>NC_051847.1:71648540-71653853 GCF_002237135.1 Teleopsis dalmanni | reverse complement strand
CTTTTCTTAAAACAATTACAATCCGAAATTGCAATTTCGTGCATTTTGTGCTTGATTAAAAAGGAAATTAAACCCTTTTCATTGTGGCTTCCGAATATTGGAAAACTTATTTTTCCCTAAACTCCCCTCATCAGATAAACTAATTAAGGTATTATTTTTAAGTTAAATATAAAATATTCTTTGTTTGCAGTTTAAATTACAAAATAAAATAAAGGATCTACAAGGATCTGTCTAGCCAAGTGATTAAATTACAGCTTAAGTATTTAATCTTGATATACTCTTAGAAAATATTAATTGATAATAAGTAATGAAACTTAGTCTTTCCTTTTTAAATGTTTTTGATTAGCAAAAAGGACAATGGAGCACACTTCCGATGTCACATACATAATGATATCTCTTCTTTATGTACTGAAATCAATTTTTATTACTCTGTTCTCTTCTTTAATCATGACAAAATCTTGTAATTTGATATAATCCATATGATTGAAAAACAGACATATAACTAACTTTTCTAACCACATAGCTTTAACAGCTTTATAACTAAACATATAGCTTTTGCATAAGTCGTTCTATTATAAAATTTATAAACCTAGTTTGTTCAACTCACTATATGTATATAGGCGACTAAAATCAGATTCCATCTTTACATCAAGCGTAGACTCATTAACTGGATTACTTCCAAATCCAAACTTAATTTCAAATATAAATTTAAGATATGTATATTGTAGATATATATACAACTATCTATAAAAAATTATAGCCAACAATTTAGAACCCTAGACTTACAAAATTAATAAACTAAACATTTACTTAATGATTGTGCAACACTAGCCATATTGAGACTACGGAACTTATAGCTAGGTATGAATAAAGATCGGCCGGTAACGACCTGGAACTGCCCTTATGAACAACAACGAAGTAACTAAGACAACTGAATATCTAACGACCGAAGCTCAGTAACAATAAAAAACGAATTGGATATTGCACGTAATAATAATTTATTAATATATTATATATTAATATAGTATTCAATTTTAAGCATATTGTACTGATTTAATCATCATTCACGGGTGGTAATGACATACTATAACCTAAGAGGTATATTGTTCAATCAAACAGGAACACTCTCATTTATTAAACTGTATCAAACGAAAACTTTCGATCTGAACCATAGGTTTAAAATTTTGTACCTCTAGCAATTCTAAATAAGTTCTAAGTTAGCCGAGTCATCTTTTGATCGGTCATTCTTATCGGCTCAAATCACCCGATTTGAGCTGATAAGATAAGTGTTGTAGTTATCAACTATCTTGGATCCTATAATTGCAAGCAAACAGTAAAGAATAACGTTCACAATTAAAAAACTCTTTTTATCTTTTCATATTTGATGAGTATTATTTTAGAAATATGAGATATATTTAAGACATAAGTACTTATTAGTAGCCTCAATACCATATATGTCCAGGATATATTGAAAGTCATTTTATTTTTTATTGTCGTTCTTGAAAATAAATTAATTAACTATATACATATATAATATGTATAGTATTTCTATTTATATATCTATATACTGATAGTAGTAGTATACTATTACTATTTATATATAATCCATTCGTTAAAGCGATCGTAATAAACATTGCCTATATATTGAGTTGCTTGGTCTTTGCAGATGTGAAGACTTGCCTCTGCCAAACATAACTAAGTCATCTAATACATTGAATTTGACTCGTCAGTGTCACAATACATATCACATAGCTTAACATTTTATCTAATTCAACACTGATTGTCAGCACATATCCGAATTCTCGAAAATTTTTTTACTTGAATGTTTCTAAGGCCTTTTCATTTCTGTTGGTTATTATCCAAGCCTCTGTACAAGACAACAGGAAAGACAAATTAAGAAACTTGCAGAGAACGATATTTATTTTTCGAAAGAATGATTTATTTTTTAATTGCATACTTGGCTTCAGAGCCGGCTATTTACTAAGTTGGTTTGTATCAGCATTGAATCTCTATGCTGACGTCATTTTTGGTATTTTTGTTGAATCTCAGATGAACCATGTTTCATAGGTGTCAACCAAGCAATATTGCCATTTATATACCAGGGCTTCAAATCTGAATTTTTTCCGTTCCGGTTTAAAACAAAAAAAAATGTGTACATTTGGTTTCGGTTGTCGCTCTGACAAAAATTTTTCGTTTTACGATTCGGTATCGGTTCACAGCCCTGCCATATACTGCAGCTCTTTAGAAATTTGAAATTGAGAATTGAAATTTTCCAACATACGTCGTCAAATCTCAAGCTAGGGAAAATATAATAGAATAGCCCGTAAAATATTTCAATCGTTTATTAAGAGCCTTCATTCTATCAGATGATCGTTAAATTAAGAGTCGATTATTTATGTCTATAGCGCTTTTAAAAATTTCAAAAAAAAATACTGAAATAAATTTTGTTCTTAATTTTCTAATTTTTCTAACTAATTTTAAAATCCAAGCAAAAAATGTCACAAGTGTCATATTTCAAAAATTTGGAATTCATATCAAAATTTTATATACTTCTATATAAATTTTCAGTTATGTAGTTGTATTCAGAAAAATTAGAAAAATTTTTGTTCTGGGCTAAGCATCTATTATGTAGACTGAACTTTACACTATTAAACGCTACCACTAAATTTGGCAAAAAAAAACAAAAAAAAAATAATGTATAAACTTTTTGAATTGGTCAAATTTAATAGGTGTGCCTTACAGCAGTTCACCTTGTAAGTATCGCAGCTCCACGAATCATTTTGAACAATCTAAACGTATCTTTGTTTAGACGGCAAGCTCCCTTCTCATCCTACCAAGCTAAAAAAAACAATGCCAGGTTCCGCCGATACGTAAGTTTTTGCAAAAAGTAATTTCCATAAAAATTGAATTATTAGTAATTAAATAATTACAATTAGTTATTATTAATTTATATTGAAATATTAGAAACGGAATGAGGTGATTAGACTGAAGCAAAGGATCGAGGACGCAAAAGCTCAATTGAGTGAAAAACTGAAGGAAACTATTGAAAACTTGCGTAAATTGGAGGAACTGGAGAAGAAATTGAAATGAAGTTAGTGTAAAAAGTTATTAACTGTAACTACATTTGGGATGCAAAACATATCGTTTCTGTCTCTGACTGTCTCTATGTCTAGATACTATAATAAAATTTAACGTTTCTCTGCCAAATGGACGATAGTTTTATTTTTTTTTGTTCCAGATGAAACTTTGGCTTAATTGCATGGGTAAATAGATTTAAACTTGGGTTTAAGTTTTTGAGGGTTTAAGAAAACATGTGTTTGTACGTATATATAGTATTCGAAATTAATTGACTACTTATACTTGATTAACTTCTTGTATGATAAATCTAAAAAAGGCTTTCATGTTTTAGTCAATACAAACACCTTTCAAGAATATGTTTAATATTCACTCGAATATCTAAAAAAAACATTTGTCTTGTATTGCAAATAACCTCCGAAACTGTAAATGTCTTCAGTATCGAGCATAGGCCCACAACTACGAAGTCATCTAAAGAGGTGAGAGCCAGGAAAAATTTTTTCATACAATATCAGAAAAGCGAAATCTGACAGACTTACTAGCACCGCGTTATCAAATCTCAGAATGGTTACAGGCTCTTCGGGGAGATATGCTGATCTGAGGTCAATTATTGCTTAGTCTGATAAAGTGATAAACAATAATGCGGTCAAGGCGCAAAGAGGGGTTTTGAAGAAACCTCGCAGTTAATAGAGAGTAAAAGTGCTCAGGTGCACTGACTCAACTAGCCCAAAATAATAATCAGAAGAGCGCAAAACAGAGCTTCTCATTAAAATTCATGTATAATATAATACACATTCATGTAATTATTATATTAGAAAAAAAGAGATCCGTCATTACATTCGAATATATCTCTGGAGCACACAATTGCTTCTACAGAAATATAGATATAACTTCGTTTTTGACTCATTACCGTTTGATTGTCCCATTCTCGTGCAAAATTTTTGGGAGACGATAATAAAAGAATATATGCATTTTTCTTACAAAAATAGAATGACTACAATTTTTGCATAGTCAGATTTTTCAACATAATCAAATGACATGAAAAAGTTAAGTGTTTTTCTAAAATGTTCCCATTTCTTTTAATCCAACCTTTGAAAAACCTCAAATTTCGAATTAACGAGTTAATAATTAAATAGAGGGGACGCAATATACAAGTACCTTATTGCCATATTGATTCCAATATTATAGCAAATATATAACAACCTTTTAGAATATAAATTGGAATAAAGCCGTAATATTCTATGGAATAAATTCATGCAAATGGAACTAGTTCTTGAAAATAGGAAATTCCGTAATATTCCATTTTAGACATTTAGTAAAATCTTTGTTATAAAAGAGTTCAAAGACAATAAAAATTTATAGGGATTTAATAAATGTGTTAGGTGAATCTGTTCTTTCGAAGCACCCGGTGTAAACATGCAATTCAACATCGGATAAAAGTAAATAAATACAATCCTTTTTTACACTTTGGTATCATTATTCTGTGATTTGCATTTTAATCACAACTACCACGACACTACCAACCTTAAATAGTCACAACAGTCGAATCACTGATACTAGTTATACCTCTGGTCAGATGTCGTGAATGAAACACTCATTCACTACCATTTACACTCCAAACAGTGTTGGATGGTGTCGGGACGTCACTGGCTTCTTACGACAGGCATAACTTACCTCGGAAATATACTAACACCTTTTCTGCGAAGGGACTATAAAAACTAAAGAAGATTACTCGAATATTGTCTCCCTATTTATAAAATTAAGTGCTTAAATTATATATAGTTCTAACTTTGATTTTATATTCAACCGCTAACATTTAGTTTGCAAGATAAGCAAATAAAGAAAAAGAAGTAAAAGCCTTCAGGATGATCTAAGTCGAAAACAAATAAAAATTGCTTCACCATCTGAAATTACCAAAAAATACAAGATATAATTGCAAAAAATTACTGATAGATTAATGCAGAAAACGATGATTTGAAATTCGATTTTCTATTCGATAGGTTCATATCTTATAAGGTATACAAATGTCATATCCTTCCTGTTGTGTCAATTCTGCTTGATTGAAAAGTCAGAAAAGTAATTTGGTTGATTTAACCAGATTTTAACTAAATCTCAGGTCAAAATATTCTTACTCGACGCATCATATTGGTTCAACCATACCATATGTTGGTTTTCATATCTTCTTTACCACTTGAGTTAAAATTTTTCTAAGAAAATGATCAGATCAATTTAACTAGT
>NC_051847.1:71641417-71648440 GCF_002237135.1 Teleopsis dalmanni | reverse complement strand
TTAATCAATCAGTAAATTTCTGAAATTATAAGATATAATCTTATAATTTCATAATTATCATTTCAGTTGGTGAAGCAATTTTTGAGTGTTTTCGACTTAGATTATCCTGAAGGCTTTTACTTCTTTTTCTTTATTTGCTTATCTTGTAAACTAAATGTTAGCGGTTAAATATAAAATCAAAGTTAGAACTATACATAATATAAGCACTTAATTTTATAAATAGGGAGACAATATTCGAGTAATCTTCTTTAGTTTTTATAGTCCCATCGCAGAAAAGGGGTTAGTATATTTCTGAGGTAAGTTATGCCTGTCGTAAGAAGCCAGTGAAGTCCCGACACCATCCAACACTGTATGGAGTGTAAATGGTAGTGAATGAGTGTTTCATTAACGACATCTGACCAGAGGTATCACTAGTATCAGTGATTCGACTGTTGTGACTATTTAAGGTTGGTAGTGTCGTGGTAGGTGTGATTATCAAACCAAAAAATCAAACCACAGAATAATGATACCAAACGTATAAATAAAAATTGTATTTACTTACTTTTATTCGGCGTGGAATTGCATTTTCATACCGGGTGCTTTGAACTGATTCAACTAACACATTTATTTAATCTCTATAAATTTTTATTGTCTTTGAACTCTTTTATAACAAAGATTTTACTAAATGTCTAAAATGGAATATTACGGAATTTCCTATTTTCAAGAACTAGTTCCATTTGCATGAATTTATTCCATAGAATATTACGGCTTTATTCCAATTTATATTCTAAAAGGTTGTTATATATTTGCTATAATATTGGTATCAATATGGCACCTGAGCACTTTTACTCTCTATTAACTGCGAGGTTTCTTCAAAACCCCTCTTTGCGCCTTGACTGGATTATTGTTTATCACTTTATCAGACTAAGCAATAATTGACCTCAGATCAGCATATCTCCCCGAAGAGCCTGTAACCATTCTGAGATTTGATAACGCGGTGTTAGTAAGTCTGTCAGATTTCGCTTTTCTGATATTGTATGAAAAAATTTTTCCTGGCTCTCACCTCTTTAGATGACTTCGTAGTTGTGGGCCTATGCTCGATACTGAAGACATTTACAGTTTCGGAGGTTATTTGCAATACAAGACAAATGTTTTTTTTAGATATTCGAGTGAATATTAAACATATTCTTGAAAGGTGTTTGTATTGACTAAAACATGAAAGCCTTTTTTAGATTTATCATACAAGAAGTTAATCAAGTATAAGTAGTCAATTAATTTCGAATACTATATATACGTACAAACACATGTTTTCTTAAACCCTCAAAAACTTAAACCCAAGTTTAAATCTATTTACCCATGCAATTAAGCCAAAGTTTCATCTGGAACAAAAAAAAATAAAACTATCGTCCATTTGGCAGAGAAACGTTAAATTTTATTATAGTATCTAGACATAGAGACAGTCAGAGACAGAAACGATATGTTTTGCATCCCAAATGTAGTTACAGTTAATAACTTTTTACACTAACTTCATTTCAATTTCTTCTCCAGTTCCTCCAATTTACGCAAGTTTTCAATAGTTTCCTTCAGTTTTTCACTCAATTGAGCTTTTGCGTCCTCGATCCTTTGCTTCAGTCTAATCACCTCATTCCGTTTCTAATATTTCAATATAAATTAATAATAACTAATTGTAATTATTTAATTACTAATAATTCAATTTTTATGGAAATTACTTTTTGCAAAAACTTACGTATCGGCGGAACCTGGCATTGTTTTTTTTAGCTTGGTAGGATGAGAAGGGAGCTTGCCGTCTAAACAAAGATACGTTTAGATTGTTCAAAATGATTCGTGGAGCTGCGATACTTACAAGGTGAACTGCTGTAAGGCACACCTATTAAATTTGACCAATTCAAAAAGTTTATACATTATTTTTTTTTTGTTTTTTTTTGCCAAATTTAGTGGTAGCGTTTAATAGTGTAAAGTTCAGTCTACATAATAGATGCTTAGCCCAGAACAAAAATTTTTCTAATTTTTCTGAATACAACTACATAACTGAAAATTTATATAGAGGTATATAAAATTTTGATATGAATTCCAAATTTTTGAAATATGACACTTGTGACATTTTTTGCTTGGATTTTAAAATTAGTTAGAAAAATTAGAAAATTAAGAACAAAATTTATTTCAGTATTTTTTTTTGAAATTTTTAAAAGCGCTATAGACATAAATAATCGACTCTTAATTTAACGATCATCTGATACAATGAAGGGTCTTAATAAACGATTAAAATATTTTACGGGCTATTCTATTATATTTTCCCTAGCTTGAGATTTGACGACGCATGTTGGAAAATTTCAATTTTCAATTTCAAATTTCTGAAGAGCTGCAGTATATGGCAGGGCTGTGAACCGATACTGAATCGAAAAAACGAAAAATTTTTGTCAGAGCGACAACCGGAACCGAATGTACACATTTTTTTTTGTTTTAAACCGGAACGGAAAAAATTTCGATTTGAAGCCCTGGTATATAAATGGCAATATTGCTTGGTTGACACCTACGAGACATGGTTTATCTGAGATTCAACAAAAATACCAAAAATGAGGTCAGCATAGAGATTCAATGAAGAACCAACTTTGCCAATAGCCGGCTTCTAAGCTAGGTATGCAATTGAAAAATAAATCATTCTTTCAAAAAATAAATATCGTTCCCTCTGCAAGTCTTTCCTGTTGTCTTGTACAGAGGTTTGGATAATAACCAACAGAAATGAGAAGGCTATAGAAACATTCCAGTAAAAAATTTTTCGAGAATTCGGATATGTGCTGAAAATCAGTGTTGAATTAGGTGAAATGTTAAGCTATGTGATATGTATTGTGACACTGACGAGTCAAATTTAATGGATTAGATGACTTGGTTATGTTTGGCAGAGGCAAGTCTTCACATCTGCAAAGACCAAGCAACTCAATATATAGGCAATATTTATTACGATCGCTTTAACGAATGGATTATATATAAATAGTAATAGTATACTACTACTATCAGTATATAGATATATTTTTTTTTTTTGAAATCCATTTATTTATTACAATCTGTCAGGAATGAATGACAATAAGTAATATATATATAAATTTAAATCGTAATAATGGTTATTACGATATAAAAAGAAAGGCACGTATGGACTATGCCCAGTGACATATCCATATATATTTAAAATAAAAGTGTATTGTCTACATATACATATTTAAAATGTCTCGCGATGTTTTTCTTCTCAGCCTTGTAAAGGTATTGGAAGGGGACATCAGTTGAGTAACCAGAGGGTTTGGGTGCATATATAAGCGTTGAGCGTAATTCTTTAAAATCCTTGATTGTTCGAACATGTAATTGTTTATGTAGCTGTTCATTCGTTATATACCAAGGTGCGTTTGTGATCATTCGTAGTGTTTTAGATTGGAAGCGCTGTATAATTGCCAGGTTTGAGTCTGCTGCAGTACCCCATAATTGGGTCCCATAACTCCATATAGGTTTAAGTACAGATTTGTATATAAGCAGCTTATTGTCGAGTGACAGTTTGGAATTTCGGCTGAGGAACCAAAATAAGTTTCGTAATTTAAGACCCAAGGCTTTACGCTTTTTGAATATGTGCGATTTCCAGGTTAGCTTACTATCCAGATGTATGCCCAAGTATTTTGTTTCTACAGCTTGTGGTAATTGAGTATTGTTTATTAAGACCGGCGGGCACGTAGAACGTTTTGTAGTGAATGTTACCTGGACAGATTTTGATTCATTCGGTTTAATACGCCAGTTTATCATCCAGAGAGCAACATTATCAAGGCAGGTTTGAAGTTTGGTGGAAGCACGGATTGGGTCACTATCAACTGATAAAATAGCTGTGTCGTCTGCAAATGTACCGATAACACTCTCATCGGTAAGGGGAAGATCCGCAGTAAATAAAAGATAAAGCATTGGTCCCATTATGCTACCTTGAGGTACTCCTGCTTCTATATCATGAAGTACTGTAGTTTCGTTTCCATGCTTAATGAAAAAGTGCCTAGCCGAGAGGTATGATTTTATAAATATGAAAAAATTTAGAGGTAGATACAGTTTTAGTTTGAACAGGAGGCCCTCATGCCATAGTCTATCAAAAGCTTGTGAAATATCTATAAATGCCGCAGTGCAATATTTTTTACCATCTATCGCACTATGGATATGTCTGACAAGTCTATGAATTTGTTCTATTGTGCTATGTTTTTGGCGAAAGCCGAATTGATGGTCAGGTATGAGTCTGTTTTGTATCCTGTTTCTAAAGCGCCGGAGTAAGGCGCTTTAGAAACAGGATTTCCATAACTTTTGACAGGATCGGAAGTAGACTTATTGGCCGATATGATTTGACGTCTTCTGGGCTTTTCCCTGGTTTCGGTATCATAGAGATTTGTGCTATCTTCCACTGTGGCGGAATAAACCCCCTTATTATCACAGCGTTAAATAGATGAGTGAGAAATACAAATCCTTTTGGTGGGAGCTGCTGCAAGGCCATGCCTGTGATTAAATCGTATCCTGGAGCTTTTTTTACTTTTAACTTTGTTATTACATCTCTAACTTCATTAATAGTATATCTTTTAATTGGAAGTTCCAATTGATAAGGCTCTTGTAGAAAATTAATCCTTTGATTCATGACATCAGGCATATTTTGGTTATCATTTGATTTAAAGACCTGTCCAAATGTAACGCAAATGTTTCTGCTTTTTCAATATCGCTTTTTGCCCATGAGTTGTCGATTTTGCGTATAGGTGGTTGATAGACAATCGGTCTGTTGTTCTTTTTTATGGCTTTCCAAAGGGAATATTTTGTATCACATGAAGCACTTAGGTTTTGAAGGTATAGCGACGTGCGATTATTGTTATACTTTAAAAGAAGGGCTTTAACGAGTTTACACAGTTTGTTTAAGCGAGTTTTATCCGCAGGGAATCTCGACTGTTGCCAATGTTTTCTCATCCTACGCTTTTCTTTAATCAGGTATCTAATGTTAAATGGATAATCTTGCTTAACACTTTTAGAAATTGATGGAGTTGATTCCCATGCAGACATTTGGACACAAGAGTTGAAATGCTCTACTGCTTCAGTTACGTCAGATTCAGTTTTTAACCTGACTTCGGTATTTAGACCAATTGAAATTAGTTGACGGTAACTATTCCAGTCAGTGTTTTTGTTATGAAGAATACATTTTTCCATAATTTCACAGCAGTCATTGAGAGTGATTATTATTGGCGAGTGGTCAGATGACAAGTCGAAATTGGACTTACAAGTAGTTGTTTCGATACGTACCCCCTTTGATACCGCAAAATCAATTAAGTCAGGTATTTTTCTTCTATCCGTTGGCCAATATGTGGGTTCACCTGTTGAGATTGTGTGGAGGTTGAGTACATTTATTGCTTCGAAGAGTTGACGTCCTTTTGGAGATATTAGGCGGGAACCCCATTTTAAGTGTTTAGCATTAAAATCTCCGCCTACTAGGAACCTAGATCCAAGCAGCTGAAAAAAATGATATGTACATATCTTTCGTGATACTGTGGCGCGGTGGGCTGTAGAGTGATGAGAAAGTCATGTCGCCTTCTTTAGTTTGTACTACAATGTTTGTTGCCTGGATTTCATTCTTGCAATATGGTTTTGCTTCATAATGTTTTATCGAGTTCCTTATGAGGACCGCAGAGCCACCATTTCCTTTACCACTGGGATGCATTGTGTGATAAAGTTCGTAGTTCGGAATTTTAAAGAAACTACGCGTCGTGAAATGGGTTTCTGATACTAGCATTATGTCGACCTGGTTTAATTTTAAAAATGCTTTTATTTCGATAGCATGTTTTGATAGACCATTAGCGTTCCATATGACTACTACTAAATCAAGAATTTTGTTTAGTCGTCAAGTTGATCAGTAAATTTGTCATTAGTACGATTTGTTGCATCATTTGCTTCAACAGTGATGTCATCTCACGGAATTCTTCCACAAAATTATTTGGAATTGGTGAAAGCTTCTCCTCTGTTTCGCTACTGGTGTCTGACTTCACTATTTGTGCGAATGTTTCAGGTGAATGAGAAGTCGTGATGTGTTTTTTGTTTAGCGAAGGAAAAGGATTTTCTTGAATTTGTACTTCCGGCGCCCTAGGTCTTAGTTGGGGATACATTTTTTTTTGCAGGTTTTTGTATATTTGACATCCTTTGTAGTTGGCCGGATGATTTCCTTCACATAGAACACATTTGACATCATTGGATCTGCTTTTCCTTTCGCAATTTACAGAAGCATGATTTCCAGCGCACTTGACGCATTTAGGTTTGCGGTGACAGTATCCTTTTGTGTGCCCATACTGTTGGCAGTTTGCACATTGAGGGATTTCCCGTTTCGGGTGAGGTGGTTCAAATGTAACTGTAGTATACAAGAGTTTCTTAACCAAATAAATATCCTTATTGTTTAGGTTTGGTGCAAGTTCAATAATAAACATGGGGAGAGGTTCACCTGACCCTCTACGTTTAATGTTCCAAACGTTTACAGCCGTATGTTCATGCTCCAGAAGTGCATTTTTGATTTCATCAATATCGGTTGAATGATGCAAATTTTTCAATATAACCCTAAAGCTTCTCTCGGTTTTAGGTTTGTAAGTGTAGAATTCAGTGTTTTTGAGCTCCAACTGCTTTACAATGCTTACGTAAGAGTCAGATGTAGAAGGTTGAACT
The DNA here is from genome assembly GCF_002237135.1 of Teleopsis dalmanni. Classification (NCBI taxonomy): domain Eukaryota; kingdom Metazoa; phylum Arthropoda; class Insecta; order Diptera; family Diopsidae; genus Teleopsis; species Teleopsis dalmanni. The sequence continues at coordinate 71,641,741 of NC_051847.1, read as the reverse complement.
CTTACTTGACTTGGATTTAGCACTTTTAAGTCGAATTGATTTGCCGCATGTTCGTTTAACACATCTATTAGAGGCTTGATACAATGTACCTTATCAATAAATATAGGTGGAGGTTTCATTAATTTTGGAACCGTATTATTATTTTTTAACGATTCTTCAGTTTCTTCAGAGTCATCTACCTGGAGATCTGCGTATCGGTTTGGTTTGACGGGTTCATTTAGCCAGTATGAGTCTAGCTTGGTTTGTTTTTGGCTTACTTGATGATTTTTACTTGGACTATCGCGTTGACGTTTACGGTTATTAACTACTGTCCAAGTGTCGTTA
>NC_051847.1:71627876-71641317 GCF_002237135.1 Teleopsis dalmanni | reverse complement strand
GTATATATACTCTGAAAAATAATTTGGTTGATTTGACCAGACTCTAACTAAATCTCATATTGATTCAACCATACCATATGTTGGTTTTCATATCTTCTTTACCACATAAGTTAAAATGGGGTTAGAGCATATTTTTCTAAGTGTTCATAATTATACACTAGAAAGTAATCCGAGTCAAGGACATATAAAAACTGCATCAGCTCTAAAAGAAATAGAGGATATTTTTTTAGTACATCATTATTCACAAGGGTAGAAAACAGTGATTCAATTCAGTGATGTTTCAAGATTCTCTACGGAAGCGTACCTTCGGAACTTACTGGTTGCGCAATATCGCATTCACTTTGATTTATTAAATCCGTGTTGTTGATTGATTCGATTGTTGGGACTCCTATAATATACCCAACAAAATTTATCTCACTTCATATATTTCTCAGTTCAAGAAAATGGTGTTTGAAGTATAATTACAGCAAGTACACCCAGTTGAAATAAAAGTTTTAAAACTCGATTTATATTTATATGAAGTCATCATTCAAAATAAATGAAGAAATAAAATCCACTTCATAAGAGAATATTTAATTTAATTAAATTCTGTTTAGTGGGCTCACAGTTTGTCATCTACATCATGTAAACAACATATTAAACAAATCCTCTGAGCAGTCGTCACGTGACTTAAGGCCCGAGGCTACTTGCACTGTGTTTTCGGTTATTACTAAATACAGTTATTTGATTAAGTAACGAAAAGAATCTCATCAAAATCACATTTCAAGCAACGCAAACTGTGCTTAACAAAATTACATGCGTTGCACGCAACCCTCTACTTTCACATGACTATGTCACCCGATTCACACCTTTTCCATGCAAACGTGTGGACTTGTTCCTCTTCTATTCCTCTATTTTGCTTGTATTTGCCCTAAATTGTCATTTTTCTCATGCAGACTTTTACGCCAACCAAGTTTTTACTACTCTTCAAAAGCCTCAGGCTAATTCAAAGCATTTAATTTTATATTTTTTTTTTTTTTGGAAACGGGTCATGTCCCAAATTTAGAGATGGTAAAACAATTCTATACTGTTTCTCATTTTTAGGAATTTTTTTATAATTTTTATTTTTTTTTTGCCTGGAACACCTAATAAATTGCAATCAAATGCAACTCGTCCTTACTGAGGCGTAGTTTTCGCGCCAGTGACGTTTGAAGACTTTGTCTCATAGTTAAAATTTGATAAAGTTTATTTTCTCGGTTTTCATCAACATTTTTTTGTGCTCGATTTTTTTTGTCACGGAAACGGAAATTAATCGAAAATGTTCAGATTGTTTTTCTCGATTCAATAACTGTGATTTTATTAAAAATAATAGAATATCCTTTAATATTATACTCGTATGTTGACAAATGTTAAGTCGAGAATATATTTTTTCTTCCGATCTGGCTCAATTTTATTATTATTATAATTATTATTATTATTATTACTATTATTATGATTAGTATTACGTACTGATTATTTTATTTAGTTTTGATATATAATCTCCTAGACTTATAGATCTTATATTCTCCTATATCTCCTAGACTTATAGATAAACTATATTCTATATTTGACTTTATTTGTAATTGTGTTCAAATACTATATTTCAGTAATTTATATCCAATTCGATCAGAAATACCACACGTCTCCAAAATATTGGTAATAATAGTACATAGCAATATATCTAATATGCAAAACTACATGCTGTCTCTCTCTCTCTCTTTCTCTCTCTCTTTCTCTTATCTTATTATCTCATTTCATTAGTTTTTCGTATATTTTCGTCACGGTTGCCACTTGAAAATTTTTTTCTGTACCAAAATTGGTTTAAAAAGGTACCATTTCTGTAAAAAAAGGTCCAAAATTTTTCTATTGTCTTTTTATAAGAAAATACAATTTATATAAAATGTACAAAAAGTATAAAACAATATAATATCCACAATAAAGTTGGGTCGCCGAAAATGTACCATTTTTTGAACATGAGTACCAGAGTACCAAACGGAAAAAAAGTACCAATTTTGGTACTAAAGTACCATAAGTGGCAACCGTGATTTTCGTCAACAGTTTGCTTAGATAGTCAATTAGATGACTGATTTCTACTCATTTTATAAAAACAACATCATTTTGTAGTAGTGAACACTTATTTACTTTATCTTATCTCTTAACATAATTAAGAATTTGTTTTTCTATTTCAATAAATTAGTTTTCCATGCAATTAGATAAGCTTATCGACATATTTAAGACTAATAATCCGCTAATGTGGCTCATAAGCGGATGTCAACATCACTTCAACTATTTGCTTGAAAAATAAGCATAAACTCTTCCATTAAGTTAATAGTAACCGTAGGGCAGTCACACCACAGGATATATACCTTTTTCGACCAATTTTATACAGATTTGTTCTGTAGTTTTTGTTAAAATCTCACATGTAAAAAGGAAACGGAAACTGATTTGGACATAGACCACCCGTTGCTTCCCACCCTCATCTACAACGGCTTTGCGCCACCTCATGACCGACATCTGTTGGATTTCTGTTCATAATTATTGGTTTGTATTTGATTTGTTGTTAAAAATGGAATTAAATTATTATTTATTTTGTTGCGAATATCGTAGACTATAATATTATTCTGCACTATTGACATTTGTAATAATATTTTGTCTATTACATGACAGCTATCAGATGCATGTCAATGCGCTACACTCTTAAATAATGGCACTTTTTTGTAGTTATCTTAGTCAATCCAATATTTTTTAACTCTCCAAATAATTCTTTTAGAGGTTTTAAAACCCAACTGACATGAATGCCTGGACACAGGGACATCTCGGACAACTGTATGGCGAACTTTACTTCTCAATTATTAGCATCCCCTTTGAAACATTTAAACTGGCAATCAAACAAAAATATTTTAGCATTGAAAAGCAAAATTAGGCAGATAAACCTTGGTATCTTAATTGATCTGTTTTCAACTGGACAAAAAACGCCCGAGTCAACAATTTCAATAAGGCTTAAACTGCTTAAACTGATCTCATCTTATTTATTCGCGCATTGCAATTGCCTAGAAATGAGACAAATAAGTTCTTTCGACTTTTCTAGAATCGATTGCTGTCTGGGATCTGGAGATAAGAAATATTATTAAATTTTTTCTATGGATAGTAGCAAAGATAACATAGGTCAAGAGATATTAGATTTTGTTAACAGTCTTTACATTTCTAGGTTGATTAAGGAGAATCTCTCTATGGTAAAGGGATAGCATAATAGATTTTTAGACATTTTTTTCCGGTAGGTGAAAAATATCGAAAACCACAGTGTGAGACTTGAACCCACTAAAACCATCTCTTAGGAATGAATGTAGAAAATTTCCTCAGCAATATAGAAACTGCATTCCAGTAATCAGGGAACGAGAGTATTTTTTGATCGCATATTACGATTGTCAGTTCTAATAATAAGGTAAAAAATCAAGTCCTAGTATGATAAGATTGCTAAGACTATGCTAAGAGTAATGACACCATGAAATAAAGTGCCCTTATATTCGAAAACTCTTGCTACCCATATTTTTCTACATAACCTTTTAGACATATGCGCTTATTTTATTCAGAGGGTCTTCAGATTACATTGTTGAAATGTAATTGTTATTTTTGTGATTAAACGAAATGTTTTTCATAAAAAGTGTAGAGTACTTTTCATATTCCATAATGCCGAATTAAAAATTTCCGTAAAAATAATATTCAATTTGCTTCAGGGTGGTTGCTTATATATAAAGTAAAATTATGATTTTTAGATTTTTGACTTATGAAGTGCTTTATATGTTATAATATTCGTTTAATATTCAATAATAAAACTAAACAGAAAGTAAACAAGTCATTTAAATAATCAAAAGTGTGAATTTTATTTGCCGCGGGCTAAATCACTTTTTCATACAAAAAGTTTTTGAAATTTATGTTTCACAGCAAATTAGTGCAAAATGGAAATCTAAAATATTTTTAATATAAAATAAAATAATGAAATAATTTAGAAGAAAAAAATTTACGACTGCTTATATCCTAATCTAATTCTAAGTAGTCGTAATAGAGTTTTCCTCTTTCTCTAGGAAAATACATTTCACATTTCGAAGTCAGGAATGTTCTTCTGCAGTTAACGTGGATCAGAAGTGTAAAAGACTAGCCATAGTAATTGTACTCTGCTCCACTAGGACCCAGTACCGCATGAATTCTCCCATATTTTCTATATGCTGCATACATCTGCGTCTTTACCGATGGATGACAGAGCTGGAAAAACCTGAAGCTAGCGTACATTCTACGTCTAGGAAAAATATATATGTTTCCGTCAATCAGGCGGAACTTATGGCGGTCTCACTTGTTAAATCACCGACTGGATTATCAGGTGTATCAAAAAATAATTCTGATAGCGCTGGACAATCCAGCAGTTATGAAAAGAATGCAAAAGGCAAGCGTAGTCAACAGTTAAGTGCAAGAATGTGTCACGAAGCTCATTGAAATGAAGTAACAGTCATGTAGATTAAGGGACATATTGGTATTGAGCAAAACGAAAAGGTAGATGAACTTACAAAGCAAGGATCAAGCCCTAACTTCTGCGGCCCAAAGCTCAGAATACCTTTTGGCTACAACATGACTGCAGTCTATATCCATAAGGGGATAACTGCACCCATCATCATCCCCAGGTAGTGAGAGATGAGCACATTTAAAGAGGCTGAACTTCTTATGAAAAAAATGATGTTCAATGAAGCGATAAAAATACTTAACTATCTGCGGGGCATCTTAAGTTAACTGATCTCATAGACTACTGAACATGAAAACTTCAAATATCACCTGAAAAAGATAGCTTATGTTGATGAAGACATTTGCAGACTCTATCTAGAAGAAAAGGAGACAACGGTATTAAGCCAATGTCCAGCAGTAGCAAGCAGAAAGATGACTGTCTTGAGATACTATTGGATTGGTGATGACTTGGCAACCAATCTCAAGCTACATTAGAGACTTACCACAACAAGAAATGTAGTTATGTGAACGGAAGTCACTTTAGCTGTAACTCAATAACAATAATTCTTCACTTCATAGTAGGGCCACTTAATGGACGGTGCACTGTGCAATGGTATCGTGTTGATACCATTTTTTTTTTGTAGATGACTAAAAAATATAATTCTAATAATTGTTTAAATATATCCAGCGCCGTGATGACTTAGAACTATTTTGTGAAATCAATATGAACAAAAAATAGAAATAATAAACAGCAGGTACTTTTTTGAGACGAGATCTCATCAAATGTGGGAGATTTTGTGTATGTGTCGCGAAATTAAGAAATTTTGTGTAAAGATATTGAAATTATTAAACAATTTATCAAAAAATACTCATAGGTTAGAATTACACGTATATGTATCTTCAAATGCTTACAAATTTTGCTACAAATGTCAATAGATACCCCCTACAACTCGTAATAGGTGTAACGACCTTACATTATGATTTGAACTTAAATAAATGTTAATGAAATATTTCCAGTCAAATTGTCTCCTGTCGATAATTTGAATATAATGTTAACAAGTCCTGTTTGTTTTCAAACGCCAAACTGAGTTTATCATTAAATTTAAATGCCTTCGGGACATCAATCCTGCCTCCACTTTACGGTTAACACTAAACCACGAAATCGTTCCATACGTGCAAAAACTGTTTAATGAATTTGGTTTATTCTGCAATTTGTGGCTTGGATTACAAAAATAATTAAATTTTGGAAATCAAGCTAACGATATTTGTTACTAAATGTGTAAAGCGAAATATCTGAATAGTACTAAAAATTATTTAAAATCAGGTTTATTAATATTTCTTTATGTACTTCAATCAATTTTCAACTTTTTAAACTATATTAAAATTGCAGTGGCGTATCCAAAAGGAAGAACTCCTTTTGGCGTATCCAAAAGGAGTTAAGGGCTTGATTCTAACCCACCTCCTTTTTCCACTTGTTAATATTGATATTTCACTGTAAAAACACTGTCAAAAAAATATGTATTTTAGTATATCCTCTGGCACAGTCCTAGCTTCTACTATGTAATACAGTATTTTTATCTTTAGAATATGAACATTTAAGTAGCCTTTTTCCAGAGTCTATAAATAAAATTGATATGGTCAATATGATAGAGGTCGTTATCGAGACTATAAAAAGAAAACAGTTATAAGCAAGATATCCAAAATTGACGGACGATGTTATACAGACTCTAGAAATAGAACTATCATACAGCCCTTTATGAAATATCATTAAATTCTTAATTTTAAATAATTTCCTTAGTATTTACTTACGTCCGTACAATAAAAAGCAAAACAGCTTTCATAAAAACATTATAACATACTGGACTAGTAATTTAAGATTTAAAATTACTGCATCATAAGAAATAAAACAAACATATTGAATAATATGAAGAAATCCTCCTTCATAAGGGATTATATAAACTCTTAATACATATAATTCACCTGTCATAGGCTCTCCAATTGGAGATCTGATGTACATCTCTCTTCTACCTAGTCCACAACATCTATTTCTTCTTTTTACTATTGAGAAATAGAGTTCATTACTGCAAACTAAATGTCGAGAGTTGCTTATTACGCTTTTCCCACTTCAGAAAATACGACAAATGGAGCTCTAATACCCACAATCAAATTACAAATAATCAAGATACATTCCCAAAAAGCGTATTGAATTCAAATAGAAAAAGACTAGTATAATTCTTTATTCTTTAACTAGTTTAAAAATCTCGTATCCAATGCCGTAAGTCATTACATTAAATATAAAATATTTTCCGTATGGCAACAACTAATATTAATAATGCTGATATTGATAGATTAATTAAAAGAAAAATTAAAATAAAAGAAAGGATACATTAATGAAGAATTAATAGAAAAAATATAAAATTATGGACGTATTTTAATTTTTCTCTGGCAAAATTATGAACGTATGTATTTATTTCTGCGACCCTCCAACCTATTCAGTGATTGGTATTGACCCGCGATATTATATGCTCTGGACAATCCTAGATTAGACTAATGATCTGAGTTTATCTCTCAATTTTTTTTTGACTTTGAAATCATAAATTCTTTTAACTTTTGTTTCTTTTATGAAGATAATGATCTGAACTCAACTTCTAATATTTTTGGCTCTAAAATCATTTATTATAATAACCTCAGTATGTTTCTATTGATTAAGATATTGACCTGAACTCATATTTTGATTGCTATCATAAATTATAGTAATTCCTGTAAGTTTCCGTTGAGTTGGATAGTGAACTGAATTCATTATCCGAAGTATCTAGCTTTGGAATGATATATTATAGTGTCATCTCTCAAAACCAAACCAAAGACTCAAAAAGCAGCACAAAATGAGATATGGTAAAAATAAGAAAGAGGAAGTGGATAGGCCATACGCATAAGATAGCAAGACCTGGTGCGGCAGCGAAAACGTGAAGAAGAACGATCGAAAGGAACGGCATCTACAGAGAAGCACCAAGTAGATTAAAATTTAGAACAATTATTATTATTATTATTATTATTATTATTGAGGTATATGTCCCACTGAAGAAATTGGACAATAGTAGTAGCAGTAACATTTCTACGTTTTCGTTAACTGGAACCATGATCAGAACCTATCGCCCGATTTGTTTAGTCTTGGAATTAAATTAAGACCATGATTAGTACTTATCTCCCGAATTGTTTAGTTCTGGAATTATATATTATTATAAGCTCTGCATATTTTCATCGACTTGAGCAATGATCTGGTCGGAAAATATCATTTTTCCTGATCAAAGGCTCAATTTTGAGGTGTCACCCCAAATCTTAACAATTTAGATATGTAAATTTTAGTGAAATTAACTGGTATTTTATTTTAAAAATAACTTATATTTATTTTCTGAGTAAAATAATATCAAAATCGCAAAGATATTTTTAAAACAACAATTTTTAAAGTAACTGCTCTTCAAATCAATATAATTAATAATAATATAAAAATAAAATATTAAAACAATATTATTAATATTATTAATTAAGACTCCTTATTTGAATATCTCAATGAAATTTTATTCCAATTAATCCCACTTCAAATTCCTCATCCTCACATACCTTTAAAAAAAAATTTATTTAATCGCTAAATGATTTAAGAACAATCAAATAACTATTTTATTGTTTCCATTTAAAACAAATTAAATTTACTAACAAATAATTGCGTCAAATTTCCTAAATGTACTAATTGCATCCTCAAGGCATCATTTCAAACGAGCTGCATTTGTGAGTTGCAGTTGTGAGTTGCATTTAATTATGCAAATCAGTCAAATTATGCAGATTAAATAAAATGGAAGATAAACTAAATCAATTAAATTTAGAAATAAAATTTGTTTGCATAACAAACAAATAATCGAAATTATGTCATTTATTGTTGCGAGTATCTGTATCTTTATCTGTATCTATCTCTGTTTCTGTATCTAACCGTGCATCAAAACAGCATTTTATTTTATTTTATTTTATTTTCTAATTGAAATATTTTTAATTATTTACGTTTGAACAAAATTGCAATTTCAATTCATTTCATGTCAATTAACTGCTTAGCAAGAATTTCCGCAAATTTACACAGAAATTTCATTAATTACGTATCCTTCAGTTGCACATGCATATGAGCTGCGATGTGCGAGTCCTTGTTGTTGTAAGTGAGAAATTTCAACTAAGCCTGGCTTTGGCTTTCACTTTGATTGTATTGTGCTGTGCTGTGCTGTGTTGTGTTGTGTTGTGTTGTGTTTTCCTTGCCATGTCCTGGCAACGTCTTTACACTGTCGATTGGCAAACACATTGGCAACTCATATGAAGCTGATTTTAATTAAATTTGCAAATTCAACCGCACAAACATAGAGGCGCATCCTCCAACCCGAACTGCTGCAGTAGCAGATTCATTCCTTTATATCCTGTACGCCATTTTGTCATTTTCCATTAAGTTGAGATTTGCCTCAATTTGCCAGCGGTGCGGAGTGCAACGTCTTCGACATTTAATTCATTATTTTCACATTTGTATTAGTTTTCTTGCTGTCTGAATGACTAACTGCCTGTGCAAGTGTGGTTTCAGGTCCACATGGATGGAAATGTGGATTGGAAGTCTGCCTTTGTGTGATGTGTGGTATATGCACAATCCTCACTTGTGTTTAGAGCTTGAGGATTTATGTAATATTATCATAAAAAACCATGAATACTAATTGAATGTAATAAGAAAACCCACTCAACTGCCAAGCTTCTTGTTGAACTGACGGTACTCTTATAGCAAATTTTAGTTACGGTGTTTGCACTTTAAGTGGAATTCATTTCTGGAAAGAAAAAAGTTAGTACAGTACGAAGATGGATACATATATATGTCAGTCGTACAATTCGGAGCAATTAAACTTAAGTCCTGATACTTAATTCTCTTCACATAACATAGTATAATTTGTATTCTTTTTGCAAAGCATAACCCCGCCTTCATTTGATGTAGTACATAAATAATATGAAAGCTACTCATCTTACTTGTTTATTTAGCAGACGGACGTAAGTCGTCCTTTTCCACGCCCAGTAGACTCCGTCCGCCAGCCCAATTTGTGGTTTGCTGTCGTCAGTTGGTAGTGCCAAGTATCTTCCTATCGTTCATCATCTGGTTCTCCCACCAAAGATACCGACACCCTCTACAGCATTTTCCAACAACAAGTAACAAATCAAATACTATTGTAGCTGGATCACTTTCTTCTATTTACACGACATAACCAAGGCAGCAAAGCCGATACTCGATCATTCGCTACTTGTTGCCAATGTATAAGAGGTTATAGATCTTCTGAAGAATTTTTCTCTCATATGCTCCTAACGCCTTTGCATCAACGTTGGTAACTGCCTAAGCTTCTGCACCATACAGTGGAATTATTTTTGGAACATTATGTTCTTTTGAAGAGAAGTCTAATTAGCTTTACAATATTACATATTAAATTACATATGCAAAATACATATTATATAAAAAGTAAATGTTCCAAAAGGAGAATATGTTAACTTAAAAGTTGTTTTATAAGTGCGACAAATGGGAAACCCCGACATGTGAACTATTTAAGAACGTAGAATGATTTATCATTGCGACGACAAATAAACTAATCACTTAAACTAGATTAGACAAAAAAAATACAAATCTTTTAAGATACAGTAAATCTACAGCTTATGTAGTTACTAGAGAAGTAGCAGGTCATTGTGCCATTCCGACTCTTCAACGTTATCATATTCTTATAAGTAAATTACAATGAAAATGCGACAGAATCCATTAATGTCTGTCTATATTTTTGTCCAGAACTGCTTACGAAGCGACTTCAATATCTTAAAGATTGTTTTTTTAACAAGTTTTTAATAAGATAAGTCCATAATAAAAATGGACTTATCGAATCTCCTTAGCATATTTTGGATGATCAAATGACTTAATCAGGATAGTGCATGGAGATAACAACGATTAGTGTAAGTTGCTTCTTTGAAATAATTTTAAAAGGATCACAATAGATACCTCCAAGTGTGAACGTTGGTAATTATTTTAGTACACGCAGTCTTAATTAGCATAACATAATCAGGTACTTCTAGTACTTCTAAAGCACTTACAAGGTCCTGTGTTATTGCAAGGATGCTTCTACGGTGACATAGAAGAACAATTTTGTCTTCTCTAAAAGTAAATTGTGCAACAATTACGACAATAAAGAGAAGATAGAGTCACTTTATATGTCTTTGTTCAGAAGTACAGGCTAAGCGACTTCAATCTTTCTGCGATCGTTCTTCATTATCTGGGAGAAATAATGAAATTGGACTTGCCGAAATCCTTAACATTATCTGGAAGATCAAATGGTTTAATAATAATAAAAATGCGTAGCAATAATAATGGTTAATCTATTCTAACCTTTTTTATTCCTATTATTATTACAAGCATTGCATAAGTCTAAAAAAACTGCTTAAGAACCTGATGAAGGCGATATGTTCAAGTATTCTCAACTCACCTTATCTCATGAGCCCTCCAAAACGAAAATAAAGGTTGTACAAATCAGAAAATATTGTGGATTTTAGAACTTATTGTAGTTGCAATTAAGAATCTTTAATCAAAATGTTTTGGGCTATTAGTATATTTTAAAATGACAATTTTAAAGATACTTTACTATACAACTGATTGGATGTATGCAAAAGTAATAATAATATTGCAGTCAAACTAACTGGAAAAAACTTATTATCTTACATCGCAATTAACCTAGTAATAACATAATTAAAGATATTTGAAAAAATACTTCTAATATAGATACCTATGTTGAATGGACTTGCAGTTATACCAAAAAACGAAATTCGGTTCTGAAAAGAACCTAAGTAATATTGGCTATTTAGTTAATACTTTGACACTTGTAAAGAACCTTTTTTTTTTCTCAAGCCGGGGTTTTTCTCGCCGGATCCCAGAGTCGTTACAAGAATATTTTTTTTTTTCTCTGTAACCCTGAATCGTTCGAATAATAATTTTCAAGCCACTTAATTGTTTTTAATTTCTTTATTATTTTTTTTCGGAATTTATTTTACAATATTTATAACTTATTTGCTAATATATAATACATATTAAGAATTATAATAAGAAATTTTAATTAATGGTGGATTTGGAACCAACACTACCGACAAGGCTGTGTTGCTTAGGAACAGTGTTACCGATAGGGCTACACTGATGAACTTGGAACCAACGCTACCGACAAGGCTGCGTTGCTGAGGAACAGTGTTACCGATTGGGCTACACTGATGAGCTTGGAACCAACGCTACCGACAAGGCTGCGTTGCTAAGGAACAGTGTTACCGATTGGGCTACACTGATGGACTAGGAAAATGTTATTTAAATATTTTTAATTACCTGTTTATACACTTGATCTGGCTCTGTCAAGTGTTCTGCTTCGTGGCCTGCCATAGAGTCTCTGGTGATGTGCACTGTTCGAAGTGCTGTGGCCAAGTCCCTGTGTTTTACTTTGCTTCTCCTTTTATACGGATTTTATAGAACGGGATAACGGACTTCTGAGTGCATACTGTGTAGCTTTCTTCTAAGTTGTTATTGCTACTGATTTCGCTATGTTCTGCTGTTGTTGTTCGCTGCATATTTATTATTAAAATTTGGCAAAAATAATTACCCTCAAAGAAATCGGAAGTATTATTACTTAATTTGTATTTTCAAGAGATTTATTGTTTCTCTTAATTTTGATAACTAAATTCTATGATAGTTTATAATTACTTATTATTATCTTACTTTCTAAAATAATTCCTTTTACTTTATTAATACTTTATATATTTTTTCATAGCTTAGACTAATATTTTTTTCCGTGGGTTTGGTTTTACTAATAATAGCTTAATACTATTGTTTTGTTTGTTTACAATAATAATAATAACTTCATGCTATATATATATTTTGTTTCGACTAAAATAGTTTAATTCTGTTGTTGGGTTTTTTTTATTTGTTTACTATAATCACTTCATGCTATTTTCAACTATCATAATTTATTTGTGACGTGTTGGAAAAAATCGTCACACTCCCTCCCTTCATTGGAAAGGGGAACGACCCGGATGGCACCAGAATTTGCTATGAGCACCTTATGTTTTTTCCTGATTTTGCACATAAAAAACATGGCGACGGCCCCGTTTTAACTTTTGAGCGTCCCTCTGTATCCGTTCTCAAAGTTCTGCGTGCGGTTGTTCTGGGGCTAGTTTTGCAGCAAAATGAGCCTGAGCGTTGGATAGCGGATGTGTTTTGACTAAAACCATATCGCCAATCTGTGGTTTCCCTGCTCTGGGTCGTAAATTATAGTGCTTGGCTTCTGTAACGTTTCTTCGGACTTTTGAATATTTTATAAAATTCGTCTTGGGCCGTGGTGACAATCTGATCGTTCTCCGATTGGGTTGTACAACAAATTTTTGTTTGCCGTTGCTGGTTTTCTGTGCTGACTTTGTCATTTGTTTCGAGACAACGTTCCTTAATTTGGTATGGTAATTGTTCCTGTTGGCCTTGTTGTGTTTCAATAAATTTTATTTGCTGTTGTACTATTTGCTCTTGTGTACCTTGTAGTTGTAACTTTTGTACTTTGATAGGTCTCGGATCTTGCTGTGTTTTCCCTGTGTTAGGTCTCGGGTCTTGCTGTATTTTCACTTCGATAGGTCTCGGATCTTGTTGTTGTACGATGTGTTCTAGCGTGTCTTGTGGTTGCTGTGAATCTCGGCTAGGTGTTGTATTGATAGGACTTGGATCTCGGTATTGTTGTAACTTCGGTGCTTTAGTAGATTTCGGATCTTGTTGTATTTTTACTTTGATAGGTCTCGGATCTTGCTGTGTTTTCCCTTTGTTAGGTCTCGAGTCTTGCTGTATTTTCACTTCGATAGGTCTCGGATCTTG
>NC_051847.1:71612265-71627776 GCF_002237135.1 Teleopsis dalmanni | reverse complement strand
TTGGGCCCCATAACTCCATATAGGTTTAAGTACAGATTTGTATATAAGCAGCTTATTGTCGAGTGACAGTTTGGAATTTCGGCTGAGGAACCAAAATAAGTTTCGTAATTTAAGACCCAAGGCTTTACGCTTCTTGAATATGTGCGATTTCCAGGTTAGCTTACTATCCAGATGTATGCCCAAGTATTTTGTTTCTACAGCTTGTGGTAATTGAGTATTGTTTATTAAGACCGGCGGGCACGTAGAACGTTTTGTAGTGAATGTTACCTGGACAGATTTTGATTCATTCGGTTTAATACGCCAGTTTATCATCCAGAGAGCAACATTATCAAGGCAGGTTTGAAGTTTGGTGAAAGCACGGATTGGGTCACTGTCAACTGATAAAATAGCTGTGTCGTCTGCAAATGTACCGATAACACTCTCATCGGTAAGGGGAAGATCCGCAGTAAATAAAAGATAAAGCATTGGTCCCATTATGCTACCTTGAGGTACTCCTGCTTCTATATCATGAAGTACTGTAGTTCCGTTTCCATGCTTAACGAAAAAGTGCCTAGCCGAGAGGTATGATTTTATAAATATGAAAAAATTTAGAGGTAGATACAGTTTTAGTTTGAACAGGAGGCCCTCATGCCATACTCGATCAAACGCTTGTGAAATATCTATAAATGCCGCAGTGCAATATTTTTTACCATCTATCGCACTATGGATATGTCTGACAAGTCTATGAATTTGTTCTATTGTGCTATGTTTTTGGCGAAAGCGGAATTGATGGTCAGGTATGAGTCTGTTTTGTTGGATAAACGGAGTAAGGCGCTTTAGAAACAGGATTTCCATAACTTTTGACAGGATCGGAAGTAGACTTATTGGCCGATATGATTTGACGTCTTCTGGGCTTTTCCCTGGTTTCGGTATCATGGAGATTTGTGCTATCTTCCACTGTGGCGGAATAAACCCCCTTATTATCACAGCGTTAAATAGATGAGTGAGAAATACAAATCCTTTTGGTGGGAGCTGCTGCAAAGCCATGCCTGTGATTAAATCGTATCCTGGAGCTTTTTTTACTTTTAACTTTGTTATTACATCTCTAACTTCATTAATAGTATATCTTTTAATTGGAAGTTCCAATTGATAAGGCTCTTGTAGAAAATTAATCCTTTGATTCATGACATCAGGCATATTTTGGTTATCATTTGATTTAAAGACCTGTCCAAATGTAACGCAAATGTTTCTGCTTTTTCAATATCGCTTTTTGCCCATGAGTTGTCGATTTTGCGTATAGGTGGTTGATAGACAATCGGTCTGTTGTTCTTTTTTATGGCTTTCCAAAGAGAATATTTTGTATCACATGGAGCGCTTAGGTTTTGAAGGTATAGCGACGTGCGATTATTGTTATACTTTAAAAGAAGGGCTTTAACGAGTTTACACAGTTTGTTTAAGCGAGTTTTATCCGCAGGGAATCTCGACTGTTGCCAATGTTTTCTCATCCTACGCTTTTCTTTAATCAGGTATCTAATGTTAAATGGATAATCTTGCTTAGCACTTTTAGAAATTGGTGGAGTTGATTCCCATGCAGACATTTGGACACAAGAGTTGAAATGCTCTACTGCTTCAGTTACGTCAGATTCAGTTTTTAACCTGACTTCGGTATTTAGACCAATTGAAATTAGTTGACGGTAACTATTCCAGTCAGTGTTTTTATTATGAAGAATACATTTTTCCATAATTTCACAGCAGTTATTGAGAGTGATTATTATTGGCGAGTGGTCAGATGACAAGTCGAAATTGGACTTACAGGTAGTTGTTTCGATACGTACCCCCTTTGATACCGCAAAATCAATTAAGTCAGGTATTTTTCTTCTATCCGTTGGCCAATATGTGGGTTCACCTGTTGAGATTGTGTGGAGGTTGAGTACATTTATTGCTTCGAAGAGTTGACGTCCTTTTGGAGATATTAGGCGGAAACCCCATTTTAAGTGTTTAGCATTAAAATCTCCGCCTACTAGGAACCTAGATCCACGCAGCTGAAAAAATGATATGTACATATCTTTCGTGATACTGTGGCGCGGTGGGCTGTAGAGTGATGAGAAAGTCATATCGCCTTCTTTAGTTTGTACTACAATGTTTGTTGCCTGGATTTCATTCTTGCAATATGGTTTTGCTTCATAATGTTTTATCGAGTTCCTTATGAGGACCGCAGAGCCACCATTTCCTTTACCACTGGGATGCATTGTGTGATAAAGTTCGTAGTTCGGAATTTTAAAGAAACTACGCGCCGTGAAATGGGTTTCTGATACTAGCATTATGTCGACCTGGTTTAATTTTAAAAATGCTTTTATTTCGATAGCATGTTTTGATAGACCAT
This sequence comes from Teleopsis dalmanni, assembly GCF_002237135.1. Taxonomy (NCBI): domain Eukaryota; kingdom Metazoa; phylum Arthropoda; class Insecta; order Diptera; family Diopsidae; genus Teleopsis; species Teleopsis dalmanni. The sequence goes on along the minus strand of NC_051847.1, from coordinate 71,625,414 downwards.
TAGCGTTCCATATGACTACTACTAAATCAAGAATTTTGTTTAGTCGTCAAGTTGATCAGTAAATTTGTCATTACTACGATTTGTTGCATCATTTGCTTCAACAGTGATGTCATCTCACGGAATTCTTCCACAAAATTATTTGGAATTGGTGAAAGCTTCTCCTCTGTTTCGCTACTGGTGTTTGACTTCACTATTTGTGCTATTTATAAATAGTAATAGTATACTACTACTATCAGTATATAGATATATAAATAGAAATACTATACATATTATATATGTATATAGTTAATTAATTTATTTTCAAGAACGACAATAAAAAATAAAATGACTTTCAATATATCCTGGACATATATGGTATTGAGGCTACTAATAAGTACTTATGTCTTAAATATATCTCATATTTCTAAAATAATACTCATCAAATATGAAAAGATAAAAAGAGTTTTTTAATTGTGAACGTTATTCTTTACTGTTTGCTTGCAATTATAGGATCCAAGATAGTTGATAACTACAACACTTATCTTATCAGCTCAAATCGGGTGATTTGAGCCGATAAGAATGACCGATCAAAAGATGACTCGGCTAACTTAGAACTTATTTAGAATTGCTAGAGGTACAAAATTTTAAACCTATGGTTCAGATCGAAAGTTTTCGTTTGATACAGTTTAATAAATGAGAGTGTTCCTGTTTGATTGAACAATATACCTCTTAGGTTATAGTATGTCATTACCACCCGTGAATGATGATTAAATCAGTACAATATGCTTAAAATTTAAGACTATATTAACATATAATATATTAATAAATTATTATTATGTCCAATATCCAATTCGTTTTTTATTGTTACTAAGCTTAGGTCGTTTATTCAGTTGTCTTAGTTTATTTGTTGTTGTTTATAAGGGGACTTCCAGGTCGTTACCAGCCGATCTTTATTCATACCTAGCTGTAAGTTCCGTAGTCTCAATATGGCTAGTGTTGCACAATCATTAAGTAAATGTTTAGTTTATTAATTTTATAAGTCTAGGGTTCTAAATTGTTGGCTATAATTTTTTATAGATAGTTGTATATATATCTACAATATACATATCTTAAATTTATATTTGAAATTAAGTTTGGATTTGGACGTAATCCACTTAATGAGTCTACGCTTGATGTAAAGATGGAATTTGATTTTAGTCGCCTATATACATATAGTGAGTTGAACAAATTAGGTTTATAAACTTTATAATAGAACGACTTATGCAAAAGCTATATGGTTAGTTATAAAGCTGTTAAAGCTATGTGGTTAGAAAAGTTAGTCATATGTCTGTTTGTCAATCATATGGATTATATCAAATTACAAGATTTTGTCATGATTAAAGAAGAGAACAGAGTAATAAAAATTGATTTCAGTACATAAAGAAGAGATATCATAATGTATGTGGCATCGGAAGTGTGCTCCATTGTCCTTTCTGCTAATCAAAAACATTTAAAAAGGAAAGACTAAGTTTCATTACTTATTATCAATTAATTTCTTCTGAGAGTATATCAAGATTAAATACTTAAGCTGTAATTCAATCACTTGGCTAGACAGATCCTTGTAGATTCTTTACTTTATTTTGTAATTTAAACTGCAAACAAAGAATATTTTATATTTAACTTAAAAATAATACCTTAATTAGTTTATCTGATGAGGGGAGTTTAGGGAAAAATAAGTTTTCCAATATTCGGAAGCCACAATGAAAAGGGTTTAATTTCCTTTTTAATCAAGCACAAAATGCACGAAATTGCAATTTTGGATTGTAATTGTTTTAAGAAAAGCATTTCCTGTTTGAGTAGCGAAATTTGTTGTCCTTTCGCGTTAATCATTAAGTGCGAAGTGATTATTTTGTGAAATAATTAGAGACTTTCTATTTTGCATAAACAAATTATGCAAAACTTCTTCACAGTAAAAGACGAGACTGCAGCAATTGCAAAATGCAGATTCTGGTAACAAGGATATTAAAAACATTTACATTATTCGAAGGAAATGAAGCTCCTGCTCTTTTCCTTTAATAAAATTTATATGCTAACAAGGACATAAATTCATAAAAATGTTGGAAATTAATTTGACTGAAATTGGACACCTTTGGTTGGACTGTCTGATATGGCTTTATTAGCATAGAACGAAAAAAATAGAGATTATTTTTTGGTGGGTAAACGTAAGTGCCTGAAGTGTAGTCGAGATGAGGTTACGCCTCTTATGAAATTGGAAACATTTTTCAATATAAATAATTATGCGGTAAGGTTAAATGGTGCAAACAGGGTGATAAATGCTGATTGCGTGATTTCATCCTGATTCAATTTCAGCAATTTAAACAATTGCAAAAATTGTTTTGATTGGATTTTTTTTCTGCTATTCAACAACTTCGTCCTTCGTCCTTTGGCTTGTTATCGCGCAGGGCGTTAACTTCAAGCAAATGTTACAAAAATAAGTTTCTATATATTTATGAGACTTTAAAGAGCGCATATACATATAATTATAGCAGTATGAGTGTTAATATATTATGCAAATTTTTATTCAATTATTTAATGTTTGTGTTTTTTTTTGTCTATAAAAACATTACATTACCTAAATATGTATTTGAAGATGCGTCAAATTTTCTAATTTTATGCTCGAAGTGTTCATCATCTGCCAATTATCCTTGTTCCCAATTGAAAATTACTAAGCTTCATTTACTCACCGTATCTTGAAAACTGTTGCAATAACTTAAAAACTCAATGAAGCTTAAAATCCGATTTGTCACCTTTTTTTTTGTTTGAAAGAAAAAAACACAAAACAAAAAACATATAGAAAAGGTGCCAATGATGACTAAAGACCAAAAAAGAATAGAAAAAAAAACCAATGATAGGTGAAGAGTGAGGCTAAGAAAATAAACAGGATAATAGCTTCAAGAATAACATAAACAATATCACAATTACTCTTAGTTTTATCGAAGGATGCAAAATTAATATTGTTGACATTGCTATTTTCGGCTTACTAAGACATCTTAGTCATATATTGCTATGTATATTATAACAATCCAAAAAAAGAAATCATTTAAAAGGAAGGTTTCAAACAGATCTTCTGAATTCATGTAATTAGTAAAGTAGCTCAACTTAAAAAACTAACATATAAAGACAGTAAAACAAAGATACGGAGTCTATATACATGATTCCATATATATAGTCTCCCCTTTTGAAATTTCCAGCCACCACCTGCAGGTAGTCACCCTGCTAAGCCTAGTAATCTTGTCTAAGATTGGACACTCAACCGTAGTGGTTGACGAGGTAGGCGACCGACGAGTTCTTCAATTGCACTATATATGCTAGTTTGGTGTGTAGTGGGATAAAGCTGTGGTGGATAAACTGAAATAAAAGTCAATGGTAGCTTCAATGGATTCAGTTAGGCAATCTACCGAACTATGATCTGCGGTAAAATGGTAAATTAGACTTGCGATAAAGTGATTATTTTGTGCCCGAAAAACAGCAGCGATTGTTAAATATACATCTGTGTATTTTATATCATCAAGGAATTAAAAAAAAAAACAATAATTTATGTATTTATATATTCACTTTCATTTTAATTTCTACGCAATTTTAAGACTATAAGAACTTTAGTAATGACAATGTGAAATGACAAATTTCTTGCCTAAATATTGAAAGAAAAATCTTCTTGGCTGCCAATTCGAAAAAATTTCCTAAGATTTAGATTTTTCTGATGCACCGATTTGACAACAGATTTCAGTAAGGTTAGGTTTTTCTAACAACTTATTTTACTATCCATATTAGGGGGATATCAGTTAGTTTACTGATAACTTTTTCTTCACGTTTTCTTTATTACTTCTCAAAACCACATGCCCTTTTTGCGTGTGCTTAAAGGCTATTGAACCTAAAAGTTCCTGTGAAACTTTATGAGCTGATTTTAAAGAAGAGGCCCATTCCTTTAAACCAATTTCATCAGAGTTCGTTAAAATAATTCTACCATCACGCGTACCGTCATTTATACGTATTTGAATACATTGCTCTCCTTTATAAACAATAAAATCTGAAGAAATATCCTCAACTTGATCCATAAAAATCAATTCAGGCTTATTGTTTCCACTCTCAGAATGCAATTCTAGACGATTCGGATATAATTTAGCATATTTCGTTTGCCATAACGATGCAAAAGATCCCACCAATTTCTTTATATAACCATGTAAAATGCAATCGGACTCCTTTTCGTCGACATCAAAATGCTGCTTTTGCTTAGCTCTTTTCTTCTGTTCAATTTTATCGGTTTCTATATTAACTGTTTCAAATACTATTTCGGATAGTTCCTGTTGCCACCTTTCAGATATTGTTAATGGGAAAAATTTATAAAGTTCTTGATCGCTTTCTGTTAGTTTAATTCCCTTTGTATCTTCTTCGTCGAAAGAGCCAATATCGAATGTAAGTTATATAGGGAGTATATACCAGCGCTATCACCAACAAAACTTTTTAGAATTATATTCAATAGAAAACATATATGCAGGACATACTGGATTGCATGCTACTAAGTAAAAATAGGTTTAGAATCATCACAGAAATTTTAACAGGGTACTGAGATGATTACACTATCATCTTACTTTGAACTTACTCAAATAGGAATTAAAGGCTTTGTGGTGATGAGAATGATAACTCAAATTTCATACCAGGAGTTTGTCAAGCAGTAAGCATGTCATTATTAAATGAAGATATAAAAATATGTTAAGTAAGTTTAGTACTACATTTTATGAAGAACTTGAATTATATTGCATCCATGAAGGAGGCACAATTGAACTTTAGGTCGCGGTGCAAAAAACTCCAACATAAAAAAAAATAATAACATTTCGCTATAATAATAACAAATAAGGTATATTACTTTTCAAGATTTCTTAGTTTAAATTTGTAAGCCACCCGCTATCTAGCGTAAGATATGTGTTTAAATGATTTTATGAAAAGAAATTCAACAGAGCTTTAACCCATACTTAAAAATTATACTTTGTTGATATAGCTATAGGAAAACACTGTTCAAAATATTCAATTTTATTGAATTCCGGTGATTGGAATAATTATAAAAGATTGTATCAGTATAGTCTTCCCTATTTGTCGTCTTCATTTTAAATAGATTAAATGAAATTACCTGATTTTAAGCCAATGAATGGTTGCAGACTTACACGCAACAAGTCGGTTCCATCTTTGGCAAATTCATCTGCAATTTCAGGCAAGAATAGTTAGCATAATAAGCCAATATATTTCAAGTCTGGTTTTCACTTAATAAGACTTTATTCCTGCCCAGCTATCAGTTAAGATGGGTATTTTATGGTTCTAATAGTAATGTTCGACGTTAAAGCAAGCATTATTTATTTCTGAAGTAAAGATACTTGTGTTTTTATGTTGCTTCTCTGAGTATTTTAATTCTGATCCTGCCTGTTTAAAGTTCTTCGTTAGTAGGGATATCGTATGTATGCCATATTATCTTATTCTGCTTTATCTTGTAGGTTTTAGATACATCATCTCAATTATTTCTGTTATTGTGCTTAGTTTTAAAACGTTTTATAAAACTAAACTTCGGGTTGCATGGTGACAAGAATAGGGTTTTTCAAGAATATCAAACTTATTGTAATTAAGATAACTGTCAGTGTCGATGTAATATTTGATTAACTTAGAATAGCCCTTTTTGCTTGGAATTGATTATGAGCATGAAGATTTGTGCTGTTTAAAAGGTCTTTAATGGATGCCGTCGGGCATTTTTGCATGATTCCCATTATACTAACAAACGTCAATATTTGTACATTGCTAAATATGTGTTCTGGTGATCATTTATTGCTATGTTCAAATCTGTCAAAATACTGCTCTACATTAAATCATAATTCTGCCAGGATCGAGAGATAAATCTGACTCCCCATCTTTATTCTACAATACAATTAGTTAAAGTTGGACTAAAGCTTAAATAAAAAGAAAAATAACATTGCATTTATTATTAGTGGAGGACTTCTACTGCAATTTATATGATTTTTTGTGGCATGCACTCCATGATTCCAATTGGAACAACTTATGGAATTTTTTTTACTTTTTGGTGGTGTTACTGGTTTATTTCAGTAAGTCACGAACACCCATTGACCCATTGAATTGAGAATCTACATTACTCGTAAATTGAAATTAAATTTCGAGATTCTAAAAACCCTCATTTGAATGCTATATAGTATATAAAATATACTTATATCATCTAAAATAAAAAAGCCGCACATTTCGACCTTGTTAGTTTTGTTTAAATTTCAAACTAAAATTATATAGTTCAGCTTAAACTGGAATTGAAACGAATATGGAACCACATGTGGAAGTAAACTAACACTACATGGTTTTTAAATATATTTTTTAATTAGTGCTATAAAAATATTGGATTGATTATATAGTGTGTTGAAAGAGATATTGGTGCTATATAGCAATGTCAATCTGTTTATATGTCAATCTGTTTGCATGACAGTCTTTCCGTCTGTTAGTCAACTTCTACGCCAAGTTTTCTGATTTTTGGCGAAATAATATTTTTACTTCATAAAAATTTCAGGAAATATTTATAATTGGTTGATGTTCCAGAAGTGAATATGTAGCAACTATAGTTAAAAAAAAAAAAAAAAAACTATACGTAGGAATTCAATGTAATACACTTTCATACGACATAAAACATTCACAACTTATATTATATTAAAAAAATGTGATTTTTCAGTGGAAATTCATATAAATTTATGTAAATACACAACTGAACAATATGAGAATTATTAATTTCTTAATGTAAAATTTTGACACAATTTGTTGTGTCTCTAAGCACATCATATTGTATTAGTCATCTCTTTTTAGGTACCCATTACTTTGTCAGCTTCTATACCAATTTCTCTGACTCTCAACAGGGTTATAACTTTTTATCAATTCTTATGAAATGTTATATGACACTTTTTGATGTATTCAGGTTGAAGAAATCCATAAAAGAATACAATTCTTTGATGCTCCAAAATTGTAATATTTGAACAAAACTTAAAGCATGGAAAATTACTTAAAGAATCTATAAACAACAACACAAAAACAGAAATAATTTGGACTTATTTATGATTTATGAGAATCATAAATTTCCTAATATAACACTTTGTTGTAGTTTGTTACATCTGTTTGTAAACATCTGATATTGTAACAGATGTCGAAGGAATTATAGTCATCTAGTTTTAGAAATCCAATTCGTATTATTATTTAATATTTCCCAAGAAATTGAATTGCACATTTATTTTAGGAATTCAAGTTGAAGAAGTTTACAAAATAATATAATTTGACTAACACACAGTACATCGAAATATTTAATTACTTATAATTAACAGTACATATATTAAAATAATCAATTTTATGCTTAAGTAACTTGAACTTATTTATAGAAATATATAACTCAACAATATGAGAATTGTAATTTTTTATATGGCATATAAAATTGAACTGGTTAAATATTGTTGTGTGTGTATTTAAACATATTGCAGTGAAGAGTTAATTTCATGACTATCTCAGTCATGACTATCTCATCAATTAAACTTAGAACATCAATACTGTTAGATACAGTACCATTATTATTAACTATAGTATGTATTATTCTTTAAATGAAGGGAGAATATTATATGGTATAGAATATAATATACCATTTTGTTTTAAATTATCCTCAGTTTGAATGTTGTTCTATAGTCATAGTGAATTTATGGGATAGTTATTTGTCATGAGATTCTCAGAATATCTGCAAATTATATGTATTTATTTTGATTAATAAAAATTTGATTTCGAAACATCAAATCAAAACAAGAAAGGTAATTTCTACACAAATTCTAATTCATGTTTAAGGTCTCTTCGTATGCTTTAAGCCTTACCGTAAACATGGAATGCATATAAATAAGTTATCAGATCATCTTTGCTGATTGGCTGTTTCGTTGTTATTCAGATAGCTTCGTTGTTACTCAGATTCATCACTTTTGGAAACACCACTCTTAGGAAGATATTTAAAATTCTCTGGTATGTCAAAAACTCTAGTATTCATAGAAGTCTTTTCGTTAAGACCTTCATCAAGTACTTAAGTGTAATATCATCCCCTCTTTTTCGCAAAATAAATTGTAAGTCTAAGAGGTCAAAGAAATATATTTAAAGTACTTGGTTATTTCAGTAACTCCGATATTCATAGAAGTCTCTCCATTGAAGCCGTGTTCAAGTACTTAAAGATAGCACCCATTCATTCTATTCCGTAAAGTAGATGGTCATTTCAACAGCCACAAGAAAATATTCAAAACTCTTGGTTATGTTAGAAACTCAGTTATTCAAGGAGGTTTTTCTATTGAGACCATCTTCAAGTATTTAAATGTAGCATCCAACCCTTATATTCTGTAAAGTAGATGGTAAATCCAACAGTCACAAGAAAGATGTTAAAAATTCTCGGTTATGTCAGAAGCTCCGATATTCATTGAAGTCTTTTCATTGAGACTACGTTCAAGTACTTAAAGATAGCATTCATCGCTTCTATTCAGCAAAGTAAATAGTAATTACGTCAGCCAGAAGGAAGATATTCAAATTTCTTGCTTATGTCCGAAACTCCAATATTCATAGAGATCTCTCGATTGGGAGCATTTTCAAATATTTAAAACTAGTATCCATCACTTTTATTCAGTTAAGTAGCTGGTCATTCCAAGGAAGGAAGATTTTCCTATATTTTTATAATAAAAATTATGTTGATTACTGGATTTTCCCAGCGTGGGTCAAATAAGTCACATACAGAGAAAGGAGTAAAGGTGCTAACATCTATCAGTTAATATTTTTCAATAATGGTTGTACAGTTATATATACAATTTATATTATTATTTATTGTTATAGAAGTAACAATTTAAGAATCTTAATAAGCAAACCGCAGAAGTAATTACTCTCATTTGCCGCAATCACAAAAGTACGAAAATCTGAAAAAATAGAATTAAAATAAAAATTAAGGATTTATTTCCTTTGTGGGCGTTTTTGTTTGCTTCCTGGCAATTACTTGAGACTGATACGTTTGTATACTTATTTTCAATAAAAATAAGAAAGAAAATAAGTACTCTTTGGTATTGAAGAAAACAACAAAAACACGCCTATGAGCTGCTAATGATCGAATTGGTGCTGCGGAAGAAAGAAAACGGCCCAGGTATTGTATCAAATTCAAAGGACACATGCGGTGATAAGGATCTTGTTTCCTTTAATATATTCGAAATAATGTATTGTGTGGAATATAAAGTATCTGAGGATAAGTAGTGTGTAGTGTGTTCCAAAATGAGTTTTGGTTTTGTAACTTTTTCGCATTACAAACAAACTGCAAACAAGCTGAGCGTTTGCTTGTTCGAATGCGAGGATGCGTGCAACCTTAAAACCCTTGTGAGCAGAGATACTTTTGTTACAGAAATGAAAATCTGGCAACTGCATTCATCGTTGCTGTAGTAATTGAAACATCAGTTACCGATCTATGCCATACGAGTTTGAAGTGCTGACTGGAGTGTCTGCAGTTTGTCGTTGTTCATTTAACAATTGACTCAAAAGCAATGCGGTTAATCCTAATGTACTTTTCGCACATTGTCACACGGCCTGCACTACATTTTCACACTGCATTGGAATATTCAAAAAAGTGTTCTAATTTTCAAAATTTTACAAAATTTTTTTTTTTTTGGTCCTTGGAACAATACATACACCACATAAGCGGATTAATTTGCGCTTCGGAGCTGTTTTGGTGGAAGGAGCGCACAGAATGTAACGCCTGCCTGGCTATTGAGGCAGCGGCTATTAGCGGCTTTTGCTTTGCTAATCTGCGTTACTAAAGCGGAAGAAAATCTGTTAATTATTAAAAGTTTTATTATTATTAATAAATGTGTGAATAAAGGTTGGCAACTTCTCGAAATCCGGAAGACACGGAAGACATGCTGCGAGCGCAGTAATTAGATTTCGATTGCATCTTAGCATAAACTGCTTAATTGCGCTTTAATTTTATCAATCAATATTTGAAAATTAACAAATTTACTTGCACTTCTCTGGACGTCTGTCGTTTCTCTGATTGTTTAGATGCACACACGCAGGAGTGCAGAAAAAGATGCATTTGTATTTATGGTATACTGGGTGTCCTGCTACGGAAATGCATGTCGAAGTGAATTGTTGCTGATTGAATTTGTGGTTTTGATTGCAATGCTTCCATTACTTTTGCAATTTTTTTTGTTTTTTAATTAAAATTTGCATATGAAATTGCCAATCCAATCTACCCCCCCGATTGGATTGCCTTCTTATTCAAGGCAATGAATATTATTATTCCATTCGAAATGTAATATTTAGAAACTTTTATTAAAAGTTGGTAATCAATTGTTTATATGTGGTAATCGAAATCGAGATTAATATAATATTCCAATAGAAATTGTAGTAGATAGTTTTAGGTAAAGACAATTTGCTACTCAGGGTGAAGAGAGATTCACTGTGGTCGATAGTAGCAGGATGGTACATTGTAATACAATGATATTGTGATATCATACTGTATCATTAATCGATAATGACTGAACAAAATAAGCTACTATACATTTTATGACAGTTTTTCCTAAAACTAGACAATATATATATAAAACCTTAAGTATGGATTAATTCTCTGGTGTGGGAGTTTCACTTGTTTCGAAGCTGCTGAACATTCACAAATTTTGGTGAGTTTGTAATAATAAATAAATAAATAATAAATATTCTAAAATAATAAAAACACTGATAAACAATAAAGAGATTCGGACTCATACCACATATTATATGGTATGATTCATTAGTGGTTCATGAGTTTCGTTATAGTCATAGACCTAAATGAAGAGATACAGTACGGATAATATGTAACGATTCAGAAGTGGTTTGTAGGTTTTGTTGTAGTCATGTGGGCAAAAAAGATACTGAGCGACTACTAGACCTAAATGAAGGCAAATAAAATGAATAATCAGTAATCATTCGGTTTCCGAAGGTACTAACTGGAAGAATACGCCCAAGCTAGGACAAGCAATATTCAAATTCTTTACCAAAATATGAAATCATTTAAAAGTGGCTGGTGGGTTTCGTTGTGGTCATATGTTATATACACCAAAGGTACTGAAGGACCAAAACATCCAAATGATGAGAAATAATATGGAGGGTTTGTATCGATTTATAAGTGGTTTATTGTGGTTGTAGGAGTAAAAAAGGTACTAACCAACCAACAATAACACTGACTGACCAACAGATCTGTAAAAAGTAGCAGCAGCTATATAAGGAACTTCGTAAAGAATTGAAGATCATTCGAAAAATATATGACTGATTTGATGAACGTCGGCAGGATTGTATTGCGTTCGATTGTCCCATTGTGAAGATGAAAAAGTATACATTGAACGATTGATGATTTAATTGTTTTTGGGTTTTATATGTTAATCAAACATTTTAAACAATTTTTTCTTTTTATTTGTTTGACTTGTTTGGGTTTTGTTTCTTTAAATTTTGCATTCACACTTTCTCATTTAGACACTTACTCATTAATATTAATGAATTCAAAAGCTCTTATTATAATAATAATTTATACAGCTGATAGAGCTTTTATATGTCAAAAAAGCTATTAAAGAATTTTTCATTGTATATATATTAATTGTAAGAGAAAAATGTCGGTATTGTGTGAAAAAATACCTTTAAAGATCTTTTATTAATTTCAAAAATATTATATATAATTTATGTGAAATAGTGAACAATAAGAACAAAGCAATAGTTGAGTAACAAAAATGTCGGGCAATGCACCAAAGAAAGTTATTTGAAATAAAGAAATGGTAAATAACAACACTTTCCTAGGAACCAGAAGAGGTGGTGGACTTTGGTTAGTACGGCCAGTAAAGATTATTAAAGTTCAAAATTAATATTTGCTTTTTTGGAAAAGAACAGAATAATTCTGACATATTTAATTAATAAAAACAAACATTTTATTAATCAAAATCTTTCTCGGTACGCTTGTTTACAGTTTTGATTTTTTTCTTGTTTGTTTAGATTTCACATATAACACATATGAACAAATTTTGGTCATTTGCCTTTTGGGAAATTCATATTTAAGGTTCGTCTTTGACATTTTTCTCCTTAAATGAGTTGATTAACTTATAATGAGATCATTTATTTAAAAGCTTTTTATATGATTAATTAACCTCATTGGCGGCCTTAATAAGACCATACGAATGTGCTAATCACTATGCTTAAAAGCACGAAAGCTCTTTGGACGGTTAATCAAATTTTATAAGCGACCTAAATCAAATGAACTGCTTTAACGAAAGTAATGCGATTATGTATTCTTATGTTGATTTCTACAATTATTTATATTACAGGGAAATATATTGACCAATATATATATATATTGCAAACAATCCCTTTCTCAGAACACAATTATTTTTAAAAGCTATGTTCCTGTAATTAAATACATAATTTTTTCAATAAAAAGCCTATATACATTTTTTTTGAAATGTCCATGTCTAAAAATTCTATTTCATATTTACTTCACATATAATGAATTTGCACATCTAAGCAATCACACAAACCACTTTTAGTGACCACACCGCCATCTGTTGAGAAATATTGAAACATTTCGGTTGCTGTCATTGCTATGAAATGGGTTTGGAAAAAGCTTACTTTGAAAGTCGACGACGAATGTCTCTAAATGCAAATTGTGTACTATCAATCAGAATGCACCAGAGGGCAATACGGATTGATTTGTGAGTATTGTTCACCAGGACCTTTCCCAGTAGAAAAAGTGGTCTTCGAAGACATTGTCTTCAAGACGGTCTTTGATACCGCGTCCGCATTTTCAAGCAAATTTGCAAAACAATTGCTCAAAACATGAATGTAAATACTCTTTCTTTGCTTTCTCTCTCATTTTTAGTGTTCATAGCAACGTATTTGAATTTTGCCTCAAATGACGCTATGTTTTATAAATGAAGTGACGCAATAATTTTGAAGTGTAGTGAAATAAATATTAAAAAAATCAAAATAAATAAAGAAACAAAATCATTAAACTACGAAATATTAAAAAAAAAGAAATTAAATCAAAATAAATTAAATAGTGACTTAGTTCCTGGAAAATATATTGATATTAAT
>NC_051847.1:71593086-71612165 GCF_002237135.1 Teleopsis dalmanni | reverse complement strand
AATTTAAAAATTATATATTTTATTAACACTAATATTTCCACTATAGTCTTTCATCATACCATATTATCATCTTTAGAGCACTCGATAAATAGTATAGATAATAATTATTATATACAAAAAAATAATGAAATTATGAAAACAACAGTTTTGTATATTAGTTTACAATAATCACCTTCAACAACAATAATATTATATTTATATTTTAGGTTTTCTATTAAGTATTAAATATTAGAAAAGTATTTCAGCTAAAAATTAGTACCTCAAGCAATTTAAGATATATTCCGGAATATAATTTATGAAGGTAAGGGGATAGAAATTAAGAGTAAGTGAACTCTCGAAAGCTTATGCAGCCTTGGCTACTTGTGGAAAAACATGATTAGTCATCGCTTCTAATTTGACAGGCACGAGTTATACGCCTGGCACTTATAGTTGAAACAAATTATATACGGACTATAAACTAAATAAACAAAATTTTCGAATATTTCTTAAGACGACTGATGATGAGTACTTGGCAATACTCGAACCAACGTTGTATGGTCAGCCAAAGTTCAATAAATTAACTAAAATCTTTGTTGTTGTCTTTTCATTTCTATTAGAACCATTCTAAGTTTTAAATAGTTTCTTTTCGTCATAAGGCGCTTCATTTTCGGCAAGAAAAAATTAACAAGTTATTTATTTTTAATTAAATGACCCTACAACTGTTTGGAGTAATACTAAATACCCATCCTCCGTGGTCTTTTGGGATACATTTCTTATATTTTATTGACCTTAAAAGTTTTTTAAACAGAAAGTACCAATTTCGTTGTTTAAATTTCAAATTATTTGTCACTTTTACATGATTTTTCTAAAAGTAACAACCAAAACACTTGTGCTTTTTAATTAAAACAAACTTATGGGCTGTAGCTATATATATATAGAAACTGCAATCAATTATTATAATTTAATAAAGCTCTAGATAAAGTTTCAGTTCTATTTTTTTTTTGTGGAGATATTATATACCTCCATATGGCATATATCTCTGTATTTGTGACCAAAAAGATATAAGAAAAACTCTAATATATTATTTATATTATAAACAGTTTATATTTTATTAAAATATTTTTTCAATATTTCGACTATCTTCAGGGAATCTAAACAAAATATACAAATAAAATATATATATTTTGTTTAGTCCGTTAATAATAATGTATTAACGGTATTATCTCTTTATATATATTATATTGATTTAGATTGATTTTATATTGATTTTATATTGATTTATATTGATTAAGGTACTTATTTAGGAACTCAATACCAAGAAGTTATGCTAATGTTACTCTAAAATTCTCTAAGACAAAATTAATGAAAGAATTTTTTCCCATCCGGCTTATCTGAAGATCACTCTAATTATATTAACTTATACGCCGTGGTATCTAGTAAATAATCCCTGGCTACTTATTCAGAGGCTCTTTGACATAATTTACAAATCATTATATATTTTATTATAGTTTGTTTATATAAAATAATTTGTAATGTGATGTTATTAGTCTTTAAGATTCTAAAACTAATTGTTAGCCTTTGATTTAAAAACATATTTTTTGAAACAACCAATTCAATAAAGACATATTGTTAAATAAAAAAAAATTTAATTCTACATTACATAAATTTATTTTTAAATTTTAATCAATTTTTTATGTAGTAATCACCCCAAAAATTGACCCTAGGTAAGATTATTGTAACCTATATTTATATAATATTTATTATTATTTATATCTATATATATTTATATAGTAATTATAACAGATTTGTTTTTGTAGAGACATAACGTATTTATCATTTTTATTTGGAAACTTAATAGATATAAAATAATTCCAAACTCACCAATTACGAATCGATGAAACATTAAGTGTTCATAAAAGGTTAAGAAGAATCCATAATAAAATTAATTTAATTAAATCAATTGTTTTTGGCTGCATTAAAGTTTCTGCTATAAAACCGGAAGTAAAAAAGTTCAATGGCTGCACACATACACATCAGCAGCAAACGCAAACACAAACACAAGCATAAACAGTGGTCAACACGCAATTAAACGGAAGTTGAAATAAAGTTAGAAGCACACAAAATTTCCAGGTGGCAATGATGATGAGCGAATGTAGGAAAACTGAAAACTGCCAAGGGAAACATTAAATGCGGAAAACTTTGAGCTTCCGGTGTGCTATTTTCTAATATTACTTTTGCTTTTGCTTTTTTTTTTCCTTTGACTATCTTCTGCTAGATTAAACGTCACTGAGTGATATTTTTTAACTATTATTTTTTTTGTGTTTCTGACAAACCTTTTAAAAATTTATTGATAAATTATTATTTTTATGCATATATAGTAATTTTTTATAAATTTTTGCTATGGATTACACAATAGTTTTTATAATATTATTTTGAGTTTTTTAAAATAATTACATTTAAATTTTATTTTTTTTATTTGTAGTAGACCTTTTAGAAATTTAACTATAAATTATTATGCTGACGTATGTATGATGATTTTTTCTTTAGGTTTGCTATTGGTTTTACAATAGTTTTTATAATGTTATAAAATTATTTCGAGTTTTTTTAAATCAAACTGGAATTTGTTCTTAATTAATTATGAATTTTTTTTAGTTTATTTTTTTTTTTGCTAGTAATGTTAAGTTTCTATTAAGTTAGCGTAAATAAAATAAAATTGTTGTTGAAGTATTAATTAAGTGTTTATATTATATAAAGTAATTTTTTGATCAAGTGCGTATTGAATTTTTTTTTTTTTTGTTTTTTTTGTCACTAATCAAAATGAATTCACATTAATTCGATTAACACAGTTTTATGCCATTTTCATTGCCATTTAATTAACATGTTGTTTTCGTTTTTATATATATTTTTCGCATTTCCAGTATGTATCAATGTATCGATTCGTTTAATTTAATTTGCGCTTTTAATTACATTAATTACATTTCATTTAATTAACGTTTAAACGTACATTAGCGTACGCGTCACACAAGGAGACACACGTGCAAGTTGCCGCACAAAATGTCAAAATTAATTTTTGACATATAACAAAATAATGCCAAATAACGACGGCATTTTCTATTCTACTAATAACATTTCTATGGACAGAGAAATAGACAAACGGACAAGTAGCGCTCAAAACGTGTGTATTAACATGCAAGCATAGGAAATTATTTCACATCCGGTTGAGCTATAAAATGACTATGGAACGCGTTACACTCGCAAAGCAGACGACTCGCATATGCGAGCCAATGTTAAAATATCAAAACGATTTACCTCGATATGCGAAAATAAAATTCAATCACCACCAATATCAGCAGCAGTAGCAGCAGCAGCCAAGCACCACCACCCACTTTTTATTTTTGTGTGGCAGCATTGCGCGAAAATAATTTTTTTGTTATCAGTTTAAATGGTTTTCGGATGGATAAGCATGTTAGAGCATGTTGCTGACATTTTTGTTGTTTGTTTTGTTTTATTTTTAGTCTAATCCCGTTTACTCTGTGCATTGCCACTTTTCGTATTACAACAACAGCAACAACAACAAACACAAACCCAACAACAACACCAACAATAGCAAGCAATGATTTCACAGAGATATTAAAACAAAAACAAAACAATAATAACAATGCGTAACAAAGACAAAACGATTTCTCTTCTAACAGTGGCAGTTTTTGCATTTACTTATTGTCTGTCTGTTCGTTTGTCTGCCATTTTTGTTCGAGGGTGGGATTCTGTAGCACATCTTGTATGCACTTGCTGTGTAAGCGCTACAGCCGCCATTCACAGTAGTATACAATTGCTAAGGTAGCTTGCAAGAGATTTTATTTAGTCTGCTCACTCATATTAATTATGCATAATGTGTCTACTCACACTGGGGCGTGGTTTCATACATACAATTATCAAGTGTTCTCTTCTCATACATACTCGCTCTCAAGTTTTGCTACTCATTGGCAAACATTTATTGTGAATGCTTGCTTCTGCCGTTGTTGTTATGTGTCTACACTTGTTTGCCTGACCTGCTGTGTTGTGAGTTTGTTCTGATTGACTTTGTACAGAAAGTTGCGTCGGCGTTTTATACTTGACTGGAAGCAACTTTCATTCCAGTGCAAATATTGTCATTGTAATTTCTGATTTTATTTTTGATATGCAAATGCTTGGGTATATATAAATTTGTTGTTATTCAGCGAAATATGCATTTGCTCATTGATCACCAACAACTACGGTTGTTTCAAAAATTTGTTTTTAAGTCCCGGCAGAAAAACGCACCTGCGGCAAAAAAAACGCACGGGCACGATGCGTGCACGCAAGCTAGTATACACTGCACAATATGCTTTTGTTTGCTTTGAAAATTTGTTATTAAGCTCAGTTCCACATTTAGCTTTCAATAAAATAAATAAAAAATATTTCAAATTTATTGGAAAGTCACCAAAATCTGTCATAGGTATGTTATAGTAACACTTTTAGACCTCGGTGCACATTAGCGGTGAAAAACGTACGGGCACGGTGCGTGCACGCAAGCTAATCCAGACTGCACTTTAAGTTTACATTTCAATAAATAAAAAACAATTGCAAATTAATAGGAAAGTCATTAAAATCTGCCAGAGATACAATAACAGTTTTAAGCCCAGTGCACATTTGCGGTGAAAAACGTACGGGCACGGTGCGTGCACGCGAACTAGTGTTCACTTCTCAATATGCTTACTTGAAAAATATATTTTTAAGCCCTGCTACACATTTAGCTACACATTCATTCGGATAAAAAAAAGTATCCAAAATTCATTGGAAAGTCACCGAAATCGTGCACGTGAAATGTATCAATAACGGTTTTAGGCCGGCACACATTTACGGCAAAAAAAACGTGCGTGCACGCACCGTGTACTCTGTTCAATATGCTCTAATATATTTCACAACTGCTTTGCGCACTGTGCATACATAAGTACAGTGGGTCTAAAACTTTTAAGGCCATATTATACAGAGACTTATAGTCAGATCAAATTAGAACTGCTTTTAATATAAAGTAAATAATAAAAAATAAAAGGATAAGAGTAATTCAGATCTTAATTTGACCAAAGTTATCTGTGCGTCTTCACGTTGGTCAAAACAGTGTTGCTCAGTAATTAGTATCAGTAGTTAGAATTTGCGACGGGTATGGGTAAAAATAAGTATTTTTGATGGATATATAAGCTTATCTATACAAATAGGTATAATAATAGGTTACTTTCTAAATTTACGCACAAAAACAATGTATCAAAATATAAGTAAATGTTGGAAATCAAAATTGTCAATATGATATGACTCTTTATATAACATGCATCTTGGATATGACAAAAAAAAAGCTTAACATTGCCATGATCATTTATCACATTATCTTTATAACCTAGCTCTACTCTTATAGTACTGCACACTGAGAGTATATGACTTCGGAGAGCTCCCTACCACTAAATCTGGAATACTTTTAATTTATTTTAACGAAAATTGATACCGAAATGATAATTGTTATTCATATGACAATGGGTCTTAATTTGTGCTTTGGTGTAAAGCAATCTAACCTAATAGATATATATGGATAGTTATTTGTTAGTTAGTTGTGGTGGAGAGAGGACGAATCGTCCTCAAATAGCTAAGGATGAAAGCCGCTTTTGAATCCACAAAAACCTCGTAATAGTGGGTAGTAGATAGAGGGTCAAACAAGAACCAACCAGAGGCATGAACAAAGGCAAGAATCTAGCTAATGCTGATACTGGAGATATCGCTAAGTGAGTTGAAGAAAGGGGCCCCTAGAAACTTAAACCTAGTTCTGGCCAGACCTGGACAAAAACACATCAGGTGTTCTGGTGCCATTTCTTCAATTATAGGTAGACACGCACTACATGAGGTACCACAGGGAAGTCCAAGTCTAGCTCCATGCCGTCTTATGGACCAGGGACCCGTAAAGACAGATATTAGCTTAGAAACCTCAGATTTGTTTCTACAGATTGAGTCAGAGGTTCTATATTTGGAATAGATGGGCCAAGTAGCCCTTGACCTGGCTGCTGAGACAGTAAGGGTCCACTCACTATTTGCCTGTCGCAAAAAATGGTCACAAATCAGCCTACCCCCGTAGCTGACAGGGGAATGGATCGAAATAGGGGTATTCGTGGAAGAGGCGCCTAGCAATCTCGTCAGCGCGGTCATTTCCCACAATATTAGAATGCCCGGGAACCCATACTAGAGTAACCTTGGACCTCTCACTTAGTTCACTGATAATTTCCTTACATTCTTCTACTAATCTCGATGACAGACAGACTGCTAATAAAGCTTTAATAGCTGCCTGACTGTCAGTTAGAATGCATATGGATAGTAATTTTCAATTTTACGACACTTCAAAAAAAAATATCTAGCTGGGTAGTTTAGTAATTATACTTGTGCAACACGTATTTGACTTTTTCACAACAACTAATGTTAAGAGATATTTAAAGGTTGGTTGGTTGGATGCAGTGGCATTTCAGCAGATATCTTTCCGTTGACTACAATTAGCAAATTATCGCCGTTTTACTTCCGCATTCTTTGCATGGAACTTTAAGATATGAATCAACAAAAACCAAACTCATTTCATCGACTTTAGATTACTTAATAGATATGGTAGATCTTCGTCCTTATAGATCTGCGTTTTTATCGCTAAAAAAAATGACAAGCTGTAAAAAAATATAACATTACATATAATATATAATACAATTGTATTAAAAGTAATGTGATGATTTTCTGCATTAATTTCTTTTGTATCAGTGACCGGAGATAACTGTAATAAGACTTGTGGTGTCCAAGTCATCCCTTTCAATGACCAATTTCTAGGCATTAAGGTTACAGACAGATGCAACCTTAAAATCAAGATAAAGTAGAGCATTTGTTGATTTAATGGTTGAAACCAACTTTCTCTGCATAATTCAATACCATTCGTGGTAATTGATCAACATTTTTAACTTGAGTCTTTAAGGATGACGTATAGTAATTTTCAGATTAGACCTTTTTAATTATCTTCACTTAGAGAAAGTGATCACCAATATTATTTTCAAGTAGTGAATGACACTACGTTTCGTGTTATAAAAAAACCCTACACGAACAGTACATGAAGTAAAGACCAAAACATATTAAAAAACTTTTAGTGTTTGTGTTCATGAAGATCTCTGCGAAAGTTTACTATTAATAATGTTATCTTTTAACTGCTACTCGAATTTTGTAAAAAGTCTAAAAGCTCGAATAGTAACAAAATAGTAATCCACTGATTGGGGTCTTCCAAAGCGAACACAACCCGACAGAAGTTATCCGCGGACGGAGGAAATCCAAGCAAACACTCACATGTGTTTTTAGAAAAACCGTTCTGTCGCAACTGTACCCCATGAACAACATAGAAAGGTCAAATTCAAGTGGTAGACAACAATTTGCTTACCGGAAGTTTTCAGAGAATTGAGGTAAATCAACCGTCGCAGGAAGAGCATCCGCCTCCACGACAATACGAGTTCCACAGTACAGCTAATGTTAAAAGAGATTTTGAGCATTAAAAACGTCGAATTGATGGATCGTCCACCTTACAGTCCCGACTTGGCACCCACTGTCATTTTCTTGAAATGCATGGCGAGCATTTCTCTACACCCAAATAGACCGTTCAGACATTCAAAACTCTGATTTTAGAGATACCAACGTCAGGGTGGCAAAACTGTTTCGAAAATTAGTTCAATCGAATGCATAAAGGTGTTGATCATCATGGAGAGTATTTCAATAAACAATAAAACCATTTGAATTGATTAACCATTGTGTTTTCATTGTTAAACGCAAGACTTATAAGGCAGGCCTCGAAATTATAATATTAATAAATAAATTTGAATAAATCAATTCAAGTATATGAGTTTCATTACAGTCCAAATGCAAATGAACACTAGTGTTGCCACATTTTCGGAAAATACACAGTTTAAAATTAAAACATTTTTTATAAATTAATAAAATCTGAATTTATGAGTTTGTTAAATTATAACAAATATTTTTGAACTTTGTAATATTATATATCAGATATTTTTTAATTTTCAATGTACGAAATAAGCAGCTAAAAACCAAAACCTAATTTCAAACAAGTAAAAACTATTCTAAAATAAAATATAATTTAAATACAAAAAGAATTTATATAAAATTAATAACTACGAGATTAGGGAGAACATCATTATGAACATTTTTTAGTTAATTTTTGCAAAAGTAAAATTTTCCGATTTAATTCCAAGCAACTGCTCTTCTACACACTCACCTCTTCGTTTGAGTAGAAAATATTTTTATTGAAAATTTTTTCATCACCATTGGCAACACTGCAAGTGAACTGCGACAGTTCACTCGTATGAGTGTATGTCAACCTGGCAAGGCTGCACGACTACACATTGCCACAACCCCAAAATTAGATGAATGGCAAAAGTTAATAACAAAACAAAGCTCCTTTGTATCCGTCGTACAAGAGCAACTAAAGCAAATTAACATCAGGAAACACACAATGTATCCTGCAAGGAGAAAATTATTTTTGAACGAAGAAAAAGAATTCCGAAAATTTTGGTTTGTTTATTAAAAACTGAAATATTTTGTTTAGATCAAAAGACACGCGTCAGTATTTGTATCTTTTCGGTGATGCTGTGTTGCATAGCATTTTTAATATGCGAAAAATATATTTGGCATTCATGCGACTTGCAACAAAGGATTTGGAAGCTGCAAAGCATAACATAAAATTTATAGGAAAATTCTTAAAATTTTGCAACCTGGCAACACTGGCCTTGGGTAAAACACACGTTCAAATGGCAACACGTGCCACTTTTCTGTGCAAGTCCAACATTTTGTTTAGTTTTTAATTTACTTACACCTGTTGATGGAAATTTCTGCTTCGCTTTGAAAGTTAATATTTTTAATTTTGAAATAAATGGCAACTTTGGTATTTCAATAAAAATGTTCATTTAAGTTCTGAGTTTCTCAAGCTGATGCACAGCACACTCTCCATCTTCGCACACCCAAAACTCGTCGATTGCCAAGGTGACAGATTTGCTCTGGTGCACCAAGAATTCGGTTTGGACACATAAGTGGTGCACTCGTAAATCAGAAGTGCTTTTTGATTTTAATTAAATTTTGTTATCCTTATTATTTTATATTTTATTTAAAGTGTATCAGTTTTAAATTTGAGTTGGGAAGAAACCAGTCGAAATACTTACTTTACTTAAAAAAAAAAATTATTACTTATCCTTCAAAAAAAATCCTCGCATACGAAATTGATATAAAACGATCTATTGAAGGTAACCTTATGTGCATAAAGATAAAAAAATGACCTCAAGGATACTAAATTTAATACAATATTCTTTTATACTTTAAAAATTTATATAAGTCTTCTCTGACTCATATATCATAATGATAAGAAGCAAACACTTAAATTTAAAATAAAAAGCCCATCAGGATTTGAACTTATAACCTATAAATCCATAAATATACAAAAAAATTAAATCAATTCAATAATTTTTATAGTACACTTTAAAAAACTAGAAAGAATGCATAGACCAATTTAATATGACAATTTAGTATGAATTTATGTTATAAGAACACAAAATAGACGCTTGTTTCGATCACTTTTTCATTGGACAAGTATCTTTTTGGCTGAAGCATTTTTAAAAGTCTCTGAAGAGATAGTAATCGCTGCAGACCAAGTCTGGTGCATACAGTGGATGTGAAGCAATTGGAAGTGCAATTCATGCAATCACACCATTGTTACAAACGACCTGTGAGATTTTTTATTGTCTTGAATAAACAGCACTTTTTTATTCTTCATTTCTTACTTTTTGAAACAACCTTTATAAAATGTTGCCTATCTATTCACGATCTCTACTTTGACGATTACCCGAAGCATATATGTTACATACAAAAATAATCCCACATTTATATTGTAAAATTTGGAGTAGTTTAAATTAATGAATACGAGAGGAGGGTTCTAAAGATTCTAATATAGCAAGCAAGAGGTTTAACTTAAATATTGCTTCTGTTTTAATTACACAATATATCGAATTACTGTGCGGCTGCAGCATAATATATTCTGAAAAACTGGGTTTTAGTTATTCACATCGACTGTAGTTAACTTGCCAAACCATTCCAGTGTCTTTCAAGCAGCGCTAATGGCAATCCACTAAATAGTGAGATGAGTCCGAGGTAACCAGATCCCTGATTCAAAGATCGCATTTTTTTGGGAGAGCCAATCTGCCATTAAATCCCTGTTAGGCAGTATAACAACATTAAGCGGTTTCCCCTAATGAGTGATCAGGCATTCCAGCGCCCAACTCAGGTTCTTGGATATACGGATATCTTTTTAAATAATTTGAGTAAATTAACACTATTGACAAACTCAACAATATCACTTAATTCAAGACCTAATGCCTAATTTGATTTAACAAAACTACTAGAAAGGGATTTAACTTGTTTTCCGATAATCATAATACTCCATCAGTTAAAAATAACAACATTTTTACAGAAGTTATAGGTGTCAGTGTGCTTTAATCTCTTTTTAAAAAACTGAAGCAATAATGACGAATTCGTCTCCTTTCAGGAGCTATTTGGATTACCTTAGTTTTTAGGCAACACAAAGTTTTGAATTATATGAAATTAGTTCTTTGAAAGTTGATTCTTTTTTTTTTTGTTATCTTCGAGTCTCTCATATCAAGACTATTGTACTCAGAATAACCAATTCAGATATGAAATTCTAGCAGCTCCTAATGAATTGAGATTTAGTGATCCATGATTAAAAAGGTTTTTTAGTTGTTCATATAGCATCATAATACGCTTTAAGGGTGTAAGAATTTAGATAAATTGCATTCCATTACGTTATTAAAAAAATACACGTTATGCAATTAGTGAATTCAAAACTGGTATTGTAAAATTAAATTGTGATTGAATTTTTATTTCAATATACTTTTAAGACCTTGTCGTCAGGTAATGAATACAACATTATTCAAATTTTTTCCAAAGAATATCTTGCAGTACCGGATCATAGTTAGCAGAGGACTTCTACTGCTCCAGATGAAACAATTATATTTGTTAACATATCTACCCAGCGAAAAGTTAGTTTTATCACTGAAGAAATAGCCACATAAAAAATTCTTGATAAACCTTACACTTAATATACGATGCTTTGCAAGAGAGTTGTGTGTAGCATGTGTCACTGCAACAGTACAGCCAAATCAGGACTGAATTGAATTATTCTTTACTTCTGAAGATACTCTTATATTTTGACTTTAATAGAACATACGCACGAAACTTCTAAACTTTTAAAAATAAATATGGGAAAATAAATTATAAGGAGTAGTTTTGGTGTTTGAGCAAATAGTATACTTAAAGAAATGACTTGTGAATAATACGTATAAGAATATAACTTTTTACCTATACATTTTTATAAACAAATTCATATATATAAAAATAAAACCTGTTAACTTTTATTATAATATTTTTAGTTAACTTACAAAAAATATTTGCAAATACTGTTTTCGGCCTTTTCAGTATTCTTTACCTTATTTATAATTTATTTAGGAATTTAGGAACTACAAAGATAGATTGTATTTGGTAGATCCAAATGGACCCCCTAAAGCCTATTGACCCATAGTGTTACCGTATAAGTGAAAAACTAAGAGGTTTAAAACCACCTTTCGCAAAGCTTAAAATGCTATTTAATAAAAGGCCTTACAATTGTCCAAGAAATTAAAAAAAAAGGGGGTTCCTAGATTAGTAAGGCGGCATCGCGCATTTGCTAGGTACGAACAAGACAGATGAGAGGCAATTGACCCATAGTGTTACCGTATAAGTGAAAAACTAAGAGGTTTAAAACCACCTTTCGCAAAGCTTAAAATGCTATTTAATAAAAGGCCTTACAATTGTCCAAGAAATTAAAAAAAAAGGGGGTTCCTAGATTAGTAAGGCGGCATCGCGCATTTGCTAGGTACGAACAAGACAGATGAGAGGCAATTTCACAACTGCGCCATAACTGAAAGGGAGATTCAATTTACTAGCATAGTTACTTAATCTGGAATAACGTGTGAGACTGATGTCTCTAGTGAGCATTTTAATGAGAGTATTGCATACCTTTTTAATGGAACGTGGTCAGATTGCATACATATTTACATATCGTTAAGTCTTCCCATCTTTTAACAAAAAAACTGTGGCACAGGAAGAACTCAGTAACAGTGCGTGTAGTCAGCTTGTTTAGGTATTTCGAATGATTTCTTGAAGAACTCCGTTTGGCTAATTCGCCTGCTTGGGAGTTACGGAATATATACATATGAACGAGAAATGTGAATAGATGTAAATTGAACTCAATTCAAGGACTTTAAAGCTTACTGTCATATAGTATGCATAAATTTCCATTAAGTATATCATGTACGTCCAGACAAGCTATAGCTACTTTAATAACGATCATCTCCGTCACTACAATGATCTGGAAGCCTACAGTAAAATGGTTTATTCAGACCTTCTAAGAAAACTTCACTGCCTACACCGCTACTTATTTTAGATCCGTCAGTAAAAAGGGTTGAACCCTTTTTCCTGAACCCTACGGAGCTCTTGACAGCCTCTAATGCAATACGACATTGAACTCTAAATGCAATACGACATTGAATTCTCTGTCAAAATTGAGAATGGGAGAAATGTAAACAATGTAAAACTGAAAAAATTAAGTATAGGACAGTGACCAAACTCACTAGCGTTTCATTGGAAAGTAGCTTTGTGTCTAAGAGCAGATGATATTGTCAGTTATTAGGACTTATTAGGTGTTATGCAATGAATGGTTTGGTACACAAAACGCAACTTATGCAGAGTTCAGTCTTGCGTTGAGCCCTGTTAAATACTTCATAAAACAAAGATTTGTCAAGAGCCGTCCACCATACATTGATGAAATACAACAGTATTGATCTAATAACAGCCATATATAGCATGGGATAATACATGGAAGTAACTCTCACCTTTTACCAATAACTTTTTGATATTAGAGCAGCGCAATGTTAGCTTTAGCGTGCTCTAAGATATTTTGCTTCCAACTAAGTTTTCTTTCGAAAAAGGTAATTTGCCAAAAAATATTTTCTATTATATCCTCTTGACGGAATCTAAATCTTATAAATTTTTTTACTATCTTTTATGATCTGATATATAACTTCTCAGACATAACTCTAACTCTTATTAATTTAATAAACAACATAAATATTTGACACAAAATAAATTCACATTTTCTTATCTTTAATAAATGTACTAAAGATTTTTTTTAAATTATCTAGTATATAACCTACACCCCCCTCACCATAACTCGCTAAATGTTACTAATTGAGTGAATTAATTTAGTAACAACAATAATCTTTCACGAAAACAATTGTTTGGTAGAGTGGGATTCTACCCTCCCACTGATAAGAAGTGGGGATTGAGGAAGGACGCAGACAAAAAGTTCTATGAGATCTATTATGATGTCCTCGGAGAGGATCTACTGAACTAATTTGAATAAACTAAAGCTATTGAAAAATTTTAGAGGACCCTAAAATGGATAACCCTTTATTTTTAAAGATACACATCAACTGCAATGGTGCAGGTATACACCATAGCAGGCATCTTAGTTTTCCAAAACTGTGTACGTAAATGTAGTTTTACATTCGTTTGTAATCTTTCACATATCTAAGCACTTAAACGCATCAAAGTCAGCGTCAAGCACCAAACTAAGCAAGGAAGATGCGCCACCATAAAAAGCATAAAGAGCAGCAACGTCAACCGAAATTAAGCAAGAATAATGCGATACACGAAAGTGCACTATAGAAATTTTTGGGAATTTTCTTTTTTCGTTGCACGTCCTCTTCACTTTAAATGAAAGCGCAAGAAAAAAATCTAAAGGATGTGCTTTTGCCATTTTGAGTTGCCACTTAAAGCGACACAAGACAAAACATATCCTTCTGTTGTCAGCACAAAACAACAACACAACAACACAACACAACAACAAAACAATGATACAATGCAACACTGGCAACAACAGTGGCAACAATGGCAACTGGCAACTGGAAACTGAAGGATCTGAAGTATCTGAAACATGAAATAGACAAATTACCACAGAGCGACAGTCGAGAGCTTTCAAAACACAAAACTTGATTTTTCATGTTAATGCTACATTTAGATAAATGGCGTAGTCCCCGAATCACAGCAAAAAGTGTGTGCATGAAAAATTGCAGTAGGACAAAACTTAGACCCTGAAATTCCGACGACGCAGTACAAAAAATCATCAAAGACTGATGGGAAAAGGGCTACGTACTTCACTAAATTTAAGTAGAAAACTTGAATTTTTCATTTTGAACCAAAAATGCCTATGACAAATTAAAAAGCAAAAAAGGATTCTTCCTTATATATCATTTTTTATTTCATTATTATTATTTTTTTTTTTTGAGAATATTTGCATACACTTGGGGGTGTATTGTTCTTATAATTAGATCTTCGGTCACTAATACTTTTGGGACATGTTAGTTTAGTATTTTTTTTAGTATTACTCGGTTGCCATTTGTTGGCAACGTCCTTTGCGGTTGCCAATTAAATCCTTAAGTTGACTCTCTGGTTTGTTGTCATAAATTTTGACTGATTATACAAATTAGTCCATTTCCCTTGCACTGGCGGCGAACTTCTTTTACGTTTTACGATTTCGAAGAAGAAATATTTGGGTTGCCAATTTATTAGATATTTCAAATATTTTTTCATTTCATTTTTAATTTTTCGAATGATATTAAATGAGCCCCTCTAATCTACTATCGCTTTGACATTTTCCACAATGTCCACACGCACACAGCAATCCATCATTCAATTAGTTTCCAAGTCGGATCTCTGTTAAGACTTCAAGCATTTTCGATGTTTTCTCTTGTATTTGCGTCTCTTAATTATGCGAGTGGGCAACTTGGAATTAATAAATGGAATGCTTCCAAAAATATTGAAGACATTTCAAAAATGAAGAGGCATTACAATTTATTAATGTGGACATTGTTAGGATATTGACTTTAAACAAAACATATTTTTTTCAAAAGAATTTTTAAAAAATAATAATTTTTGATCAAAAAATTAATCAAAAATAAAAATGTTTTATAAAGATAACTTTTGTCTTAGCAAAGATACAAATACCAAATGATAGATACTTTAATTAGAAATATAAATACACATGCATATAAATACATATATACATAACATACTAATTAACTTTGACGAACATTTAAATGAGAACAAATTTTTATTCGGATGTTCATAATTAAAAGTTTTTAACGCCAATAGTGTTTAACTGCCTTATCTTATATGGGTCTTTCTTAGTTGGTTGAAGTGGTGACTCCATCCGTCAACCCAGTTACCGTATTTGTACCGCTTACTCACATACTCATACTCTATAGTTACCACATATAACACTGCTTATCAGGTAAACATATTTAAATTACAATTCTAAATATTTTTAATTTAATATATATATTTTTATATAATATATTTATTTATATATATAATTATATAATTTAATATTATATAAATAAAGTATAAATAGAATAAATATAATTAATTAATATAATTAAATCAAAAACAAGCTTCTGGAGTGCACAGAGGCGTATGCAGAATGGCAGCAGGGACGAATACTAAACAAATATATTTTGTTATTTTGCAGTTCACTATATGTTTTTACTATACATAACTTTATCAAGAGAGGTATGCTCTTACCCAAACCACTCTTTTAATACGTCACTAAATATGACACTTTGAAAAATCGGTAAACTATAGTAGTGCTTACAACTGCGGTTACAATGACTCCCGCTTCAACAAAACAATGTTAGGACTATTAGCAAATTATTAAATTTGTCACCATAGGTTGTACCATTGAAAAAAATGACTCTGTCTGAAGAAACTGAATCTCAAATTTTCTAGGAGTCAAAAAGCGTCAAGTCGTATTCTTTGGAACTATATGGCGCTAAACTCGAATAGTAAGAGAATACTAGACCAGAAGCTCTTATATGCATCTTGAAATATGATACTTGAATGGCTTTAATCTCAGCTAATAGGAAAATACTAGGCCAATATCTCTCATACGCATCTGACAATAGGAAACTCTCAACAAGAGACATTTTATCCTTCAATCGAAGGAGTGAGTATGTACTTTTCGGTGCGGATCTTTTAATAATAATTTTGCAAAAATTTTGTTTAGAAAATATTTATGTAAACATTTTTCATTTCAAATACTATCTATCTCAGAGAAGAGATTTACTATGCAAATCCAGAGATAATACTTTATCCTATGCTTGTTTTTAGTTTCTGTTTTTTCAAACATGAAATATAATTTACTCTTTACTTTTAATTAAATGTCTTTAATATACAGGTTTGAGCATATTAGGTGGACCCATCTATTCAATAAAAAAAAGCATGAAGAAACAATTTTTTACTTTTTAAATTAAAAATCATTTAACTTAATTATAGATTTTTTTCCTGACAATTACATCGTTCAAATGACCCTAAGTGTGGTCTGTAATGCTGTAATGTTCATGTTCCTCTTTCGCATTTTCGACCCTATTTGCCCATGTTTAGGCTGCAATGGTGGATATTTCCTGGCATATATTGGTCTTAAGTCCTTGATTTGTTGCTATAAATCTAGTTTCAGAGGAAAAAATCTGGCATTGACGAATCAAAAGAAAGTGGAGACCATTAAAAATCACCATGCTTTGATATCAAGTGACCGGGCATATCAATAACTTCAAATAATCGAGCATTACTCATTCTTCCCGTACATGTCCAGATTACAGTGTTGTTAGATGGACTCACCTAATATAACCACCCTAGAATCATGTTCTCCTCAAACCTCCGGATACTCACGCTCTTTTTCAATGATATAAGTGCAAAACGGCTTGAGTTGTTGATAATGGAGTTTAACTCAGTCTTGTAATCCTCCGTAACTATAAAGTTATCAGGATCTTACATTCATACCACCACAATTGATTATGGTATAATGGTATTATGGTATCTTATAAGATGGTATTATTTATCTTATAAGTTACTATATTAAATATAATTATTATAATAAAAATTTGTAAGTTTTTTTTCTTTTGTTATTAATATTAATATTATATCAATTATATTATTAAATTAATAATTAATATTATATTAAAATATTTCCTCACAGAGATCAGAAGAAAAACCAATTTATTCAGACCATACGAGTAAGAAGAAGTGAAAGTACCAAAAATTGATTTATGTTCAAGACTCAAAGACTTTCCTCTTAACAAAGTTGAATTTTAACATTTAAAAACGTTTTTGGCTTACGAGTTTCATCTTCGCTGCACGTTCCTTCATCTATGGATTTAGCCTTTTGTGCATTTCTGTGACATTTACGGCTTTTGTGATTATTGAGTTGCCGAACCGAAAACCGTACATTTTATGTGACTGAGCGAATGTCTTCATGGTTCACACATTCCCACAACTGGTGGGTCGTGCAAGTTTCGTGGATTTGTGCCTCAGCTTTTTTCCACTTGACTTCTGTTTCGCTCAGCTTCAGCTAAACTTTATTATTCTGTCCGTATAAGGCGTTTGCGCCTTTGCGCAGCTCAAAGGATGTCAACAGATAATATCCTGTCGAATTTAGTAAAGTGATTTATGCGATATTCATGCGTGGAATGTGAAAAATGTTTGCTACACCGAAAAAATTTCCCAGCAACAAAAAACTTTTTAAAAAGGCATTAAATGCAATAAAAGTGAAGGAAATTGGACTTAAGCAGTTTGAAGTCTGTCGATTGGATTTACAATTTCTAAAACCTACAAGGAATCTCTTATATATTTTTTTTACTTTCTTTTAGGAGAATATTCAAAAATTTTGTTTAAGCAATAGTGACAATAGTACAACAATTTTAAAATTAAACATATGATTAAGTATGTACTATAATGCTATTTAGAAAACCTATATATTGTATATGTAGAGATTTTCTTAATAATCGTGTGTGTTTTGATTTAAAATCTATTTCAAATAGAAAATGGATCCCTCTGCTCTTATAAGAAAATTTGGAAATCCAAATAATTTGTTTAATTTTTAATTATGTGAATTATTAAACCGACTTTACAGCTATTTTGAATACTGCTGAATATCTATTATCAGTGGTGTTTGGAAATACCTATTGATTTAATTGACCGTATATAATTTTTAAAAAATAAATGTGAAAACTTGAACAGTAGCCTATGAGCTATATGGTCGTCTTAACGTTATCTTCAATAAATAATTATTAAAATTATTCTCATGAAAATTTTCTGAGAACAGCCATTTATTATTGGAGTCTGGTCCATTAAAAATAAATTATACTAATAGGTTCAGTGCTTACGGTTTTGGATCTCTATACCCATCATTTGTAAATACATTGAAAGTAAACACAAGAGAGTTATGATACTTAATTAAAGAAGAACGAGTTCAAACAAAACATATATAAATTCATTATTTGAATACATATATACTGGAAAGCAATAGCTAGGTTAGGTTAGGTTAAACCGGCGATCCCAGGGGGATCCACTTAGGCCCATAGGCCCATTGTGATACCGTATTATTTAGAACCCACGGGCTAAAACCATCCAGAACCTTTAACAAAGCTTACAATGCTACATAGAGGGAGTTCTCGAAGTTCGTCAAGATCCTCAAAAAAGAAAGCCACCAAAAATTTAAGGCGACGCCGTGCATGTGCCGGACACGAAGAAAGCAGGTGAGAGGCACTTTCGTCATCCTCACCACAACTGCGGCAAAAATGGTTGAACGGTAGATTCAGTCTCCTAGCATGATTACCTAGAATACAATGACCTGTTAGTAAACCCACTACAAGACTGATATCTCTACGGGATAACTCTAAAAGAGATTTCGATTTTCTATTGTTGGTCTGTGGCCACATTGCATACAGATGCCTGCATATCGCAGAGTCTTCCCATCTTTTATTAAAAAGTTCGGCACAGGAAGAACTCAAAATCAATTTGCATGAAGTCAACGATATGCCCAGATTGTTTAGGTGTTCCGAGTGGTTCCCTGAAGC
>NC_051847.1:71581295-71592986 GCF_002237135.1 Teleopsis dalmanni | reverse complement strand
TTATAAAAAATGTTTTAATCTTAAACTTTGTATTTTCCGAAAATGTGGCAACATTAATAACCAATGGAAAACATCAAACATTTGGACCGTAATGAAACTCATATACTTGAATTGATTTATTCAAATTTATTTATTAATATTATAATTTCGAGGGCTGCCTTATAAGTCTTGCGTTTAACAATGAAAACACAATGGTTAATCAATTAAAATGGTTTTATTGTTTATCGAAATACTCTCCATGATGATCAACACCTTTTTGCATTCGATTGAACTAATTTTCGAAATAGTTTTGCCACTCTGACGTTGGTATCTCTAAAACTAGAGTTTTGAATGCCGCAACGGTCTATTTGGGTTTAGAGAAATGCTCACCATGCATTTCAAGAAAATGACAGTGGGTGCCAAGTCGGGACTGTAAGGTGGACGATCCATCAATTCGACGTTTTTAATGCTCAAAATCTCTTTTAACATTAGCTGTACTGTGGAACTCGTATTGTCGTGGAGAAGGATGCTCTTCCTGCGAATGTTGATTTACCTCAATTCTCTGAAAACTTCCGGTAAGCAAATTGTTGTCTACCACTTGAATTTGACCTTTCTATGTTGTTCATGGGGTACAGTTGCGACAGAACGGTTTTTCTAAAAACACATGTGAGTGTTTGCTTGGATTTTCTCCGTCCGCGGATAACTTCTGTCGGGTTGTGTTCGCTTCGGAAGACCCCAATCAGTGGATTACTATTTTGTTTCGAGCTTTTAGACTTTTTACAAAATTCGAGTAGCAGTTAAAAGATAACATTATTAATAGTAAACTTTCGCAGAGATCTTCATGAACACAAGCACTAATTTTTTGGTATGTTTTGGTCTTTACTTCATGTATTGTTCGTGTAGGGTTTTTTTTATAACACGAAACGTAGTATCATTCAATACTTGAAAATGATATTGGTGATCACTTTCTCTAAGTGAAGATAATTAAAAAGGTCTAATCTGAAAATTACTATACGTCATCCTTATAAACCTGAAGAACTCAAGTTAAAAATGTTGATCTATTACCACGAATGGTATTGAATTATGCAGAGAAAGTTGATTTCAACCATTAAATCAACAAATGCTCTATTTTATCTTGATTTTAAGGTTGCATCTGTCTGAAAACTTAATGCCTAGAAATTGGTCATTGAAAGGGATGACTTGGACACCACAAGTCTTATTACAGTTATCTCCGGTCACTGATACAAAAGAAATTAATGCAGAAAATTATTACTTTTAATGCAATTATATTATATATTATATGTAATGTTATATTTTTTTACAGCTTGTCATTTTTTTTAGCGATAAAAACGCAGATCTATAAGGACGAAAATCTACCATATCTATTAAGTAATCTAAAGTCGATGAAATGAGTTTGGTTTTTGTTGATTCATATCTTAAAGTTCCATGCAAAGAATGCGGAAGTAAAACGGCGATAATTTGCTAATTGTAGTCAACGGAAAGATATCTGCTGATCTGCCACTGCATCCAACCAACCAACCTTTAAATATCTCTTAACATTAGTTGTTGTGAAAAAGTCAAATACTTATTCCACAAATAACATATAATTACTAAACTACCCAGCTAGATATTTTTTTTGCAGTATCGTTAAATTGAAGATTACTATCCATACCTATATATCTATTAGGTTAGGTTGCTATATACCAAAGCACAAGTAATGACCATTTTGTCATATGAATAACAATTATCATTTCGGTATCGGTCACGCAATGTTAAGCTTTTTTTTTGTCATATCCAAGTTGCATGTTATATAAAGAGTTATATCACATTGAAAATTTTGATTCCCTACATTTACTTAT
Organism: Teleopsis dalmanni; assembly: GCF_002237135.1. NCBI lineage: Eukaryota > Metazoa > Arthropoda > Insecta > Diptera > Diopsidae > Teleopsis > Teleopsis dalmanni. Next base: position 71,591,148 of record NC_051847.1, on the reverse strand, counting down.
ATGTTGATACATTGTTTTTGTGCCTAAATTTAGAAGGTAACCTATTATTATACCTATTTGTATAGATAAGCTTATATATCCATCAAAAATACTTATTTTTACGCATACCCGACGCAAATTTTAACTACTGCTACTAATTACTGAGCAACACTGTTTCGACCAACGTGAAGACACACAGATAACTTTGTCAAATTAAGATCTGAATTACTCTTATTCTTAATTATTTACTTTATATTAAAAGCAGTTCTAATTTGATGTGACTATGAGTCTCTGTATAATATAGCCCTAAAAGCTTTAGACCTACTGCACTCATGTATGCACAGTGCGCAAAGCAGATGTGAAATACATTAGAGCATATTGAACAGAGTACACGGTGCGTGCACGCACGTTTTTTTTGCCGTAAGTGTGTGCCGGGCCTAAAGCCGTTATTGATACATTTCACGTGCACGATTTCGGTGACTTTCCAATGAATTTTGGATACTTTTTTTTATCCGAATGAATGTGTAGCTAAATGTGTAGCAGGGCTTAAAAATATATTTTTCAAGTAAGCATATTGAGAAGTGAACACTAGTTCGCGTGCACGCACCGTGCCCGTACGTTTTTCACCGCAAATGTGCACTGGGCTTAAAACTGTTATTGTATCTCTGGCAGATTTTAATGACTTTCCTATTAATTTGCAATTGTTTTTTATTTATTGAAATGTAAACTTAAAGTGCAGTCTGGATTAGCTTACGTGCACGCACCGTGCCCGTACGTTTTTCACCGCTAATGTGCACCGAGGTCTAAAAGTGTTACTATAACATACATATGACAGATTTCAATGACTTTCCAATAAATTTGGAATATTTTTTATTTATTTCATTGAAAGCTAAATGTGCAGCTGAGTTTAATAAAAGAATTTTCAAAGCAAACAAAAGCATATTGTGCAGTGTATACTAGCTTGCGTGCACGCATCGTGCCCGTGCGTTTTTTTTGCCGCAGGTGCGTTTTATCTGCCGGGATTTAAAAACAAATTTTTGAAACAACCGTAGTCGTTGGAGATCAATGAGTAAATGCATATTTCGCTGAATAACAACAAATTTATATATACCCAAGCATTTGCATATCAAAAATAAAATCAGAAATTACAATGAAAATATTTGCACTGGAATGAAAGTTGCTTCCAGTCAAGTATAAAACGCCGACGCAACTTTCTGTACAAAGTCAATCACAACCAACTCACAACACAGCAGGTCAGGCAAACAAGTGTAGACACATAACAACAACGGCAGAAGCAAGCATTCACAATAAATGTTTGCCAATGAGTAGGAAAACTTGAGAGCGAGTATGTATGAGAAGAGAACACTTGATAATTGTATGTATGAAACCACGCCCCAGTGTGAGTAGACACATTATGCATAATTAATATGAGTGAGCAGACTAAATAAAATCTCTTGCAAGCTACCTTAGCAATTGTATGGTACTGTATACTACTGTGAATGGCGGCTGTAGCGCTTACACAGCAAGTGCATACAAGATGTGCTACAGAATCCCACCCTCGAACAAAAATGGCAGACAAACGAACAGACAGACAATAAGTAAATGCAAAAACTGCCACTGTTAGAAGAGAAATCGTTTTGTCTTTGTTACGCATTGTTATTATTGTTTTGTTTTTGTTTTAATATCTCAGTGAAATCACTGCTTGCTATTGTTGGTGTTGTTGTTGGGTTTGTGTTTGTTGTTGTTGCTGTTGTTGTAATACGAAAAGTGGCAATGCACAGAGTAAACGGGATTAGACTAAAAATAAAACAAAACAAACAACAAAAATGTCAGCAAATAAAAATTACAAAAACACAAAAAAAAAAAATGATAGCATGAACGAAGCTCTAACATGCTTATCCATCCGAAAACCATTTAAACTGATAACAAAAAAATTATTTTCGCGCAATGCTGCCACACAAAAACAAAAAGTGGGTGGTGGTGCTTGGCTGCTGCTGCTACTGCTGCTGATATTGGTGGTGATTGAATTTTATTTTCGCATATCGAGGTAAATCGTTTTGATATTTTAACATTGGCTCGCATATGCGAGTCGTCTGCTTTGCGAGTGTAACGCGTTCCATAGTCATTTTATAGCTCAACCGGATGTGAAATAATTTCCTATGCTTGCATGTTAATACACACGTTTTGAACGCTACTTGTCCGTTTGTCTATTTCTCTGTCCATAGAAATGTTATTAGTAGAATAGAAAATGCCGTCGTTATTTGGCATTATTTTGTTATATGTCAAAAATTAATTTTGACATTTTGTGCGGCAACTTGCACGTGTGTCTCCTTGTGTGACGCGTACGCTAATGTACGTTTAAGCGTTAATTAAATGAAATGTAATTAATGTAATTAAAAGCGCAAATTAAATTAAACGAATCGATACATTGATACATACTGGAAATGCGAAAAATATATATAAAAACGAAAACAACATGTTAATTAAATGGCAATGAAAATGGCATAAAACTGTGTTAATCGAATTAATGTGAATTCATTTTGATTAGTGACAAAACAACAAAAAAAAAAAAAAATTCAATACGCACTTGATCAAAAAATTACTATATATAATATAAACACTTAATTAATACTTCAACAACAATTTTATTTTATTTACGCTAACTTAATAGAAACTTAACATTACTAGCAAAAAAAAAAAATAAACTAAAAAAAAATTCATAATTAATTAAGAACAAATTCAAGTTTGATTTAAAAAAACTCGAAATAATTTTATAACATTATAAAAACTATTGTGAAATCAATAGCAAACCTAAAGAAAAAATCATCATACATAGGTCAGCATAATAATTTATAGATAAATTTCTAAAAGGTCTACCACAAATACAAAAAATAAATTTTAAATGTAATTATTTTAAAAAACTCAAAATAATATTAAAAAAACTATTGTGCAATCCAATGGAAAAATTTATAAAAAATTAATATATATGCATAAAAATAATAATTTATCAATAAATTTTTAAAAGGTTTGTCAGAAACACAAAAAAAATAATAGTTAAAAAATATCACTCAGTGACGTTTAATCTAGCAGAAGATAGTCAAAGCAAAAAAAAAGCAAAAGCAAAAGTAATATTAGAAAATAGCACACCGGAAGCTCAAAGTTTTCCGCATTTAATGTTTCCCTTGGCAGTTTTCAGTTTTCCTACATTCGCTCATCATCATTGCCACCTGGAAATTTTGTGTGCTTCTAACTTTATTTCAACTTCCGTTTAATTGCGTGTTGACCACTGTTTATGCTTTTGTTTGTGTTTGTGTTTGCTGCTGATGTGTATGTGTGCAGCCATTGAACTTTTTTACTTCCGGTTTTATAGCAGAAACTTTAATGCAGCCAAAAACAATTGATTTAATTAAATTAATTTTATTATGGATTCTTCTTAACCTTTTATGAACACTTAATGTTTCATCGATTCGTAATTGGTGAGTTTGGAATTATTTTCTATCTATTAAGTTGCCAAATAAAAATGATAAATTCTTAATGTCTTCACAAAAACAAATCTGTCATAATAACTATATAAATATATATAGATATAAATATTAATAATAAATATTCTATACCGATAAGTTACCTTATTTTTAACTAGGGTCAATTTTCTGGGGGATTACTGTACAAAAAAGTTATTAAAATTTTAATATAACATTTAAAGAAGAATTAATTTTTTTCTTTTTATTTTAATGAAACGTCTTTATTGAATCGCTTTAAATTAAAGCCTAACAATAAGTTTTAGAATCTTAAAGACTGATAATATCACAATACAAATTATTTTATATAAATAAACTATAATGAAACGTATAATGATTGGTAAATTATGTCAAGGAGCCTCTGAATAAGTAGCCAGGGATTATTTACCAGATATCACGGCGTATAAGTTGAATTAATCAGAGCGATCTTCAGGAAAACAGAATGGAAAAAAAATTATTAATAAATACTATTCTTTTATTAAAATGTCTTAGAGAATTTTAGAGTAGCATTAGCATAACTTCTTGGTATTGAGTTCCTAAATAAGTACCTTAACGCAAGGAAAATCAATATAATATATATAAAGAGATATATAATAATGTATTAACGGACTAAATAATATATATATATTTTATTTGTATATTTTGTTTAGATTCCCTGAAGATGACTAACGAAGATAGTCGAAATATTGAAAAAATATTTTAATAAAATATAAACTGTTTTTAATATAATAGTTTCTTTTATTTCTATTTAATAAATTATTATATCATATTTTGGAGATATATGTTATATGGAGATATATAAAATTTCCACAATTTATTGCAGTTTCTATATATATATATATAGCTACAGCACATAAGTTTGTTTTAATTAAAAAGCACAAGTGTTTTGGTTGATGCCTTTAGAAAAAGTGCATCTTAACCTCGTTTGGTTAAAAGACGCGAAGTTTTTGCTTTGAATTTGGCAGGGTATAAGTTCAATTCTTGGTACTTGCTGTCCAAAAAACTGTTTATGATCAATAAAATATAAGAAATGTATTCCAAAAGACCACGGAGGATGGGTACTTAGTATTATTCCAAACAGTTGTAGAGTCATCTAATAAAAAATAAAAAACTTGTTAATTTTTTCTTGCCGAAAATGAAGCGCTTTATGACGAAAAGAAACTATTTAAAACTTGGAATGGTTCGAATAGAAATGAAAAGACAACAACAAAGATTTTAGTTAATTTATTGAACTTTGGCTGACCATACAACGTTGGTTCGAGTATTGCCAAGTACTCATCATAAGTCGTCTTAAGAAATATTCGAAAATTTTGTTTATTTAGTTTATAGTCCGTATATAATTTGTGCCAGGCGTATAACTCGTGCCTGTCAAATTAGAAGCGATGACTAATCATGTTTTTCCACAAGTAGCCAAGGCTGCATAAGCTTTCGAGTAAGTGAACTCTTAATTTCTATCCCCTTACCTTCATAAATTATATTCCGGAATATACCTTTAATTGCTTGAGGTAAAATATAAATATAATATTATTGTTGTTGAAGGTGATCATTGTAAACTAATATACAAAACTATTGTTTTCATAATTTCATTATTTTTTTGTATATAATAATTATTATCTATACTATTTATCGAGTGCTCTAAAGATGATAATATAGTATGATGAAAGACTATAGTGGAAATATTAGTGTTAATAAAATATATAATTTTTAAATTTAATTTAAAAAATTGCATGTTGTTTAAACAGTTAAGCAATTAAGTTCAATTAAATTAAAATATGTAAATTAAAATTTGTTCATATTTAGTTCAATAATTTAACCATTTCCGATAGTCATCTTAAGGAGATATTTTACAACAATGATAATATCTATAAAAATGTACGTTAATATATTATAATATTTTATTTTATTTTTATATTGTTATTATATTGTATATTTGTGTTGGTTTATTTGTAATTTTATGTATATTATAATTGCAAATAGTTTTTGAAGATAATAAGACAATAACTTTAAGGACAATAAAATATATTTTAAAATTACTTTAAGAATGCGTATTATTAAAACAATTGACAAATAAGTTCACGCAAAAACATGTAAACTTATTTATATACATAAAAATATTACTCAGAAAATGCTATTCAAAACTATTAAAGTGCTACTCATATGCACATAATAAGTTAATATGCGATAAAGATCAACACAGAACAGGAATTTGTCTTTTTTAAGTAAATACGAGTATATAGTAGTATTTAATTATTACTTGCTAATTTATTAAGTTTATTGTTTGAATATTTCAGTAAAACTGAAATTCAATCCTAAACTATTGTATGCTCTGACGAAAAGATCTAATGAGTTCATTTATCAAAATAAACGATAGAAGTACATCATATCCTCATCCACTCTTCTACAACAAAATTTTTATAATTCGTATTTCACATTATAATCCATATTGAGTAGATTTATGAAGGGTTATCGATTTCGTGGTACTTTCATCCAGTCCATCTTATCATTGGCAGCACTATTTTAAAAACAAATGCCAATCAGAACTATCATCCACGGCTTTATATGACTGGTTTAAGGTTTACTTTTTTACAATATGGATCATTTAACAACCGCTGAACGTGTAAAAATAATGAAAACTTACTATGAAATTTGTGACAGTTGTTGGAAATAGTGTATAGTGCTACTGAGATTCTTTTGGTCAGCTACATTTTTGTCATTTTTACCTAATGTAGCTAGTAACTTACTTCTTTTCGAAGTTTGATGTTATCAAGTTTACTAAAATCACAAATTTGATCTCCTTTCAATGTAATAGTTAAAAAATCCAAAAATCTATGCTATGACACAACAGAATATTCCTGCTTTCTGTCCCGCGACTTCTCTTATTGATCTGTGGCTTATATTAAATTTGAGTTTAAATCTGCCACTAATTTCTATTTCAGTGTTTATATTAATACATAATGTCATATCAATTATTCTTATTTAATTAATTAATTTAATTACAGTGCAAAATATTTCATAATACTGTAATGCTTTCGTGTAGCATTATAGTGCTCTACAAATGCGATTAATACTAAAAATAGCAATAGCAACATGTTGTCTTTTTTAATATTAAATAATTTATAATTTTTTAATTCTAAACATTTAAATTTGTGATTGGAACAATTCGATAAGATGGCAATAACTGTCATAGTTAGAACATCCCAATTTTCTAAGATAATAATTCAACCAACAGTGCCTGACCAGAGTCAGGAATTATTGCGGATTCCTATAAAGTTTTTATTTAGTTACTACCCTTATATACTATATATAAGTATAGTATATACAGCGTATGAATAAATCCGTTGTATTAGCATACCAGCTCTGGATGTGGATATACCGGAATATCTGTTATATCTATGTCCATAATTGTATAGAACCAGTCTTAAATTTCTGGGTACTTGATTGTTTTTTACACTCGACTATATTTCAAACATTGGTATTGGTTAGATGCTTCCAGATTTATTTTATCAATGTGTCTGCCTACAAGTACGAGAAATATGAAACGAAGCGATTTTCTTGACTAAATGAGAGTCCCCTTTCCATTTATACCTTCATTATTTTAGATTGAAAGTCGCTAGAAACGGTTTTGGTTGTGCGAGCGGATTGGTAAATTATCTAGTAGATTTTCTTAGTATGGCATTATTTTCTCTTCTTTTAATTATTCAACGCTTTAAGGTTAATTTAAGGCTATTGAGTCCAATTTACTACAGTTTTATCTTAGAAAACTGGGTCTCGAGCAATAACGATTTAAGTTTCAAAAATTGAAGTTTTAAAAATGTATTCAATTTTTTCTTTTAAGAGATATGGACTGGGAGTTCAGTCCATATAAACTTACTTGGAATAAATATACAAGCATTCTTACTTGTGAGGTCCTATCCCAAATCTCTTTTCGTCCGTCTGAAATGGAGGGGTTTTTCAATTATTTCCCAAAAATATTTCTTCTTCGATGATAATGATTTTAAAAAATATTCAATAATTTCATTCTTTTAAGTGGTGGGAAGAGAAATTTGGTCATATGTTATATGTCTAAAGTTAAAATGTTTGAAAACATTTTTAAATTTGTTTTTAAAGTTCTTACTTTAAAATAAGTACAATTTGTTTATTCATAGCAATTTTATTAAAATCACAAAATTCTGATCGCTTTAACCCTTGTACTACAAATCAAATAAATACACAACATTAGCTAATCGGGGTACCTGGATGGATGAATTTAAATCTGAAATTTTACTCTTACTTTATGTTATTAGCTTTATCATTATCTTTTTACCATTAATTTTATAATATTGTATATTATATACAATATACATCATATATTGTATACTGAATAATATTCAATTTTTATTATATGTATTATATTTGTTATATTTGTTATATAAACAATTAATATTATAATATAATAAAACATTATATATAATATAATTTTGTATATATATATCATTATAATATTTATATTATTAATATTATTAATATTGTTTTGTTATTATTTATTTATAGGTATTTATTGCTTTATTGTATAAAAATACTTTATTTCTACCATTCACACTATTTTCTTTGCGGGACTGAGTAGGTTGTTATTTACGTCTATTTTATTTAAGACAGAAATTATCTTAGTAAAAAAAATGAAAAAAAAATGTCAGTGTATATTATGTGCAATAAAAAATCAATCCTATAAAAGTGATTAAAGAGGGTTTCAGATATTTTTTTTAAGGGAAAAGATTGATTTGAAAAATATATTTTATAGATGGACACCCGGGTATCCATAAAACTAAAATACAATTTTAGTGTATAATTTAATAAAAAATTTAGCAGATCTTGGAAATCTCGGAGAGTTTTGACCTTAATTTAAAATGTAAATATGATTAAAATATGATTTCAGTGTTAAATTTAATAAAAATTTGAGCAAATCTTAGTGATCCAAGACAGTTTTAGCTATTCTTCAACAATTAAAAAATGTACATATATCGATGGGCATAGGCGTAGTCAGCAAAATAAAATATAATTTCAGTCTAAGAGGGTTTTAGCTATTTTTTTAAAGGTTACTCGGGTACTCAGTAAAATAAAATATAATTTCAGTGCATAATTTAATAAAAAGTCGATCGGATCTTGGAGGTCTAAGAGGGTTTTAGCTATTTTTTTAGAGGTTAAATATTAACCAAAAAAATGTGTATCAACGGGTACTCGGATAGCTGGTTGATAACACAAAATTTATATTAGCAAATTTTTATTTTTTAAAGGAATGTATATCAACAGGCATCCGGGTACTCGATGGCAACACAAGTTTTAAATAAGAAATTTTTTATTCACCATTTAAAATATCATTTCAAAATTACAAAATTATCATATTAATAATTTTGTTCGAATAATTTATAATTTAATTATAATTACAAACAAAATTAAATTATTTTAACTCTATTTTCTTATAATTGCAGAACGTGCGGAATAAGAAATGCTAAGGCATATGATGTAAAACTCTTGAAAATTTCAATATACAAGAACTGTGATAAGAAGTATACGAATGGTAAAAGCAAATCGCCAACAAACCATCCAAAAACAATAAAGACGAAATCAAAATTCAATTAAATTGAAGTAAAATTCCAGAACAGAAACTTGGAAACCGACAAACTGTCGACTCTATCGATACGCAACTTTTCGGCAAATATGCTGAATAATCTTGGGGCCAATGTACTTGGTGAGTAATTTTTAGATAACTAGTTGTCTTCCATAAACTTTGTATTAACAATTAAATAGTTTAAATTAAACTTAACAAAACGGAACGAAACGAAAGGGAACTTGGCACGTAATTGACAATTAAGAATGATAAGTGAATTACGTTAATATATGTTAATAATTTCATTTATTTAATTTTTTACATGAAGTGAAGTGAAAAGTGAAGTTAGCCACCACAGCTGCCACAGCCGTAACAGAAAATAATAATTAAACTAATTTTTTAAACATACTTTTTTGATTTGCGATAATTTGTAGTATAATTAATCGATGCTAAACGGCAGATAATTGTGCAGAGCTGGCGCAAGTCGTGGGAGAATCTCATCGATTCAAACGTAATGCTTGGCTATGGGAATTATTCGGTAAATTGAGTCTAATTAATTGTACTAGTAAATTCATAATAATTGATATATAATTTGCATATACAATATATGAACCACTCATCGATACATATCGACAGATATCGATATATGTATGTATTATGCAAAAGCAAAAAAGTCAAGTTATATGTGAACCACTCGTGAAAATATTTAATAATTACCATAATTATGTTATTATATATATTTTAAAATAAGTGCTATCACAATTAAGCATAA
>NC_051847.1:71534265-71581195 GCF_002237135.1 Teleopsis dalmanni | reverse complement strand
TTAGTTCTATAAACGCGACTCAGCAGTATGGAGCTGAGAAGAAGCTAATCCACTCGTTAAAGGCAGGCAGTAGAAGTCAGCAACAACAGTAATGACATCAATCTTTGTCACAACATGAAATATTAAAGCTATTCTTCCTTTAAAGACTAGACAGACGGTAACTGCGAGATGGTATGCTGAAACCTGCTTACCACAGATATATGAAGTATCAAGAAAAATTGGAACTACATCAATAATTTTTGCATAATGATGGCAAGATTGCTCATATTTCTAAAAAAAACACCAAGAACTTCATTGCGCTTTTTAAAGAGTCCGAACTAGCATCATACACCCCAGAATCAACACTATATGATTTCTGGTTGTTTTGAAAAATTAAAAAAAGTGAGTCATAGTGAGTGAGTCTTCACCAATAATGAAAAGATAATTATTCTAGTTTATCTCGGAGTTGCAAGCCTTAAAAAGCGGATTTTAGGGAATGTTTTAGAAACTGGCTTAATTAATATGTGGAAATTAATGATAAATCCGAAGTTGGAACACTAAAAAATTTTATTTTCAGAATTACTTTGTAGAAATGATCTATTGGCTTTAAAAATTTATGGAAATTATGAAAATTATAGCAAAAAAAAAAATTATGAAGACCAAACTTATGAAATTAAAAAAATTTTTGTCATCACTTTTTTGTAGCAAACTTTTCAGGGACAAGACAAATTTTTATGAATCTCTTCATTTACTCCACTTTCAAATATGACCCATTTTAATCTATATTTTATTAACTATGGTCAGATTTTATTGCTTTAAATAATAAACTAAACATATATCATTTTATGTAATAGCAACGTTTTAATAATAGACTATATTGATCGGCTGATTGAAGTCAACCAACTTAGAGAGACTTGGTGGAGACTACAGAAAACCACAGGGTGAGACTTGAATCACTAAAAGCACTTTCTAGAAACGAGTTAAGATCTTAGCTATCAGACTGAAAACGGCTTTGTGCTTAAATCACCTACCAGTAAAAATTATGAAGCGTAGCATTCAAATTTCTAAATTTATCTAAGTACTATATGCTAATTATAGGTGATGATGTATATTTACAAAACCTTAAGACTCTATAGTCTAAGGATCGACTTGCTATTTCTATGATTAAACAATGGAGGCCTCCATTGCAATGGAGAGCAAAGGAGGCCTTTGGTAAAGGGCTCAGAGAAGTTCAGTAAGAATAAAGCTTCAAAGAATTATATGCATGTATCAGTAATAAGAATGAAGAAGCTTTTTTCGGCAATCATGCAGCAATAATTTAAAAATATATGGTCAAACAAATATATCCTGAAGTTTTATTCTTAACTAATGCTATTATTCGATATTATTCGACATTATAATCTTTAGATATGTACAGAATTATAAACCGACTTATTTGAGAATATGAAAAATTGTTTTATAAGGACTCATGCGAAGAAATTGAAGGACATCAAAAAAAAAGAAAAAAATTTCTCAATTGATATAGTATTCATGAACCAATAAGACATCTCGAAGCCAAAAAAAACATTAGTGTGTATTATGGGAGCGAAATAGAAAAGTTATGTTCAAAGTCTAGTCCTACGAAATCTTGTCAACAAAATGGATCAGAGAGTTAACTTTCGCAATTAAATCAAATTTAGAACTTTATCAATAACTCAATTAAAAATCAAAACAAAAGTTTATCGAAAAAAAATACTAGATTGTAATAACATGGGAACTTAAATTACTGCATATAAAAATTATTAAACAAAAAAAAAATTAATAAAAACAAAACAAAAATGGAAAAAGATTCTTAACTTAACTTCTTTTTTAGCGCATTTACACTAAAATACCCTGCGGCGTTTATAAACAATATTAGTGCACTTTTGTGTAAATGTTTAGCACAAAACTTACACGTAATTACACAAACACACAGAGAAAATTTTTGTTTACAAACATTTTTGTTTTTGAAGTTTCCTTTTTGCTTCTATTTGTGGAATGTAAAACGGCGTTGCAGACGATTTTTATTTTCTGTGCGCGTTGCCAACACAATTGAAATCCACATAAATAGTTGGCACATAAATAGTCCACATAAAGGAAGGCGATAAGACCCTCAAAGCGCACCAACACTGAGAAAATATTACTTCTTCTTCTTCATTTATTTATGCGGCGCGGAGTTTTCGCTTCATAAATGTATTCCATTGCACAAAAGTCCTTTTTACTGCACTACAAGATGTTTGCAGTATATTAGGTATATTTAGCAATTAGTCCTGTTAATAGGTAAATACTTTTAAATTTTTAAAAGTGTAATAAAAGTGAAACTTTTATTTAAAAAAATACTAAATAAATATATCTTTTTTTTGATATGCATTCCTTGAGGGAATATAGCACTTCAATGTGGTGAATACTCTCAACAATAATCACTGTTTCGTCCAATAGGAAAGCTTACTTCTATTTTGAGTAGTAATTACTACTTTGTCCCATGGAAGGGGGTACTAATGTAACTTGTCTGGAAACATAACCCTCAAGATATTTCATGATCTCACTCATTGTCTTGATGCTTGTGGATTCTATTTCAGTGCGGTTTGGATAATGTCGTGTTAGGATCTTATGTATAACTAACCTAGCATGAATTTTTTTTTTAAATTTGTATGAACACTGTTTATTAAAGTTTTTTAGTTCAGTAAATTGGAATAAAAGTCTTTTAATATATGATAAGCTCAACATCACTCCTTCCTTGAATTTATTAAAACTTCGTTTCTTCAGTTGTTCTCTGCCAGAGTTTTGGGTTAATTTTTATGCAGGCTAGTAAATTTTATGCATGACTTGCAATTTCCCTTTATTCATTTTAGATATAATCCAAACTTTGCATCCATAATGTATAGTAGATTTTATGGAAGTTCTGAATATTTCGAGCCCCAAAGTTTTGGGGGTGTCGGTTATAAACTACCCAGATAGCAGGAACTGCCCATATATTTTATGGGTTGCTAACCTAAGGTGATCTGCTAAGAGTCTATTAGATTTATTTGAATAGCCTTCGTGTTTTTTCTTTTTGTTTTTAAGGTAGTCCACGTATAAGATGGCTCGACAAAACTGGAGGTCTAAAACAATATGCAGAACAGAATGAAGAAAGCTGGTTGATGCAGGTAAAGCTCACCCCGAGCTGTAACGCTGATGATGATAATGATTATAATAAATTTTTTGCACTTAACAATAATCATTCATCCAATAATAGTATATAAAACTATCTTATGTATTATTAATATATAAAATAAAGTATTATTTACACACTATCAAAGATTTCAATTACTATATATACTTCTCATATATACTATAGTATTTGTATATAGTATAGTATGCACAGGTAATTTTTTGTAAGGTTTTACGAATTCGTTGCGACCGTCTACAAATTATATATCTTGGTGTGTTACTTTTCACATCGTTAACAATGGGTTCACTTGTGTACATATTGTTTATGTTACAGTTGTTACTTCTGCACAATAACATTTAAGAAACTTTGTTCTATTCAAAATAAGTTAACACACTTTACATCAACATCAACATCTCCAGCACCAGCACCAGCATCGGCATCGGCATCACAAAAAACAAGAATAACAAAATCATAAGAATATAATAGTAAATTATGCTAAAAACACATACGTCTAATGTATACTTATGTGGGTTTATAGTCCAAAGAAGGAATTATAAAGTGGAGCAGACAGCACAAACATGCCATTACAGCATTTTCAGCTAAATAAACCATAAAAAATGAAACAAAATAAATTAAAATTGTAGTTAAAATAACGAATTTTACTGCATTGAGTTTAATTTGTGAGCATTATTTGTGTACAAAGCATCCAAATTATTAATTAAATTAAAAAATGAGTATAGTGCGCCTAACACTATGCAGCAACTTTCTGCTTCTCTTGTTTGTTGCAATTTATAAATGCAGCTCGGATTGTAATGTGCACTAAATTAAGTTCAAGTTAAGTTATGCGATTTTAGCTGTAAATGCAATTACTGTGCGCTCATATGTTAAATTAGAAATGACAGAGCATATCTTCTAATTTGTGTGGGTTAGTCCGTCAGACTAGTTGCCTCATCTAAATGTCGGAGTCTGCATGTTTGTTTGTATGTTTTCATCTGTTTGTCGGTGCTTAATTTTGGCAACTTAAGCATGCAAACTCTTATGTCCCTGTGTGTGTTGGCTCAATGCACTGCCATGTGCAGATTATCAAGTTTGTCTAAATGAGAAATCTCGTTGAAATTGCAACTAAATTCATTAGAATGCGTGGAATTCGAAATTATTTGCTTTGGGATTTCATCAAAATGAACTCTACATTTTACATTTAAACATTAATGTTCATTTCAACTACAGTTGAGTTTTTGAGCAACAATTTTTTGTGAACGACAAACTAATTTCATACCTCTTGTGATTGATATGTGGAATTTAATTGCGCTTAGTAAGTGAATATTTTAAAAGTGAAAAGTTTTGAATAATTATCTTTATTTACAAAAAATAAATTTTTACCATAGATATTTTAATCATATTAAATAAGTGAAGTATCACTGGGTAAGTATTACTTACTTAGTTCGTTGGCCTTTACAAACATGAGTCGTTTGTGCCCGCGTCCAGTAGCCTCCTTCAGCCAGTCTTACTAATAGTTATACGTCAGTTGTTAGTATCGAGTGCTTTTATATCGTTGCTTTCGTATTCCCTCCATCGAAAGTGCATCACGTTTTCAACCAAGTTTTCCACAAACGAATACCGATTCAAACATACTACAGGAATTTTCTTCGATTCGTATTTCATGACCAAACAAGCGAAACCGCTAAATTTATATGCGATGAACTAAATCAGTGTTAAATTGTAGCTCAAAAAGTTAATCATCCTATTTAATTCGAAGATTAATTCGATTTAATTCTTTATTAACTCGTATGGAGATCTTCTAAAGAAACTTTTTCTCAAATGTTTCCTATGTCTTTTTATAACTGTTGTAAACAACCTTCTGCACCATACAGTTGGACAAGCATGATAAGAGACATACAAAGCGAGGTTTTCATTTGTCGAGGGGTTTTATTTCTCAATCTTTTATAACTTCGAACTTATTGTCAATACAGATAAAGATCTCAAGTTGCTAAGGAAACATTTTGGTTGACAGCAAGTACTTTGTTTTTTTTTTTATTTAGTAATGTTAAAAAAGATAATTAAAAGTGCTTAACTAAACGGTACTGATAGAATTTACTAAAAATGACATTGACACTATTAATCTGGTATCTACCGTAAACCATTTGATACCAAACATGATTTCGAATAACTAGATTATTAACAATTTCACTTCTGATTACTCAAAACCATTTAAAGCTTTGTGAACAAGGTCCAGAACTAGATCTATAGAAGAGTTCTTAACCTGCTCTGGTGACAGAAATACCGTATGAAATAAGTTTCTTCTATGTGTTATTAAAGTTGAACAATCACAAAGATTATGCATAGTAGTTTCCTCTTTTTCGAGGCATAATCTGCATTCCGTATTAGCAGTCTATGAACGTAGTAAATATAGTCTATAAAGGTGATATTTCAGACCATAATGTCCTGTAATGAAATCTGTTATCAACCATAAATTACCTTTTGAGAATTTAAGAATGTTTTTGTAGGAGTACGGTTGGATCAGTGCTTTGCTTTGTCTAACTTCTGGGAAGTCTTTCCTGTACACCAGCCGCATATGATTCTCCTTCTCCTTGATTATTTGTTTTATATTGGCCCAGTTTAACCCACAAATGGGTTCAGGGCCTGCAAAAGCAGTTTTCAATGTAGTTCAGCTTGTTCATTTTCCAAGACCCCGCTGTGGCCCGGACCGCGGAAGTCGGAAAGACTTACTTTATTCCGAGTCGCAAGTAACTGAAGTGCTCATAGCACCCAAGGACCTGTTTCGACTGGAAAATTAGCTTAAATAGCTTAAAATACACATTTCGTTTTGAAATATTTCTTCAAACATAACGCAGAACATAATAGTTCCCAAAAGAATTTAAAAGTGCCTACTTTTTAATTTCTTAGCCTACTTTATGCCGTATACTACATATAAATTGAATATATCTGTATTAATTAATATATGTATTATTACTATTTATAAATACTATAAGAAACAATTATTTTTTTATAAAAATAAATCTATTTACAATATTTATAAAAGCGATTGATTTATATTCGAACAATATATAATATTCAATTTTTTTACTTTAAATTTATAAGTTAATTTAATTTATTTTCAGTGACTCAATATAAAGTAATTTCCGGAAATATGTTTTTTTGCAGAAAATATGGGGCACCTTATATCACACAATAAATTCTTTTATTAGTAAAAAAAACTCTTTTAAATATTATTTTATTTTTTGCACCTTCAAAATGTGTCAACACAATGGTTTAACACTTTGGGGTAAACAATCGCGATACGTTGTGCAAACATGCAAGTATCTGTCAGATGTGAAACAAATCCAATGTTCATTTCGCGTATTAAAGAACTGAACGATCCCCTCAGTTCACAGTATTGGAGTTTAAAATTTCAATAGTTTCATGCACGCATTCACATGAGCACGAA
This sequence comes from Teleopsis dalmanni, assembly GCF_002237135.1. Classification (NCBI taxonomy): domain Eukaryota; kingdom Metazoa; phylum Arthropoda; class Insecta; order Diptera; family Diopsidae; genus Teleopsis; species Teleopsis dalmanni. The sequence continues at coordinate 71,574,602 of NC_051847.1, read as the reverse complement.
AATCTTCCTTAAATAAGTATAAATGCGGAAGGCATGAGTTTTCTTAATAAGGTTTAACAATACACGACTTCGGAGCCACACATGCACAATTGGTGAGGGTAGCGAGCTTAGATTTTTCATTAAAATTCTTATACGTTTCGTTTAGATACTTTGATAAGATATTTTATACGAGGCTAACTACCTAAATTCAGTGTTTTGTTATTTTTCTTCTCCAGATATGAACTTTAAGCTCAATGAGTAATAATGATAAGAGATTATTATTATAACTACACAGTCCATTAATGTTCTTAGCCATGGGTATGTTATTCATGTTTAGTCTGTTATTATTATTATTGTGACATATGTATATAAACTTTTTTCAGTATGACAAAGGAGGAGACTTGACTAAAGTTACTAACAAGTCGTATTCTTTTTATATACAATACTTCGTCTTAACTCCAATTGAGACTAGCGCACATAAAAAAATATAACCTCTGATGTCTCTGTATATACAAATCATGTAACGTTTCCCGGAAAAGAAGAATCTATAACTGATATTCAATAATATATTGTCTTAAAACTTTTTAGTTCACTTATGATTCTAATCAATCATCAATACTTCTCCATTTATCCTACTTCACTATAATCTCTTTATATCTACGCTAGCAGTGTTCATTAATGGACGTTTGATATTTTTACCACATTTAACCACCTTAAATTTACCACCTTAAATTACACAAAGTGGGCATACAGAGTTATTATCTAGATCAGAGCTGTCGAGACCGGTTGCGATCGCGGGCCAATACCAATCACTGTACATATTGGAGGGCCGCAAAAACAAATACATAAGTTCAAAGTTGTTTTCGAAAAAATAAAAACACGGTTATATTGTTAAATTTAGTATTATTAATTTATCAATTTAAATTTATTTAATTGGTATACTATAAAAATAAAATAATGTGGTTTTAACAGTAGAGCAAAAGAAAATTCGCGTAATTGTAGTAGATAAAAAACATAGGCCATGCTTTGGTCAGCCCTGACCTAGATAATAGGTCAAATTTTTTAACTGTGGTGGTTCCTCCAATTTATATTTGCTGGAAAATATCTGGAATATCTGTTTGCCATACTAATATCTGACCAGCGTGTCAAAAAGGTAGAATCCTGTTATTACTTGTTGCAGGATAATATTATGAATATCTGTTCTAATACTTCTATTTGTCTAGCCCTTTTGTCAATAAGATACTTTGAGTAAAATACTTTTGATAAAATTACTAATTTTAAGTCTTCAAACTTGTTAAGTGGAGTTATTGCGGAAACCAGAGGTTACAAATTTCAACAAATTACAGTGGTGAATATTGTCTACTTCTAATGTCTACTACTACATCTCTGGTTAGCATGTCTATAGAATTGGATCCAGGTCTTACTTGGTTTTCGAATGAAATCTTTTTAAGGGAGCCTTTAACTCTAAGTGCACAAGTTTGATATTAAGATTTTTGGTCACAGAGTATATGAAAGTGTTTTTGCTTTTGTTGTTGGTTATCTTTCTAATAATGTTGTGGACTTTCGAGAAACACTTTGACTTGTTCGCTTTAAATATTCTGGAAAGTTGAACCTAATGTATATTATCAAGAACACTAAATATAAACAATTTCTACACAGCCAATGCAAAATCTCCGCGTTCCTTTTGAATGGCCTAATGTATGTAGAAATAAAATCGCTTGAGTTGAGAAATCCTCTTGTATTTAGTGTTCTTGATATTATGGTATATATGTTTATTTATAAGAGATGTACAAATATTTATTTTTTAGCTTAGAGTTATTGTTTTTAATCCTACTTAAATTTTCGATCACATTTTCTTTGTTTTTTTTTTGGGTATTTCAAAAGGAAAATTGAACATTAATATCGAAGTAAGAAAGCTGGGTACGCTGCCTGGGATGAAAATCTGGATCCAACAGCAATTGATTGTTTAATTTGGAAAAATTTTGATAGATCTCTATTAATAGATCTCTATTATTCATTTTTTAAAATAAAAATATTTATTTTAACATTTACTGGATTTTTCTACACTTATTAAATAAAGAACTAAATAAAATAAAGTAACCTTAACTAGCAAGTAAAAACATTATGTTACGTACCCCGTCGTATAACATGCATGTACCTAAAAGATACTTTGTTTGCACTCGTATTATATTTAGATTTCACTAAAAATTCGGTTGAAAAGTTTAACTTATCAACAAAAATTATTGAAGCGATAAGAATTTACCTTATCTTTTCAGGTATTTGCACAAGCGCCATTGTAAATATTAGTAAAGCTGGTGGGGAGAAAGGGGTGTTAAGTGGAAATAATGCATAATACATATAAAATTATGTTAAGTCAAAACGTGACAAAGCTGAAAAGTTATTTTCATTAAAGTCAAATTTCAGTTTGATTGTTGTGGGGTGAAAATTCCTTTAAGGTGTGTAAATGTATGCCTTGAGATAACAATTTCAATGTACATTTAATTAGTGATATAAGTAAGTAATTCCCAAGAATTTTAATTTTCTTTGTATTTGCTTAGTTTGTAATAAAAATTGTGATATATTAAATTTTAATCGCATCATGAACTTCTATCAGATCAAATCTTTTGTAGTGCAGAAATTATGATGTGGTTTTATGCATCAGATACCATAAATCTTGCAGGAGTGTAATCACAAGGATATGTGCTAAAGAAAATTTAATACTAAAATTATGTTTTATATTTGCTCTTGGTTGTTTTATAGAATACATTAATATAGTCTTTTTGGAATGTAATTTTTGGTTGGAACATTAATTTTTAATAAAAGAATTTTTTTCTTATACACCATATTCTTGGTCAAGATTGTACAGATACACTTTATGTATATTAAGAGCATTTGGTAAATATAATTTAGTATTTGTTGGATTTTATAACAATTTCAAATAAGAAAATTTAACATAAGTTAATTACATGTAAAATTCTACTATCTTAGAAAATAAAAGAAAAGTTACATATATCTATAACTGCTCTAGATGCTTAAGATACTTTTTGTTCGTTATTATATGGTGTTATTTCGGGAACATTTTTTATTAATTATTTCTTTCATTATTTTAATGCATTATAAAAAATTACGTATATCGTTTTAATAATTGTAGTAATCTTTTTAATTCCAATATGATACTGCAATTCAAAAAATAAGTCCTATCTTTTGTTAAAATTTTAAACAGATAATGGTTTTTTATTTATATATATAAGAGTATTAATTATGGTGGGACGTTGGGACAGCGCACCGTTCACCAAATGGCCCCACTAAAGTGAAGGATTAACCGAAGTAGATCCCGAAACTACTTGGGTCCTTTTTCGTCCTTCTATTCTCGGATGTCGTTATTCAGATAAAACTGGAGTGGCTTCCGTTCGCATAACTACATCTCTTGTAAATGCAAGCAGCTCATTTAGGTTGAGGTTGTTTGCCAAGTCATCACCAACCCAATGGTGTCCCAAGACAATCTTCCTCCTACTTGCTAGTGCTGGACAGTGGCACAATATATGCACCGCTGTCTCCTTGTCTTCTAGACATAGTCTGTAAGTGTATTCCTCAGCAAGAGTTATCTTTTTGAGGTGATACTTGAAGATGACATGTCCAGTAATTAGTAAGGTGAGTCAGCTTAGAATGCTTCGCGGATAGCTAAGCACTTTTATCGCTTCCCTGAGTTTGGTCTGCCTACAAGTGCTCAACTCTCTCCATTTGTTGAGATGCAGTAAAGTTATCCATTTATAGATATAGGCTGTCATCATGTTCTAACCCAATGGTATTCTGGGTTCTGGGCCGCAGAAGTTATGGCTTGATCCTTGCTTTGCAAGTTTATCTGCCTTCTCGTTTTGCTCACTACCGATGTGTCTCTTAACCCATTTGACCGTTACCTCATTTCCATAAGCATATCCCATGAGCTTGGTTACACATTCTTGAACTAAGCTGTTAGCTATGTATGTCTTTTGCATGCTTTTGATAACTGCTTCATTGTCCAGCGCTATCAGAATCTTTTTCTGATACACCTGACAATCCAATAAGTGAGTCAGAGCATGTGAAATGGCCATAAGTTCCGCCTGAGATTCAGTAATATATATTCTTAGATGTAGAGTGCACGTTAGATTTAGCTCTTTCGAGTAAACCCCAGCACCAGCTCTGCTATCCATCAAGGAGCCATCGGTAGAGATGCAGATGTCATTCCTCCTTTCACATTCATTATATAGAAGGCCGTCTACTATCAGTGTTCTGTAGGACACTTCTGTCCCATAAGCTCTCCTCATAGTCTCCAATGACATCTGCGTTTCCTTGACCGCAGTTTAGATGAGGTCAAGAATTTTCCGATGACCCACCAATTTTCCGAAGTTGTTCCACGTGGAGCTTCGGTTCTTGCGAATTGCTGCCAGTGCCGTCATTTTCTTTATATGTAAATCCAACTGAAGCAAACCCGGTCTAATGCCGGTGCTGGTGTGGGGCGCATAGCGCCCGTTATTCCAACACAGGCTAGCCGCTGGACCCTATCTTACTTCGGTTTTACTTCGCCCCACCAGACAACTGACGCATATGTTACAATAGGTCTGACCATCATCGTACATCGATCCAGTGCATCGATTTTGGTAACATCCTCATCGTCTTCCGCACACTCTCTTACACTGAATTAGGGCTCTCTTCGCTTTTTAGATCTTTTCATTAACATGTTCATTCCAGGTCAGTACATTATCCAGGATGACTCCTAGATACTTCAACGACTTTGATATGCGAATGTTATTATCGAAAAGTTGTAACAGCTCCATTGACAGATTTCTCTTCCTCGTGAAGAGGATAGTGTCTGATTTCGCATGGAGGCATTGAAAAGAGTTGAATCAATGATTTTAATGAAATATATAAATAAATAAAGACCGCATTGAATTGTATTAATCGATGACTAAATCGAAATGAATTGAGCTTGAGAGCAATAGAAACCGAGAAAATATTCAATTGCGAGATAAAGAGAACTGCAATTAACTCTTAAGGCACATCTCTTCAATTTTGAATCAAATTTAGGTGTGTATTTCAACAGGAAAAAAAATATTGAATACTAAAATTTTTAATCCCAGATTAATTATGAATTTTTTAATAATTTATTGTTCTAATTATGAAAATTTTTAATAATAATTTATATTAATAATATATGCATATAATAGCTTTGTAGTTTTATTAATAATTATTCATTATTTATTATTGACATGTTCTAGCATTACATGAAAGGGGTAAATTAAGAACTTTGTCTATTTACATAGGATTTCCACAAATCTCGGTTTATAGGTATATGTCTTAATTGCAGTTAATACATTGTAATATTATTTTCAGTATCTTCTATATATTGGTCCATAGGACGGCATGGAGCTAGACTCGACCTACCCTGTGGTACCTCTTACAGTGCGTGTCTACCAGCTTTCGAAGAAATATCACCAGAACATTTATTGTATTTGTCCAGGTCTGGCCAGAACTAGGTTTAAGTTTCTGGGGACCCCATTCTTCAATTCACTCGACGATATCTCCAGCATCAGCATCAGTCAGATTCTTGCCTTTGTAAATGCTTCTGGCTGGTTTCAGTCTGACCTTCTTTCTACTACTCACTATTAGGGTTTTGAGGTTTTTGTGGATTCAAAACGGTTTTTTAGTTAATTGAGAAGTACTTGTCCTTCCCCCACCACAACTAACTGTCTTCTATACATTTATTTTGTTTGGTATTCTTTACAATTTTACATTAACATTTTCTAGTGTATATAATAGTGTACGATATAATACAGCTTTTAAGTTTTATGCACTTAATACATTGTAATATTACTTTCTGTATCTTCTATACATTTCCTTCTTTCTGGCACTTCTTACTATTTAACATTAACATTTTCTTTAAGATTGAACTATACCTATGTGACCAACCAAGCCTAACCAAGTCTGAAGCTATAATTATACTTTAGTTTAAATGTTTTTTAAAAAGAAATTTTATTGTTCTGTCAATATTGCACCAGCTGCCAAATATCTTTCTCCTTCAGGTGTACCCCTACCTCGTCCTCATGTTTGGCACGAGTCGTCAGTTGAGGGTGCGAAAAAACTAAGCGAACTTTACTCTACAACTGCTACACTTTTCTGATGACATGCCACAACGGTTATATAAAATAGTCATTGCGGCTTAACGTAACGGAAAACTTAGTTAGTTTTCATTTCGAAATTTATCACACTTCCTGATAGGGGCGCACGAACCTATGACACACTCCAACGCATTACTCTTCGTCTAAACACTGGCTTTTTTCATTTTTGCGTATCACATTTTTTTCTTGTATATTTTCCTTAACTTTTTAATAATAAAAAAAGAATGAAATGTTAAGTAAAAAAGTCCAGTCCTTAGAAAACTGGATACACTTGAATGCGCATAAAAGTAAAGGACAATAGTTCACTTTTCAGTTTCCTTCATTATAAGCGCAAAAAAGGACCCTGCCTTTTGATTATATAGCAAAAAAAAAAATTAGTATGAGTAGAGGATACTTTATTAATATTTATGTAGTGCCACTATGCCACAAGTAGAAAAGGACTCCATCAAGGATTAGATTAAAATAAAAAAGTGTGTGTGTATATGCATGGAAAATAACACAGTCAGAAAATAGGAGCATATTAAAAGGACACGCATGACGTGATCACAAACAACGACAACAACAAAAACAGTAACTAATATGAAAACTTTGTTATTAAATGTAACAAAGAAAATAGAGAAAAAGGATATTTCGGTCTGTGGGTTATTGAAATAAAATGTAAGGGGTTACTAAACACTGAAAAGGATATATGGACGCATATAGTGCATTAACTATTAGTTACGTTTGTTGGCTGGTTTGCGAATGAGTGTTTATGTTTGAGTGCATAATGACAACTGAGCACAGAATAAGTGTGCTGAGTGATGTTTGGCATGGCACGCGACCCAGTAATTTGCTTAGAGAGATAACTATTGTGTTGGCTATAAACATAAATATTATTTTATAAATTAAGAAAATTTTATTTAGGATAAAAATCACACGTTTAATGATAGATTATTTCTTCTATATGTTGTTTAACAATGTCTGGGACTGAATAGTTCTAACTGTAAATTTTATAAATAATAATGCCTCTACAAAGAGAATAGCATTGAAAGTTAACTATAAAAATTAATACATATTTAATTGATTCAATTATTCTACAGCTGGTTTATGATTTTATTCTAATATAAATATTTGTTAATAAAATTTCACAACAAATTAACAAAACTCCGAAGTGCGAATACACAAGTCAAGTACGGCTTTGGGTGAGTTGGCTAATGAACGCTGACTCTGAGCTTCAAATTTGGAAGGGCACGAGTTCAATGTTTGGTACTTGCAGAGCCAAAAAATTATTTGTGGTACTTAAATACAATAAATAATTCCAAGACCACTGATAATGGGTATTTAGCAATATTCGAAACAGCTGTATGGTCAGCCAAAAATGCAATTAATTAAAATAATATAAAAATAATTTTTGTTGTTATATATAGTTTTAAATATTATAGACTCATTTATTTTCGTAGAGAAAATGAATTCTTTTCAGAAAAACTACACCATAAACTATATTCCGCATTCTACACTGAACTTCTTATAGGACACCGTAGACTTAATTACCACATGATGATTATAGGTGTGGTAAAAAGTGACTCTTGTCGACTCTGTCATGAAGAGAAGGAAACATCAGAACATGTTCTATGCAAGTGCCCAGCGGTGGCAAGACGTAGACTCGATTACCTTGGAAGCAAGTTATTAGTCCCAAGTCAAATAGGTAAAATTAAGCCCACAGCAATTACAAGATGTATAAATAGTCTAAAATTGTCCTAGTTGGGCCTTTAGGCGCACAATAGATCTTCTAGGTCGGGGTGTTTTAATAGCCTATTACTTAAATAATATAGTTAATATTCCTCATCAGCTACCTAAATTCTATTAGACAATTATTCTTTATGCCTCAAAAATAGACGTAATACTCGTATTATTACAAACTCTTATCGTTATTATTTTACTAAAATCCCACTTTTAGAGCACCATAATTTTTACTATATTATCTGATATAAAAGTTATGACTCCATTTAAAAGGACTCAAAATATTTTAATTTCCTTAAACAATAACAAATCTAGTTTTTATTTCTTTATGGAACAACCTCCTCCATTTGTTTTATTTAGTCATATATCACATCTGCTCGATATCCTAATATATACTAGTTTTCATGTACTTAAAGGCTGTCAACATCATTCAATTCCATTTGACCCCAAATGGCACGCGCCGCATTGTTGCTTCCTATTGCTTCCATATTTTTTCTATTGCTTCTATTTTTTTTTCTTTTTTTTTGTTTTGTTTTTGGCATATATCCTTTTCTGTTTATTCTCTACTTGTTTTGATTTTCTTATTTTTGTGGTTTTACATTTTTCCAAGTAAAATCTGTAAAAATACCATTTGACAAATATAAGCCTACTAAAAAGCATATGTGTCATGTCATACGCACACTACCGAATTATAAGAGTACATATTCCGGGGTCATTGTCGGCCTTTTAGGCGTTTACATTTTTAATGAACTCCAGTTCCATTCAATTTAAATGTGCGGTTTGGAGCATATAAAATATGCGGGTCCAAATTTCTATCTCAACATCTCAACAGAGTTGAAAGGTGTATTTTACTGTTGACCCATAGTTGGTTTTGGGTTTGCATATAGTGTGTCCTATGTAAGTGTATGTGTGTACGTCTGACTGCCTTTTGTCAGTTAATAAAAATTTATCGCCATCTTTTGTGGCTTCCAGTTTATATTATTTTTGTGTTTTCCCCTCAATAGACTTGTGATATGCTACGATTTGGCAAAATGCGGCTGGCTGTTCTGTGCGTGTCAGGATGCGGTTTTTATCTTTAATAAAATATGATTTGCCGTTTTTATACACATCATTTCTTGTACATACATATATTTGCATTATATCCGTATACACGGTAAAGTCGTTTGTATGTCCTTTGTGCTATACTTATTTTGCGATTTACTTTTCCTTCAGGTAAATCAAGCATTAAAGCCACTGTCGATGAGGCATGAATTTTGATTTTTCGACTTTGATTGATAAAGTGAATATTTGTCTTCTTATATGTTTATTCAATTGAAAATTAAAGGATACAAATCTATTTGATCCTATAAACAAACATAGGAAAGCAATTTTCGGAATATTTTAAAGATTTTTTATAAAAAAAAATGGTTGCTAAAATTATTTTTAATACATTTATATACTATATATACATATTAAATTGATTTATAACGTCAATTCTAACGAAATAAACTGAATTCTTAATAAAGTATTTTTGCAGGCTAATTAGTAAAATTTTTTATTATTATAAATAAAAATTAAGTATTAATAAATATTAACTACTTGACAAATGGCCCAATGTTCCCCTGGGAACGTACTGGATTGATTGATTTGGCAAAACTCGAAACAGCTGTATGGTCAGCCAAACATACAATTAATTAAAATAATATAAAAAGGAATTTTTGTTGTTGTAGTTCACGATTTTTCGAAAACCTCTTAATAAAAATTAAAGACAACAAAACTACCAATTATTTCACAAAAATTTTTATTTCATCGATGTTTCACCTTTAATCTAAAGTCATCATTAGGAAACTAAATATTACGAGTATATTAATTTAATATATTTTTTATGAATATATATTTTTAACAACAACAAAAAATTTGAAGAATCTGCTTGTAAAAACAATTCATTAAAAATCCTTTGGTCATAGTATAATAAATATAATTAATAAATATAAATATATAATTCTTAATATAAGCTATGTTTTCAATAAAGAGGTTTTTATCAAACAGTAGTAAATCACAACAACAAAAATTTCTTATTGTTTTTAATTAATTAAAATTTTGGCTAACCATATACCTGTTCCGAGTATTGCCAATTTTCCATTGTCAATGGTCTTGAATTTTTTTTATTTGTATTTATTCCTCAATAATTTTTTGAGACTGCAAGTACATACATTTATTCAATTTTTTCAATGCATTTAAGTTCGTTTGATTTACAAAAAAAAACTAAATTTATTTAAGATTATAATTATAGTTATTAGGTCAGGTCAGGTTAGCTGGCAGTGTTAGGCTTACGCACCAAAGCTCACTCCAGTTCAACTAATCTTCCTACGCAGACCATAAGCACCCCAAAGAAGACTGCAGTGATTAGCGTACAAACAACTTGCAGTTGATCAACTCTATTTTCCCATTCAAGTGAAAGTGTATCTTAACAAATCTAAAATTTTGACAATGAAATCAATAGTTTTAATATACAAGACTAATACCGATAAGTGAGAACACTAGTTAAGTTCCAGAACTGTAGACTTCCATTGTACTTAGAAGTCTACAGTTTTTGCAATATAGCATTACATGAAAATAATTAACCTTTCCACTGATATTAGGTAAGATACAATAAATAAGATTGTATCTGAAGTCATGGTGACAGAAATTGGGTTTCGTAAGACTTTTTTTTATTTCTAGAATTCAAGTTTCTACTTCATGATAAATATTTAGAACGAATTTAGACGATCATTGAAAGTAGTTACCCATACAATAATATTATTATTATTATTTCTAATGAAGATTATTCGGAACAGACAAAGGCAATGTTTTGCTATTATGTTTTAGTATCATTGTTTTTGAAATAATTTCGGCTGAATATATATTCAGTATATTAAATTTACTGTAATAGAATCTTTTTAAAGTATTAGAATATTTTTTAAATGAAAAATTTGGTCTGTAATTTGGTAACTTAGTATTGAATCAAAACAGTAGACCATAACGACTATCCATGTCCATGACCTAATAATATTTAAATATAATAATAAAATATAATAATAAAGTATTTAACATAACATTCCTTTATATATTATGCGTATAACAATTAAGAGTTAGACAGACAATTATCGGGAAAGGGATAAAAAGTTAGTTTAGATTAACTTGACAGTCGATATAGTTGGTCAATTCACTTTGTTTCTACGGATCCATTGTGATATCACTGGACTGAACTGTACTACTTTTGAAACCATATTGTGAGTCTTATAAAGTGATGATTGTTTTTAATCTTATGGTCGTATTATTTTGTGACAGAGCTAAATACATATTTGTATAACAGACTCCTCCTAGTTATAGACAGACTGCTACAGAAGACGTGGTCGGATTCCTTTGGGACAGAGCTGACTACATATTTGTCTAAGAGAATCGTCCTGCTTCTAGCCATAACCGAACTGCTACTATATATATATACATATATATATATATCTCATAAGAATAAACAACCTCATAGAGTTTTAATTTCTTACTTCTTGGTAGTAACTTTTTTATTTTTCCTAAAATAAAACCCTACATTCATAAAGGAATATGTAACGGACATTTCAGTGTTCTTAAAGCCACTGCTCATGCGCCCATATGCGATGTAGTAAATTATTTTTATATCATCAAAAATTTAATATCACAATCCTTGAAGGATATTCAACCAACCCTCAATGTAATTAAACTCAACATTTGTGAAAATCAACGCGGCAGATGTGCATTTCCTTCCACCACTCGCGCAGGACATTTTGCTTGCTTGATTGTGTGCGCAGTTCAAAAATAATTGCAGTGTATCCTGCATTAGATATTAAAAAAAAAAAAAATACTGCGTACCAAAGTAATAAATGCATTAGAGTGATTTTATCAAAGTGGAAATGCATGTAAATCTTTGATAAAAGTGTGAAGGGTGATTATTTTCATATTTGCTCTACAATAAATCAGTTGGACGTTTAAACTATTAAACTACCAGATACGAGTATCATAATTATTTAACTTTCATCGATAACTATCTTATCTTTGTTTTTTTACTATAGAATGCATTTTACTATATATAGTTACAATTGCAATAAATAAGGACAGATTACAGTGTTTGGGTTTGGGCTAGCAATCCTTTTGGACTTTGAAAAAAGAAGATAATTTAAGGTGTCAAGGATATGATTCTAGTAATAATCGTTTAAAATTTATAAATGAATTATAATCTTTTATAAAAAAACTACAGACAAAAGTCAAACAATCACAATGAGTTGTACTTTGAATTTATTCTTTCTTGTTAAGTACTTAACTTATCATCTATATATATTACAATGAAAGATATAAATATGATTCTATCCTACTAGATGGAGCATAAAGATTTTGTTATCAATTTAAATAGAACTTTATTATTAGAAAATGTAACTTCTTACTTCAAGAATAGTTAACATCCTTAAATTCGCGTCGACTGTTTGGCACCAAGTCATAGCCTACACACCGTGTCATCTAAATAAAACGTTATCGATTTTAGCTCAGTGTCTTAACTTTAAACCTGAACAAACTTTCGATTTAAATCGAACTTTATTATGGGAATAGATAGGTATCGTTTCATGGATAAGTTGCATCCTTGAATTTGAGTCGACTGTGTGCTTTCAAGTCTTTGCCTGCGCACCAGACCCTTGTGGATTCAACTTTAGTGCCTGTCGAGCAATGTTGCTATTTGGTTTTTCTTGAGTGTGCTCTATGTAGTCCCACATACGTTTTTAAATTTCTTCTGTTGGTTTAGTTTGACTCATCTGAGCCTACAAAACGATGTTAAATTTTCGCGATGGCCACCAATCGATAAGAAGAACTAAATTTTGGATTGGATTGCATTGAATCTAATTGTTTAAAGTTTAATATAATTTAATTTGAATAAAAACATTTATTATTCTGACAGTAACGTCTTCTTCTGCTCTGCTTTTATTAGATATTATGCTTGCGAAGTATTTTATTGATTGCTAGAATCCAAGTTTAATGATTCTAATCGAATGGAAAAAGAGAAGTAACTCCATATCCCTTCCCATTAATTTACATACAATGCATTTGGGCTACTTTAAACGCCAAAGCTACTACGGCAAAGTAGATATAGAATCTAAAGATGATGAGAGGTATAATAATCTTAACACGAAGACTGAAACTGAATTGAATATTGGAAGTATACGGATCTAATAGGGAAGCCGATAGTAAAGTATGTTCCCAAAATAATAAATACCATCTTGGTTATCCAATAACTTTTAGGATACTGCAACCATCCTTTTTCTGAGATAAGTCAAAAAGTCAGCAATAGATGTGATGGAAACAAAATAGTGAAACGAGTTCAATACCAATCGTAAATAGATGTTTCAACAGTATTTTTTAAACTGAAAAGTGAGGTGGTTTAAGAGCATAATAACAAAAGGGAACTATTTTGATGGGGCTAGGGCACATATTGAACATAAAATACTTTTTGAAAAACCAAAACTTTTGTAGTCACGGAACACATCTCATAAGTCAAATAGAGATAATAGATCTCTATTCAATACGCTATACTCTATTCTATAATCAAATAGATTATAGAAAATAAATAATAAAAATACCTTTTCATATATTCTTTTCATTATTTTTATGATTTCCTTTATAGTACCATTTTATATTCGTATTGACCCGTAATTTTATTATAGCTTTTCATATTATTGCTCTCTTTTATAGCTAGCAATTATGATTATTGTTTGCTTCCACATATTACCAAAATATTCCATATAGTATCAAAGGATGCAGAGTGCACTGTAGGTGATTTACTGTACCTGAGCAATAATTTTTTTTGAAATTAATTATTTTAATTTGAAGGATATGAGAGTGTGTAGTAAATTTATTATGTGACAATCAGTGGAGGAAATTGCATGAGTGCTAATTCAGGACGTTATATTTAAAATTTCACCCCACAACCGTTTTTAATAAACAACAATTTTTGTTTATAAAAAAATATTTCAATATCAGTTGAATTAATTGGTGAATATTTAAAAAATTTTGAAAGGGTAATATTATATTTTACCAGAAAGGTAAGTGTACCTGTTTTTGACAACTCCATTTAAGGACAAATGTAATAAAGTATTCAGCTTTGTATCTACGTATATTCATAAGATGCACTTCGTTTCCATTGAGATTATTTACTGAAACTTAAAAATACTAAATAAGCTATATTTTAAATTTAAGCGATATATTTAAATACTTTCAAATATATATTTAATAATAAATTAAAAATTAATTTAGAATTTATTATAGGTGTAGTAAAAAAAATTCATTATTTTTACGTGAAATTTAAGGCCTTTTTGCTGTAGTTAGAATGATCCGATTTAAGTCAAATACACGTCATTTTGATCGATAACTTGTTGCGATTTTGAAAGTAATTTCATTATGCTTCTCTTAAAGAACTTCTCGTCTCTATAAACAAAAAATTGCAACAGTCGATTTTCACAAGACTCTCTGGAACTGAATTTTTCATCAGAAAAAGCATCTATCGTTCGCCATGCACAGAAACATAATAATCATTTGTTGCCAGGTCTGGACTAGCAGAAAAACTTACCAACCAAGCTCCCGGAGCTTCTGGTGAGTAGATATCGATATACGTGGCGTTTACTTAGTGAAATACAATTCCTTTCCTTTTGCCAAAAACTGGAAGTTTCTGGGCAATTGCTTTCTTCAGACGGTCCAAAGGTCCAGTTGTTAACAGTACAGTTCCGAGTTAAGAGTTTTGTCGTAGGGGTGCAGCTCATAGTAGATAATTCTCTATCAATTCTACTAAACACACAGCAAAACTTTCCTGGCCATCAATTCTTGCTTGGTTGTCGTTTCAGCCGGCGCACCGTGGTTCGACTATTAACGCTTTCGCTTGATCGTTATGTTGTCGGTAATTATTCACTTTTCATCATCAATCGTCAACCGTTACAGAAATGGGTCGATTTTGTTGTGAATCAGTAGCGATTCTTAGATGAAAATTCAGTGTATGAGGTTTGTTTTTTCATTAGCTCGTGTGCCACCCAAACATCGAGCTTCTTTTTGTATCCAGCCTAATTCAAATTGGAATCATTTGGAACCAACAGATTTTGTGTAATCTTCAGCTCTTTGGCAATCGAAACAGTGCTTATATGACAAGAGCTGGGGGGACTCGACAAATTTCATGATTCTAACGACATTTTCGACAATTACCCTATCAGTGCGTGATGCATTTTTGATATCAAAATTATCGGAGCGTAATGAATGAAACCATTACTCATGATTGGCTGTTTCAGTATTAGGACACATTTTCAGTCACCTGACTTGCGTTTTCGCATTTATCAAAGAAAAACTGTAAAATACGGTGCATTTTCTCTTTGCTATATCTTTCTCTTTGCTTATATCCATAAAGAAGTAAATAAAAATATTTAAACGTAGATTTATTAACTTCTTGACTATTGTGGTAGAAAAAAACTATTCTTCTTTTTTTTGCTTTCTTTAATATATCAAAAGGTTATAGAAATGGAAATGTTCACTATGGAAATGTTTGTTAAAAGTAATCCAATATAGGAACTTTATGTTAAAACAGATTGTAGATTGTCTCATTTTATAAAACAATCCATGTTACACATTTTCCCCATAATAATAATGTTACTTTCGGTTATACTCGATTGTCATTTCAAGCATAAAAGAGTTATTCAAACGTTCACTGAGTACTGCATTGTATTTTTAGAAATAGTTGAAGAGATTATATTAAAATATATTGATTCGGAAGATATATAGAGTCAGGCTTTTATACTATTGCGTGCGCAAAATTTAAAAAGTGCTTTTAACCACTGAAAATAAATAGACTTATTTAACAATATTGAATTGAATTAAAGAACTTTTAAATACATTGTGACCGAAAAGTTTCCGGAAAATTTTAAATAAAACGCAAAATTCTTAATCTTCATCAATATTTATTTTATCTCCTTCAAAATATGCTCCATTAGAAGCGATACACAAATGCCAACGTTTCTTCCAATCATCAAAACATTTTATAGGCGCTTTCCGGTATGGCTTTGAGTTCCCTCTGCGAATTCTGTTTTACGTCTTCTATGGATTCAAAACGCGTTCCTCTGAGTGGTAATTTGAGTTTGGGAAACAGGAAAAAGTCACACGGTGCAAGATCAGGTGAATACGGTGGCTGTTCGATGGTATTTATTGAATTTTTGGCCTTAAAATCGTTGATAATGTTGGCTCGGTTGAGGTGAATCGGAACAATCCGTGCGTTATCCTTCCACAATTTGTCCGTTTACGTCGGATAGCTCTCACGACCGATGCCTAGCTCTCGTGCTATCTCTCTAACACTCACATGAGGATTTTTGAACACGATTTCCTTTGCCTTTTCAATGTTTTCGTCGGTGGTAGAGGTCGAAGGTCGTCCAGAACGCGGCATGTCTTCGACGGTCGTACGACCGTCCTGAAAGGCTTTGTACCACTCATAAACTTGAGTTTTCGATAAAACTGATTCCCCATAAGCCTTTTGTAGCATTCGCAACGATTCTGCACACGAAATTTCGTTCGAAAAACAAAATTTGATGCAAACTCTTTGTTCAATATTTTTTTCCATTGTTTTTTTCGCAACGCACTACTGAGGTGAACTGGTTTCAACAGCTGCCGTAAACGAACTGTCCGACAGATCGCGTTTTTTTTGCAAGTAATTAGTACAGTGCTTGCCAAATAATAACTTAAAATATCGAAAAATATACAGCGCGCGAATTTTAAATGAGAATTTCCGAAAGCTTTTCGGTCACAATGTATATTTTAATAAATATTTGTTTACAATTGGCGAACTTATTATCTAAAATTAATTTTCTATTAAATTGAGCAATAGCCCTTACTTCATATAATTTACAAATTTCTTTCATCAAGGAATATTTAATATATATTATAAGACAATATTTATTTTGAACAATTCTAAATTTTGATTAAATGAGTTATCGAAATTTCATTATTAATTAATTTAATTATTAATTAATTTAATTATTAATAATTTCTTTTAAATTTAATATTGCAAGATTTAAAAAATTTCCTTATTGTTTGAATTGAGTTTTGGATTTAATTAATTGATTTCTGTTTATGGGGGCTGTAAAAATTCGTGAAACACCTTGCAAATTATTCCTTTTATGTGTCAGTTCACTGAATCATTAAAATGTGTTCTAAACTTTAATATTATCTTTATGTATAATTTTACTTTTATATCAAAGTCGAATGTTATTTCCTAAATGTTCTTTTACTTTTTGTTTTTTATAACTCGGCCGTAATTTATTTCATTCTTCTACTACTTTTTCATACATTATGTCATTGCTTGTATATATTTTATCTATTATAGAGGTTTCGAAAAGTAGTGAACTACAAGAATAAAAAATTTTTCGTGTTATTTTAATTAATTGAAATTGAATATAACGAAATCTAACGAAAAAATAACCAAATATATTAATCGTCAATATTCATCTGTGCAGAAAGTTATAAACAACTTCAAGGAGACGGGTACTTACATTTCCAAACCTCACACTGGTCGGCCTCCAATTCTGTCAGGTAGAGAAAGACTCAGAATTATCAACCAGATGAAAGTATGAAAGAATATGAAACAATTAAGTTTTGTAAGAGAGCATATAAATAAACCTATAGTTATATTTTGAATATTTGGAATTAAAGGTAGAGAACTTGTGTGAAGAAAATCATGTACAGCCTATGATAAACAAAACTTAATTCCAATGGTGAAACATGTTAGTAGGGACGTAATGGTTTGGGGGTGTAAGGCAAGTAATAGTGCCGGTAAACTTGAATTTTTACAAAATACAATGGCCAAATATAATTATCTAAATATTCTAAAACCAAATTTGAAAAAAAATTCAAAAATATAAGGGCTTGAGCCAACCTTTGTGTGTCAGCAGGACAACGATCCTATGCATACAGCAGGCATTGTATGGGCTGTTGTATCATGCTCCCAGACAACTCGAACACCAGCACAATTTGGAAAATTAGATTCGCCAGTACACGATTTTCACCAAGGATATGTTAGGAAACATAATCAAGAAAGAATGGCACAAAAATAAACGCACAGAATACTACAAAGCTGGTTGAATCAATACGAAGACACTTAAAAGAAATTAATAAACCCAAAGGTTTTTCTACATGCTATTAAATTGTAGATTTCTGAATTGTGTTAATCTAAATATTAAGAATTGGACGCAGACCTTTTTTGCTTTGGCATATAATTGTGTTAAATTTTTTTTTAAAGAATAAATGTTAATTTTTTATGTTTAAAACAAATCAGAAAATAAAAATTCCTTATAACATAACACAATGAGCCAATAGGAATAAGTGGATTCCTTTGAATCGCCTGTACAGTCTCACATAAACAGATACAGATTTTTAATCTTATATATTCATTTATATTCACATAAAAGAATGAAAATTGAAATCGTTGCAGAATTAGATGTAGCTATTATATAGCCAAATCAGACATACATATTTTTGTTAGTTTTTTTATTTTCGGATGTATGTACCTCAAATTTGGAACTTAAGTATAATGTATAAAATACAATCAGTATTATAACAATAGGAATATAAGAAAGTGAATTCTATAAGTCGAATTTTTATTTTAAGTATATATATATTTTGCTGTTAGGGGAAGTCCCTTTTTCCAAACCAAATGTTCAAGTTTTTCTTTCTTACGTTGCTTCTTTGTGCAAGTGCCAGTCGCTGGCAGTGTGATTTTAAGTAAATAAAATAACTTCCAATGCTACTCTTAACAATTATGGTATATTGAGCTCGACAATGAAATTTGCACAGATGACGATATTATTAAGCACTATAGCTCTAAATTTTTGGATCCAATACTAAGCGCAACGGAAAGTGATGATGAGGGTTCGGTGGATCTTGTTCATCAGCCTTCCAAGTTGAATGATATAACAACTGATGATCACTATAAGGCTTGAAATAAAGTGGAATCTGTTTACTGAAAATAAGAAAAAAAATTAAAGTCTCAAACCGTAATTTCTGAATATTTTACTTCACTATAACTTATGTGCTTTATTTGATTGCAAATAAATAAATTTCTTAAAATGTAATTCTAGTTTCTTTGAATAATAAAAAAAAATTCTCTAACTCGAAGTCTCCATAAGTTGAACCTTTTCTTTGCAAAATTGAACTTCGAGATATGGAAGTTTAACTGTATTAAACTTTTGGAGATAATTACTTTAAAGATCTAAAATTTTATTCATGTCATGCTGAAATATTTTAAATTCTCTATATTTTACTCTCTCTTGATGAAGTCATTATAGATGGTAATATAAAAATAATATTATATTAAAATGCTTGTACTTATAATATCTAATTTTAATTGTAAGAAAGCAATACACTAACAGATACTACAACTTCCCATTGTATGAATAAAATCCAAGCAAAACCTTATCGAAGAGTTTGGAATATTTATAACAATTGCCAAATAATTGTAACCAAAGCCATAGATGATCTATTGCCATAACTTCTTGTTGTAGATATTTTAATTAAGAATTTTAAGTGCAAAAATGGAAAATTTATGTTTGAAATAAAGTTATGGACTTACAATTTAGTTGTGTTAAATCCTTTTAAAACATTTGAAAATTTCTAATTATACGCAAACAAAAAACAATAGCTATATTCTTAAGCTTTTGAATAGGACACACAAAAAAAAAACAAATCCACAGAATGCTAAAGTGATAATGAAAATCCTTAAATACCACAGAAAATTCAATGAAGTACACAAAATCCAGGCACTTGGAGTGGAAGGCCTTGGGGCAATGATAATATCACTTCGTCGTTATTGTTAAAAAGTTTCTCAACGATTGGAAAATGAAATGCAGAGTAGCTTAAGCTAGTTTCACTTGAATAAATGATAACAAATACAATAACAACAATAACAACAACAATAACAACAACAGCAACAATAAACAATAACAAATTCAATAACTATAACAAAATGTGCAAATAACAACAACAAATAAACCAACACAGGACAACAAGATGACAAAAGTACCAAACAAAAACAAATACAACCTGAGCACATTAAGCAAACAGGAAAATTCTGGAAAATGCAAATGTTGCACTAAAGCTTATCTGTGATGTCACAAGCTACACCAACTATTGCACGTTGCCAACAGCATTTTACTCGTATGCTGTTGTGGATGATACAAACTATTCCATACAGCGTTAAGTGAAATAGTTGCACTACTAACGCAGGACATAATCTTTGTTGTACGGTTACGGCTACTGCTACGGCTTATTTATGCTAGAAGCCAATTTATCCTTTGTCACAACTTTTGCGTACATGTAAGACAAGCTGTTGGCACATAAACATGCGGTGCTGTGTAAATATACAAAATGATATATCAATGCAGCCCAGTAGACAGAGTGACGGACGGACAGATATTCAAGAGACGGACAGCAGCGTTTGCACTGAGACGGCTATGAAATGCAACCATAAATAGATCAATAGTTAAGTGGAATGTTGCTTTTGCAGGAAATTGACGATTTAAACTGGGTAGAAGTACACAGGGCTTCAGCAATTTTCCTTACATGACTCCGGTTGATTACATCGCTGTGTATGTACGTTGAAATTTAATTAAATTTGTTACTGTTAAAGGTTCTCCTTAATGAGAAAATCTTAATTATTCAAAGAGTTGTACTTGCAAGTTGGTTTGAATTATAAGAAATAACGAATAAGCGAAGGAGAATTTCTGGTTAAAAAAAATTTGTTAAATGAAATGGATGGGTAAAAGTAGTACTTCGTAACAGGAGACAGACCTGCATGTCCTGGACGCAGATTACACAAATGGAAATCTTAAGAAACTAACAGCAATAGGGAAGAAGGAAACAAATAGGAGGTAATAAGGAATACTTACGTAGTCCCGAGATAGGATAAGATTTTTAGGAATAAGGGGGAGTGATTTTATTCCGTGCGAATCGGTTACTCACGGGTGTGCCCGATTATGGTCAGTGCGTAGGCATAACACTCCTCCTTGCCACAAAAAAACAAAACAAACCAAAAAACAGAAACGAAAATAAAATGGTTAGGTAAAAGTGGTACTTCTTTACAGGAGACAGACCTGTAAGGCCTATACGCAGATTACACCAAAGGAAATCTTGAAGAACTAACAGCAATAGGGAAGAAGGAAGCAAATAGGAGGTAAGAATTAATGCTTACGGAGTCCCTAGGTGGGACAAGAATTTTAGAAATGAGGGTAAGTGATTTTAGTCCGTGCGAATCGGGTACTCGCTTACGAGGGTGCCGGGTTATGGTCAGTGCGTAGGCATAACACTCCTTGCCGTAAAAAAAAACAAAAAAAAACAGAAACGGGAACCACATGTGTGGGATAAGCTAGAAATTATTAAGATAAAAAGTCCAAGTAATCACCAAAATTAACACTATGTTAATTAATTAATATTATTAATTAATACTAATTATTTAATACGTAAGTAGAATTGGTTGGCGTCAATGCTGTAATGCTGTTTGGTTATTTTCTGTCCCTAATGATTTTGTAACAACGAAAGCATTGTAACTTTTTTCTAAACAAATTAAATGCTAAACAAATTAAATGAATACCATGCTAAAACGACAAACTATTTGTCGGACAATTTTCCATTACCCCATGTGAAGTGATGATAGCCAAATGGCGTTAGGTCTGAAGAGTACGGCGGGTTTGAGAGGATGTCACATCCAAGCAATTTCAATGTGACTTTCACTAATTTTGCTGTGTTAGACGGCGCATTACCGTGTAACAAAATCACTTTGACCGGGTTATTGAACAACTCCGATAGTCTTTCGATCAATGTGTGATTCAAATAAATTACTAGTTGGCGATAGCGTTGTGCATTAACAGTTTCGACAGGCTTCAAGAGTTTGTAATACACAATATCGCTTTGGTAATACCAGGCACAAAGTATGATCTTCTTGCCGAAGCGAATCAGCCTTGGTGTTGAAGCAGTGACTGCGACTTTCTATTTAACGTTCATTTAAGCGACCTAGAAGCAATTTACTTAGTTTATCTATCTTATATTTATATCTATATATTTTTCCGGTACACTTTTGTAAAGTGTTCTTGAGTTTAAGTTGGTTCCTCATCAAATAAGTTCTGAAATTAATCGTTTTCACACTTCTGTGGACTACCAGATAATGAGAAATCACATAAGTTTTAAGACTTCTTGATTAGTCTTCTCATCTTTTATTAAATTACTTAACACTGAAAGAACTCACTAACTATTTACATGATGTCAGCGGTATACCTAGATCCTTCAAATGTTTTAAATGATTACCTGACGCACCCTGTCTAACAAATTCGCCTAATTTGCAATTGTTGAAAATATCCTGGACCAGTAATACTAGTTAGTGTTAATTAAAAAATTAGAAAGCGACAGGAATTGGGAATCTATATATTTGTTTTTGAAAATCGAATTGATTTAATATATGATAGAACAATAAATAATAATAGAAGTCTTTGCTTACCATTGATTAACTGTGTAGGTAAGGTTAGGTTATGCTGGCAGATCAAAACGACCATGCGTAAACCATTAAGGTCCATTGCGATACTAGATCACAGTCTTATTTCTAGCGATAGTCTGCATCACTTAGGATGCGAGTGTTATAATCGAATTGTATTAAGAGTTTAACAGCAACCTCAGGTATATGCTTCAGTCTTGTAAAGCTGACAGTCACCAAGTAATTTTTTCGAGTTGTCGAGAGAATCGGGCAGTTACAGAGCAAATGCTTCAGAGTTTCCTTTGCATCCGGCTCGTTGCATTTCCTGCAAGCATCGCTGCGAATTAAGTTTTGTTTTGCGGCCAGACAGTGTGATCTGTCAATATACCAATTAATGTTATACAATTCCTTCGACTAGACGATATAGCATTCTTGGGATACTTTTACTCGTATATGTGTCAAAAGATGATCCTAGCTCTTCTATAGTTGGAATGCAGTTGGAGTATATTTATTACAGCTCTTCCAGTTTTCGAAAAATATTATTCTATACTATTTGCTAAAAATATTGATAATAGTTTTCTATAGTATTTTAGAGATTTTATTCTATATTACTACATATATGTGTGTTTCCCTATTAGAAGAGAAATAATATTTTCTTTACTAATTTCTAAAAGAAAATTAAATTTTTCATTCAATCAAAAATCTCATTTTAATACATATATTTAAATATTTATAAATAAATGCATAACCCGAAACCCATTCATTCATGCTTCAAAAACCAAGAAATATGTATTTAAATACGGCTTCAGTAAACTTAACCCTTGGTCTGATCTGACAACACTTTTCAGTAGGCGTTCTAATGCGATTGCTGTATTATTCCATCTACACTTTTCCGCACTTTTGTACTCGACTTAGCCTCATGGAGTTGCTTAGTCCTTGCAAATTGTTTGTCTTAAATAATGCGCAAAAATTTTTAAGTTTTACTTACCAGGACCACAGTTGCTGCGGCACAAAACTGCTTGTTTTGAAGATTATCGTTTTGTTGTATTGATATTAGTCTAATCCCAGGATAAACCGTATTAGGCACATAATGAATATATTATTACAAACAAATACAAGAATTGAGACCAGATTTGCATGGTTATGTAAAACGGTACTGGCTGGATACAAGTGAAATAGGTAACAGGACGTCTGGTTTAAATTTTATGAATTGATTTTCAATTTGTTCATAAAGGATATTTTTGCACTGCATTGCAAACACAATGCACATTTTTGCACAACACAAAATTGCAATTTTGTTTACTAGGCGTTTATTCAACTGACATCGGATATTTATAGTCACCATTAACACAAAAAATAAAAGAACACACATATACAAGGATATGGCAAAAGGATGTAAAATCCTTCTAAAAGGATAAAAGTTTTAAAGCAAAGCAAATCATTTAAATTGTTTAAATAAACTTTACAATTCGTATGAATACACACGCATGCAGGAGCTGTGAAGAGCAAATTGCAAATTGCTTGCTTGCTGCTTGCCATTTGCGATTTTACTCGGTTGATTGCGTCTTTGATTGTCTGGATGGACACTTAGTAGTTGGTTAGTTGGCCAATAATGTCAAAGTACATATATGCGATTACGAGTATACCACGCGGTACAGAAATATTTTGCAATTTTCAATCTAGTCTGCAAATCCATTAAATACTTAAATTGGACTATGGTTGTATCTGTGAAGTAAGCTGTAAATATCTACTCTTTAAAATGCAAGTAACTTATTAGCATAATTTTCTTACTGTGTTCTATTCATAGTTCTATTGATAGAGAAAATTCTCTTCATTAAGAATTGATTTTTCTGTTATATATAAAACGCTGTCCTCACAATCAACACCACACAATTGTAGTATCAATCACAGTGCATCTATGTTCTTTGCTTATTTTTGCTTTATATAAGCACTTAATTAAGAAGTCTATTGCATTGCTTCATTAATAATACAAACAGTTAAACTTTCTCATATCTCATAAGCAAAAAATGTTCTGTCATTCTAGTAATCATTGTGTCACAGCCAAATAAATATTATTTGTCTGTGACTATTTACTGCAACTTGATAAATTAGAGACTAAATAAGAGTTGAGACCTCTTAATACTATTCGAAAAATAATACTACAGAATCGTACTGAAATATACCGAAATCTGTCCTAAAATGCTATACATGTGTCATATTAGAACGAAATTTTAAAAACACATCTTATATTAGAACAATCTATCATACAACAACTTCTTCATATTAGTAAAAACGACTTTACAAGTGACAGTATACCATAATATTATAACATTGAGTGGAGTACCATATCCACTGATCATGTATATTGTGCTACGCAGGCCATGCCGTACTGATAACAAATTGTCACCTTTTCGAGGAAATTTAATATGGAGATCTCAAAAAGAGGAAGAAAAAAATTTGTTAATACGAAAGATCTAATCAGGTATAATCTTGAAGTAGACCGCACTACGTCCGAGTAATTGCTATTATGTTCAGATTTTCCAGGATCAAGTTTTTCATTAATATAATTCGATAAGTCAGAGTAAGATGTACATAAGAAACTAGTATGTAGAAATACTTAACAAATATAATATGGAGGAATGTATTAAGGATAGAACGTAATAGCTATAAATAGCCATATACATAATAGCCATAAAGTCGATGATCGAATCCTTCCTATGCACTACAGAAACCATACTCTTTGATCCGGTCCCTAGAAAACGCATATACGATTATATCATAAATAAAGTAATCCCTGAAAACATGAAAATGATGAATATTGTCCAGTTGATAAGAACAAGAGTTAAAAATCATTGATTGGAAGGACCATATTTTCAGAGCAAAGTTCATGAAATTTGTGAGAGTTTTGACACCTTGCAGATCCACATAAATAACCTGGGAAGACTACACAAATGACGGAAAAACAGCTGTATATTGACTTCAATAGAAAGAAATCGATATATATTGCACACCTATATAGATATGTGTATGTAATTTAATTTGTATATAATATAGCATAAAAGTTATTGACGAAAATATTATTATGTCAAACTTATGTGGTATGAAGAAACACCACTAATAAAAAACAAAGCAGCAGAAAATAAAGTATTTTTAAAAGATTTAAAATTTAAATAACCTGGAATAGTTTAATAAGTAAAAAGGACTGTCAGTAACTAATCACATATTAGTCCATAAAACAACCAGTTCTTGTCTATGAATACGTTTTCATCTATTCATCATTAATACGCGATGGCATATTTCTATAAGTGGATTGTGCAGGAGTTGTCACAATGATGAAATAAAATCCATCAATCACTTTCTATGTCTTTGTTTGTGACTTCTATGTCCTTGAGATTATCTTCCCACTGACCTTATAAAGATATTGGATTCAGATTTTTGGGATCTCCTGCGCTTTATGTAAAAGACAAAATAGTTTCACAAGAATAATGTATGAAAACGATTTAACCCATCTCTCACAAACAACTTTGAAGTATAATATATATATGTTTTGGAATAAAAATGGTAACAGTTGTATTAGTACACTCCACATAATCTAACTTACCAACGGATGTGAAGCATGGATTTTTAAATCACACGATATAAGTTTTTAATATACCTATTAGAGAATTTTAAGAATAATAAATCTTAATGCTACTGAACATACCCAGAACGATAAATCACGAAATCGATCATACAATATAAGGACGAATTTTATGTAAAAGAAAACACTAAAACTCAGTAGTTTAAATAGCTAAGATATATGAAAAGGATGCATCCTTCACAGGTGGCAAATAACGCACTTTCGTGAAAATGGAATGGAGTACATCTCGAAGGCCCTTAGAGAAAGAGATGGTTGGAAAATATAATAGACAATGCTAATAAAATAAATGTGCGTGATTGAAGAACCGTCATTTTAAATAGTTCAAAATAAAAAGTAGTTGCATTTGAAGTACTCGTTTATAAGACACTGTAATGCTGAAACACTGTAATGGACTATCTGAATTAGTGTTTCAATTCAGATAGGATGTAACAATGATTGTGCGAAATCTCCTTACATACAATAGTACAACAGCAATACTTACATAACTTGACCTACGGCCCATTTTTTATGGTGTCCATAGCAGAAATTATAAAAAGAAGTTCTTCAATGCTAGATAGATTCTAGTCATATTTTTAAATTATATTAAATTATTAAATTTTTATTTTAATTATTTCTATTCTTATTATTAAATAATTTTTTAAATCATATTTTTAAATTATTTCTTGGTGTAATTTTTTTTATTTTAAAGAACAAATATAGTTACAGAACAGAACAATTCATATAATTAAGAATGAAGTGCATTGAAGTTTTCGTAAACTTTCTGCACGCAATAGAACTTCCAACGCAAAAAAGAAAAGAAAATACAATACGTATTCAACGACAGTAACAGCACTTCCACAAAATAAAAATTGTAAAAAACTAATGAAAACAGATGGAATTCTATTTTTGGACGATATTCCAACTTTAATACCCTTCACACAATCTGTAGGTATATAGCAATATAAGCGCTTTAGATCGATTATAATCAATATTTATACTGCTATGCCTGCATTTGGCGTTTGAAGAAGACTGATATAGTTTTCTAAAATGACGTTGAGTAGCACCTCTCCGATGTGAGGAAAGGTGATACCTCTCAATATCAAATATGTGTTTAAACAGAGCTACTCCTTATAGTGTGAGTCTTCAACTCAATTTTGGAAATGAAAGTTTTAACATTAGGTTAAAGAAAAAGTGAAGCGTATTGGTACACAACTTTTTAAAAAGATGTGATGCTGGTCACGTATGTAAACGATATTGATATTGGTGGTCTGAGCACCTGATCTCTCAATGCGGTTTTTTTTTAACTTATAAAACTAGACAAGAAACAAGATTCAATTAACAAACAAATCTCCTGCGCATCTTTAAACCTATTTTACTGTTCACTAGAAATTTAATTAAGAATCACTTTTTACAATATATACTATTTTGAATTTAATAAACATAAGATTTATAAAGCCTTCTTTCGTGAAAAAAATTATTCTTTACATCTTCTAACACGCCTGTCCAGCTGAATGGTGCAGAAGCTTGGACAACTACCACAGAGATGATGAGGCATACGGAGTGGTCGAGAGATAAATCAATGGTTTTGTACATAGAAATAAGTATCGAATTAGAATCATGAATAATACGACCATTGCCATGAAAAAAATATCTCACCTACGTAATTGAGATATGTAGATTTAGCGCCTTGTGTATGTCATGCGAATAGATAAAAAAACTTTGCTTAGAAAGGTTTGAACCGGATATGTTGGTGTAGAAATATCTTCCGTGGAATGACAAGGTAAAATGGTCAGTAGCCACTATCAACAAAAGAGAGTTAACCTGTGATCACTTTGGTGGCTTAGACTACTGGCCATGTCCAAGTACGATAGACGTTCATGACGCCCAGCTAAATACCAAACAAATTAACTGTCATAATTTATATGTAACATCACTTGAACTATTATGCATATTTGACTGAATTTCAAACATTTTGATAAAGTAAACACATCCTTCATGTGATAGTATGAAGGGTATAAAAAAATATATGTTAAGAGAATATTAATATATTAAAACGATGAAAGTGAATTTATTTTTCTATTTTTGTCCACATAAAAAACCAAGAAACATCTCAACTTAAAACAGGACAACAAACAGGACCAACTTCATTTACAGTCAAGTGCAGGAATAGAAAAAATCACTTAAAAACTTTTCGAAAACTTCAAAAGGAGTTGAAACCACGCATTGCTTGCTGATGCATTCAGCGTCTGTTATACTAAAAGCTATTAAGAGTGAATACTCGTAGCTTAAATGCAAAAAATCAAGAACCAAATGAATCCTGCGAAACATGAAGAAGCGTCAAGTAAAAATTGTAGTTGAAAATATAAGCTTATTAACGGTGGAGCGCAAATGGATGCGGTTTGTTGCGTAAACCATTCATTCCGTAGAAAAAATGGAAAATAAAAAGATTAATTTCAGAAACTTCACCAAAAGCCACATCCGATACCATACTACAGTTTTTCCTTTTATTTTTTTTTTTAATGCAGAAGCATTAAAGACGGAAAAATTATACTTAATGCGAAATCATTTAGCAATATATCTTCTTACTGCAAAAAATAAAAAAAAAACCATCAAGGAGCTTAAATCTATTTTTCTCATAGACCATCAAATATATTTTTTTATACCTAATTACAATTTTGAGTGCTGGGGTTTACTTATGGTATTATTAGTTAGCGTGACGCTGTTCACGATTCTTATCTTTGTTATAATTACAAAGACGAATATCTAGAGACCGGTTATATATGTTAGGTACCGGCCGTAGAGATATCCACTCTTTTTAGGATGAGTAAATCTATTGATTTTTTCATAACAAATATCACCCAAATTAGATTAGGCGTTACACAAGTGCTTATTTGCTCAAGATCTGTTTGTGACTTCAACAACAATGTGTTTCAAAAAGTGGCTATAAGCATTCCAATATCGGAACCGTCTGCGCTCAGGGAAACGTTAGTCTGCTCAAATAAGGAACCTAAAAAATTTATGAGCTCTATAGTTTTTTTCAATCTTATCATGTTCCTGAACTCATATCTGCCATACCCTACACACGGCTAAAATTTATTTTAAACGTGTCAAGCAATTTAAGGAATCTTTAATTTATTGCCATCTAGTTTAAAGATTTGAGGACTGTCTGATTATTTGAGTATATATTTATAGTGGTTGTAGTGTCTGTAGGTTCACTAAAGTAAACGTCTGCTTTCATGATTGGTTAGATCACTCCTTAATAACCACTAAAGCAATTAGCTAAGTGAACAGACTTTTAATCCAAAATCTTTCCGGAATACTTCAAAGTCAACTCTTATGTTAAGTTCCTAGCTATCTGTATAGAAGCTCAATTCTTAATTTTTGCATGCCATGAACGTATTCCACAGGGAATTCTATTCTTGGAGTATAGGGAATTAATTCAATTTTATTGTACATAAATATTAAAAATGTCATATAATCTCTAACCTCTATTCAGTGTTCATTCTTACTTAAAGACTCAATGAATAAAGTACTGCGTAAAAACAAAAGATGGTGCTTGTAGTATTTATACTTATGTAGTTCTGTTGTTATCGGGTTGGGCATATTGAATGCCCATTCATTTGAACGTATAGAGTAACTGAATTTACTGTCGATCTTTTACATATTGAAGGATGGAAGAAGGTTGGTTAATAATAATAGTTCGAACTACATTAGAATTGATATCACTTAAACATTTCGCTTTTATCAGTTTGTTTATATACTCGTATAATGTAATAACGGTACTTGGTGGGACCATCAAGCTGGAATTTTGGGACACGTGAACTTATTGAAAACAAGGCACTAAATATGACGTAAAGCCATAACAAATATACTGTAAGAAAATCCGAATAAAAGAGCTTTAACAAATAGTTGTTTATATGTCGATATAAATTTATTACAAAGGCCTTTAATTTTTTAGCAGGTAACATATCATTTAAAAGTCAAAATTTTATTATTTTAAAACATATTAAAAATAGGTAAATATAAATACAATAACAACAGTACAAATTACTGCCAATTCAAGTTTTTCCATATATTATATTTTACTTTACTTGGAAAACAAATGAAAAATTATATAACTCATTGTCCATGCAAGTGCAAAAATAGATATCTCCATCCTATTCGAAAGTAAGTAAAAAATTTCACTATTTTTAAGTTTAAAGTACAATTTTGTTTTTTTTTTAATCTATCTTATTACCCATAGACCAGTAGGTAAAAATAATACTACTACTATAGTCTATAGTCTTCTTAAGTTTTAATTGGTCTAACAAAACTGAACACAGAACAAACCCGACTAAAAATTATTTTCGTGCTACGACGAGAATCTATTTCAAATAAAAAAAGGTCATAGGAAATTTTTGAATCCACAAAATTTTTTTTCAGTACTAATTAACTGATTTCTAGAGCTAACCATAATTTTGTATTTGAAAATTTACTCAATATTACCCCCACAATAAACCTTACATCATTCCACAAAAAAGTATATAACTACATATTTTAACTACGATGGGATTAAGTGCATAATTTGAAGTATAGGCTACTGTGAAAGATATGGATTTAATATTAATAATTATACGAATACTTTCTTAAAAATAACATTTCTTGTTTTAAATTTAATCTAGAAATCTGTTTAATATATAATAATACATAAAATTGATCTTAACATATTCTGCATCAATTTGGAAGACAGTAAATTGACCTTGATATTCTGCTCTGGTTTGGGAGACAGTAAATATTTTTACAAAATTTCTCAGATAAGAATCAAGTAGTTTTATAGTGGATAATTGCACACAGCGTTTTTGGTGAAAATGAAGTTGGGGACGAATTGGCTAGGGAACCATATTGTCTCCATAAAAGCAACTATATTGTCCGAAGCCAGTTTTTGGAGTCAGCAAAAATCACTTCATAAATCTAATCAAATCGACCTTCACCAATAGAGCAAAGCACAAGTGGTTTAATTGCGAACGTTTTCGCTATACAAGACTTTAATTTTCGAGCTGCCTAGTGAAAAAGAGCAAATGTCTTTTAAATCTAAAGAGATTAGATTCAAAAATAATGATCGAAATGGTAATTGGTCATAAGACACGACGCCTTTTAAATAAATATAAGACGCATAAGACGTCTTTTACGCCTCTTAAATAAACATAAGACACGTTTACAACTTTCGACAAACGGAGCACAGTATGGCAATATAGAAAATAGCCGATCAAAATTCGTTATTTTCTAAACCAGTAGAGCTATCGAAATGAAATTTTTATGAAGCTTTGTTTTTGAGATGATCCAAATTTTGAGTAAAATTTCTTCAAAAACTATGACAGGTAGAAAGGTAAATTTTGATACCAAAAATACCTACATTATTATACACATACCCCAAGTTTTTCATGATATTCCGTCCACTGCCACATCCACTCTCCTTACAACATTTCATAAAAAATGCTTCGTTACAGTTAAAAAAAGCATTGGCACTGTACCATGAATTCACGCTATAAAAACAAATATAGAAACAATATTATATATTCTTGGAGAATGTCCTGGTCTTAGACGATATATAACAAGAACTTTCCAAAAATATTTCATCCACAAATCAGATTACAAATCAGACATCGATCTGTAAAAGTTCAAGACTTTTCTGATTACAGCTGAGGTGACGGAAAACCTTCGGTAATTAGGGATAGGGCAGGAGACAATAGTCTATAAATCGACGCAGTGTCACGAATATGTTCGAGCCCACCAAAATACAATGCAATACAAATATATAATAAATGATATATCGTTACCAAAATAAAGATATATATTTCTTAAATAAAATATAAAAAATATTTGTATTATGTATAAAGTTTTATAATTAAAGTAGCCAATGTGTTAGGTATCAACATTAGTATATGTCAATAATATGTAATATAAAAAATAATTTCATTGTATCTAAAGAAGATTCTCAAAAATTATTACTGTTAATTAACAAATTTTTTTTCAGATCAGAGAACAAGGAATTATTATTTGAACAAAATATTCACTGCGCCTGTACGTGCAAAAATCGATTTCTATATCCAGTTTATAGGTAAGTAAGAATTTTGATAATTTAATGATCTTATATTCATACCTGAGAATGTTATATGTGTGTACTGGTATAGTACGAGTACCCAAATATTCTAGAATATATATTTTAATACATTCAAAAATATACCCATAATATAGCAAATAATAGTTCTTTTGATTATTAATAATAAATTTATTAATAATTAATTTATTAATATAGTAAGACAATATCTTATTCGTAAAAAAAGTACATGTAGTTTATAGTTCAATGAATTTTTTTATTAGAGATAATATTAAAAATAAAGAGGATATCGATATGTTTGGAAAAAATTACAATGAAAAACCTTACAGTAGTAGTTCAAAATTTACGTGAGTGATCGTTTTGAACTATAAATATATATATGTATATATAATTGTTTGCAATTTAATGTGATTAGTGAAAACAAAATTTTGAATCGTGGGCCAACTGAAGAATCTAGTGAAAGTGATTCTAGTTTAGTCGCACACTCCAGTTCCAAACTTCCATCGCCAAGAGCCAGTATGAAAATAGGATATTTTGTGAATCAATCCAATGGTGAAATAACTAACCCAAATGTAAAAATTCGCTCTAATAAATCATTCAAGAGGTAAGTAAAAATTAAATAAAATATATTTAATAATAATAAAAAAACATATTTTTATTTAAGTCTTACTTTGGACGATTTTAATAGGCCAAATATTTGTAGTATGTATATATATATATATATTAATAATATACTTTTGATTGGGCAAAGTCATCTTTTATACATGATTTTTTACAGAACAAATTCGTGAATATAAACCATCAAGTAATGGCTATCAGAAAGGTAATAGATTTTTTCCTAACTGTTTTCTGAGTCATAAATAGTTTAAGGATTCGTTTTAATGAAATTTTCTTCAGAGTTAATACCTACGAAAATACCTGTATATGTAAAAAAGAAAAGAAGAGCTATAACTCAAGAAGAAAAATGTCATAAACATAAGTTAACAAATATCTCTTCGGAGAAGCAAAATACCAAATTTGAATCAAAATCGAAACCATCTAAAATGCAGATGAATTATAAAACTACTGAGGACTCTTCAGGAACAAGTTTAAGTAAAATACCCAAATATGTGATACCGAAGCAATATCAAGGTATGATCTCAGAGTAAAGTTTTATGAATACACAACTTATGAGCTTGTATAATAGAACAATATTCTAATGGAAAAGTACTTCAAGCAAAAAAGCCAATGATGAATATTGAATCAGAAGGTAAACTCCAAAAATTATTGGTTATGTGTTTATTAACTATTATAATTTGGTAAACTTATTATGACTTATTATAATAAATAATAATATCATGTCATAATAAATATCAAGACTTAAAAACTGTATTAAAACGTATAACCTCTTATGAGTAATCACTTTGAATTATTTAAACCAAACTTTAGACTATCCACCCAACATTCCTATTGCGGGTTGGATGACATCATTGGAGAGTCAACAAGGTAGTTAATATAAAGTATCAAATTATAATATTTATATATTATTTCAATTTTTCGTACTTAACAACTTTAAAGATATTGCTAAAGAGAGCACCACTCAGGAAACTCAAACTAATCCCTTCCCAATAATGTTACAAAGTAATCACACAAAACTAGACAGTTCTGTGAGTAGTCTATTTAAATTGGATGATGATTGTACACTGGTATGTATACATTAAAGCTATTCTTTAAACATGGGAATATGATATATAGTATGTCATATATGTGATAAACTTGTGGTTTTATGGAAACAAAATCTTTTGCTTTTTAGTGTTACTTCATTTGAGAAAGTAAAGTAAAACGTTTTAAAAAAATTTTTAGAATGGCATTAGCCTCTTGTTAAATTAATTGAATGAGATTTCATTTTTTATAATTCAAAAAAAATGTTATTAATTTTTAGCATATCATAATAAATTTCTACAAATATACTACATTTTAAAGTAATAATAATAATTTTTAATGCTTATTAGACGCGAAAATACAATTATAAAACAATAAGTACTCAAACCATAACTAAAAGTTCATCATCATTTACTCAAACCGTGGAGGATACAGTTCAACCGGTTAATAGTAAAGAAATATTACCTGAAGATCAACAAAATCCTATTGAAGTTGAAGTTTCAAATCGTGGTGTAATTTTGTTTGGAGCATATATAAAGTATCCAGATCTTACAAAGAAATTTTTTTCCATTTCTAAAATTACTAAAGATGCCTTCATTCCAATTCTACTAACCGCAGTGTTTTCGTTTGGACTGGGTGCTATGTTATTCAGTAGGTTCACGGTTGAAAAACAAAGTCTCTCAACAAAATTATTCAATATATTATTTTAAAAATGCTCTAGAATCTTTAAATGCTTATATTTGTTATATTTTAATTAAAATTTAGAAATATAGAGCATTATTATAATGAATAACTACTTGAAAACTTTATTTGTATTACTTTATAATATATGTGACCTTTTGTGTACGAAATATATATTTTTTAAGAACGTTAATAAAAAAAATTCTAATTTTAACAATTATTTTAAGCTTCTTCCTTATTAGTTTATATTACTCTTCAAGCAAATTTTTAATATACATTATTTCTTTGTCAATATCCAGTGATTAAATATGATAAAGAATTAGTATTAGTTGTACTACATTGTTTAGCGAAAAGCCATTTTTACTTTTTGGTACGTAGATAGAAAACTTTGGAACTTTAGTAACCTTTGTTCTGACCCGTAAAAGTTCACCCAACGATCTGCGCCAACAATACGGGAATTAGTCTACCCTCTTTGCAGTAAAAAGTTCTTTCTGTGTAAAATGTACTGTGTAAAAAGCTGAAGTAACTTGTTAACTCACTGATTGTACCTCAGGGTTTGGACGTGGTTGGGTCATCATTAAAAAGAACTTACATAGTAACAAATTCTGGAAAAAAATTAGTCTTCGTTAGTACCATAAAGGATCACATGTTCGCCACGTCTAAGCTTGATATTTTTGTAAAGCTAATACGTAGTTGTAGAATCCAGGTAATTCTTTACCATGTTATCTCTTTAATTTCGCCATGACCGTACGTAGGAAGGTGCTCATCATAATAATGAAATATGATCGTACGTAGGAAGGTGCTCATCATAATAATGAAATATTTTACAAATGTGTCCAGTTTCTTATTCTACCTATGCTTCTTCATGTTGTAGAATCGTGAACGATTTAACAGAATTATGAAGCAGCACTGGGTGGGAGTGTTCAAGATAAAGTTTGCTATATTTTTAGTCCTCTACAAGTTGGCGATTACTGCCGTCTATATAATAGTTATTTTAATATATCTATTTATTTTAAACTAACACCAAAAACTGCAACGATTTCAGGCTAATTGGCAAAGCAATCGTATATGTTAAATATTTCACCTACCTAGGTAGTGTAATATCCGCAGAGGATAGCGCAAGAAAAGATATCCTGACCAGATTTAGTGGTGGCAGTTGCGTCAAATATTGAATTCAGTAAAAATACCCTTCTTCACTAAAATCAGACTATTTAAGTGAAACATCATCATACTATTGCTCTATGAATGTGAGACCTAGCTTGTTATCGTCTTTCTTACTGGAAAAATTAAAAGTTTTGTCAACAGATGTCTTAGACGTATTCTCAAGGTATTGTGGGCAAATGTTACCAGTTATATGAAAAATGTAAATTGGAACCAGTAGCCAATTATATAAAACTACGAAAATAGCGGTGGCTAGGTCACACGCCACAGACGCCACAGAAATTTCGACAAGTTGTTGTTTGTAACCCTCAACGTAGCCGTAAGAGTGGACGTCCTAAAAACAGATGGAAATGAACATTGGAAAAAGAAATCAAGGAGTTCGGAAAAACATGGAACGATATTAGTAAAAAATAGAACTAGATGGAAGTGCTTTATTGAGACTCTATGCTCCAATGGGAGATACAGGAACTGATGATGATGATAGTCAATATTTCTCTGGGTCATAAATATAGTAAGACTAAATGGAAATATTAATGTTATTGCAAGTATTTTTTTAATAATCATATCAAATTATTTTGAATATTTTGAATATAGATATATGTGCCTTACTTTTAGCAATCAAAGCACGTCTTTAATTGAACTGTCAATATATCTTCAAAAATACTTATACATCCTTTATCAATGTACACATAATGTTAAATACTTTTGAAATAATTTTTTAAGTTATATAAATTACTCGCTTAAATGTGAAAAACTTTACTAATAAGTTTTTTATTTCAAATTTCATTTCGAAATAAAAAAAAATACTTTGGAAAAAAAATATATTTCCGAACTGACAAGAGTAGACATTTTTCGTTTAACTTTGCGGTTAGTTAATCATTTTAATTAAGTAATTTTTTTATTATTCTCAGTTGTAGTAAAAGTTTTTATAGTTGAGCGCGCTTTTATAGCACTTACAACACCTAATTTTCAAGCCGCTGAAGCTAACCAAATCCAACCGAGCTGCTCGGTTGAACGTGGTATAGCCACCCAGCAATGGCACTGCCAACTGACAGCATTTTCATGCCTTTTTGACGCTTACGGCGTTTTTGATTCGTTTTCTGTTTGTGGTTAATTATAATGTTTAGGCGGATTGTGATTGTGTCTCAAGTTTTTAAGCATTTCCTGAAATATTTTACCACCTAATTTTTTTGTGATTCTTCCCTTTTAATTTCAACGATGAAATCGCAGAGATTTCGCAG
This sequence comes from Teleopsis dalmanni, assembly GCF_002237135.1. Taxonomy (NCBI): domain Eukaryota; kingdom Metazoa; phylum Arthropoda; class Insecta; order Diptera; family Diopsidae; genus Teleopsis; species Teleopsis dalmanni. The sequence continues at coordinate 71,537,791 of NC_051847.1, read as the reverse complement.
TTAATTGCGAATATTCGAAAGTAGTTTCAATCCTTGCGTTCCAATTTTCTGTGGAGTTTGTCGGCTGTTTAACGACCTCGTAAAACAACGAAATTAAAGTTGTTGAAAACTTTTATCAGATGGCTTTTCCAGCTACTGAATGGGGAGAGCATATCCTTTTGGGAATTCGATAATTAATTAAGTTTTTCTTAATTTCATCATTTTCTTGTTTTAGTTTTTGTCTTCAATCTGAACGTAATTTGGCTTCTTGCGTGAAGTGGTACTCACAGAAGCCACAAATGAGCAATTTTTTTATCACTTTGATCTTTTGTCTTACAAGTACTTTAGAAATAAATGATTAAATATGCATTTGAATAAAAATTTATATCATTATTTAATGAAAAAAAAAAAAAATACGAACAAAATTAATGAAGGAAGGAAAATATTTCTGAATAGAAATTTTTATTTCTCTTATTAATATTTTGCATTATTTAACAAATTAAATGTAAGCAAATTAAAATTGTTATTCTATAATAGTTTCTTTAAATTTGACAAAAATTAAACAAAATTATAAAAGATTAATTATTAGGTGCAAATTTGAACAATCTAGGTAGGTAGGTTTTACCGGCGATCCCAGGGGGATCCACTTAGGCCCACTGTGCTACTGTATTACTGAAAACCCAAGGGCTAAAACCATCTAATACCTTTGACAAAACTTATAATGCTATTTAGAGGGAGGTCTCGAAGTTCGCCAAGATCCTCAAAAAAGAAGGCCTCCAAAAATTTAAGGCGGCACCGCTCATGTGCCGACAGAAATAAAGCAGGTGGGAGGCACTTTCGTCATCCTCAACACAACTGCGGCAAAAATTGTTGAAAGGGAGATTCAATCTCCTAGCATGATTACCTAGAATACAATGACCTATTAGTAAACCTACTGCAAGACTGATATCTCTGCGGGGTATCTCTAAGAGAGATTTCGACTTTCTATTGTTGGTCTGTGGCCACATTGCATACAGATGTCTGCATATCGCAGAGTCGCCCAGATTGTTCAGGTGTTCCGAGTGATTTCCTGAAGCACCCCGTCTGGCTAGCTCATCTGCTTTGCAAGTGCCGAAAATATCCCTATGACGGGGAACCCAGATTAAAGAAGTATTGAACTGCGTCGACATCCCATTTGGAGATGTATAGCAGTCAAAGACTGTCCTAGATGTAAATTGGGCTCATTTCAAGTATATCATGTACTTCTAGACAAGCTAAGGCATCCTTTATGGCAATTACTTCTACCTATAATAGGCGTCAATCAAAGATGTACGTATTTTTTTGGTATTTTTAATTCTTAATAAATCAAATTAAACCCAAAATAATTAAAAAAATGGTATCGAGTGCTGATTATAATTGCTAGTACTTCTACACAGAGACAGCCATTAGCCATTGTAAAATAATCAAATAATTATTTTTAAACAAAACAAATTTCCATAATTAATTATTAGTAATTACTTATAATAATTAGTAATTACTAATAATTGTAATTACAAATAATAATTAGTGAGTAAGAATGCAACCTTCCTGAAAGCGAAATATATATTCCCAACCACATTACTTTAATATAACTTTTAATCTACAATAATTATTTTATATAAATAAAGGTGAGAGATGGATATCCTGGCAAAAAATCTAAGTTATCTTTATCTTTTTTTTTCCTAATTTATTTTCTTATCTAAATTAGAAAGAAAAATTAAATATCGTAAACCAAAAATCCGAATTAGAGCAAGAGACTCTTTAAAGAACCCACTTCATTTTATTTGATTTTAGCTAAATATACCAGTCAGATGACAATTCCATATATAAAAAGATCTTCACGGATTACCAGTTTTTGGGTCTTTGTTAGTTTTTGGAATTTGCAATGACTTTTAGCCATTACCGAATGCATTCACACGTTTAATTTCAATTCCACAGGCGATTTTATCACATAATGAGCAATTATACCAATAAAATTTAATTGCACATAAACACATGCAAAAACCGTATTCATACTCATGCACGCATACATACTCTCAGCTACATTTACCGTCCCATATGTGCTCAGAAAATCGCAAAACGCTTTCATTGTGTGCTGTGTGCAAAATGACTATTAAGCGTCTGGCAGCCGGAAAAATGTTTATTCAGACATTTTTAATGCTATTGGCTCGGATAATGAGCATTGCAGTTCATTTGTAAGCGGTTACTAGGGACAGTACGAAAGAAAGTACTTTCGCAAATAGCGTTTTTTTATTGCAATTAGAGATTTTAGCGCCATTTGGCGTTGGTGTATATTAAATGAGTCTAGATTTTAAGGTGCTGAAAACTGAGTAAAAATCAAAATAATTATTTCAACAATTTTATTTTTTAATATAGAAAATTAGACACAAATATGTACTATATATACTAATAATAAATAGTATACGTATATGATAAAATAAAGACTTAAACAAAATTTAATATTCAAACCGAATATAATACCAATATAGCTATAACTACTAAAAGGAAATACTACATAACACTTAACTAAGATGAGTTACCTTTGATTTAATTAATCCAAAATCTGAACTATTCTCAAAAGTTTTTCCTTTAAAATGAAACGAAATCAAGTTATTGAAATTATTCTCAAAATAATTTATAAAGAGTTATTTTTCGAAGAGTAGTGAACTACAACAAAAACAATTTATTTTATATTATTTTAATTAATTGAATTTTTGGCTGACCATACAGCTGTTTCGAGTATTGCCAAATACCCATCATCAGTGGTCTTGGAAATAGTTCTTGTATTTAATTATTCGTAAATAATTATTTTTGAGACTGCAAGTACCAGGAATCGAACTTGGGCCAAATGTGAAGCTCAGAACCAGCGCACCTTAACCAAGTGATCCAGAGGATAATGTTACTTATAAATGTAGGCTTTGATTGACTCACAACTAACTAATATAAAAATAAATATACTTAAGAACTATTCAACAATCTCGGTAAAAGATTTTGCCAAAAAATTAAAATGTATTTTGAACGATTTTCACCAAGGATGGCAAAAAGGAGTTTATAGTCAGTACATTAAATATAATTTACTTTCACAAAATTATGACTATTTTTATTTTTTTTATTATATAAAATGATAAAATAATTCTGTGATAGGTTTTCTATAAATAAATTTTCTATAAAAAACTTTCTATATTGCGAAGGAAATGTTGATCTTTCTATTTTGAAATGTTTATGTTAAAAACTTATTATTATTTAAAAACCTGTTCCATTTATCCATCATAGTAGACTCATTTTGATCTCTTAATTAAAGAGATTAAAGAATTTTATAATTCTTTGAAATTATATTAAATTCTGATAATTCCTTTGATATACATAATATATAGCAAAGATGCATTCTAATGTATCAATGTAATGATTATGACACACGCCCAAATATTGTGTAAATAGGTTTAGCTTTCATATCTGATCAGAAATTGTTAGCTCCACATTCTCTATCTCATATTAGAATAATGTGTCCGACTTGAAATTAACATTAATC
>NC_051847.1:71526631-71534165 GCF_002237135.1 Teleopsis dalmanni | reverse complement strand
CATCAGTATGAGGACCATACAACTATCCGGACGAAGGAGACGTTACCGGTTCTAACTTCTGATTTAATCAGTTCAACAGTTCAAGAAGAATACTACGATTGGATGGAGAGACATTTGCGTGTTAAAATCTTATATTATTTTTAAATACTGAATTAATCAGTTCAAGAAGAATACTCTGATCGGATGGAGAGACATTTGCATGTAAAAATCTTATGCTACTTTTAAGTATTAATTTAATTAGTTCAAGAAAAATACTCCGTTCAGATGGAGAGATATTTGCATGTTAAAATCTCGTATTACTTTTAAGTAACATACTCATTTAATCAATTCAAGAAGAATACTTATATTAGATTGAGAGACATTTGGGTGTTAATGTCTTATATTACTTCAAGGTACTGATTTAATTAGTTCAAAGAAGAATATCTCGTTCGAATAGAGAATACGTTTGGATGTTCAACAAAGGAAGATACCCTGTTTAGTTGAAGGAGACGTTTACGCACTAAAACATCGCTTACTTACAGTGTCTTACGATGCTTCACTCCAATTTAACAAAAGAAAGACTTCAAGGTCCTGATCTTGCAGATATTGCTATATCTTTGAAATAGTTTAACCCTTTTAAACTGAAATTGGAATGAACACCATTCTGGCGAGGTGTGTAGTTATAAACATAACAACTTATTTTAATTGTTTGGCATGAAGCCCTAAAACAAACGATGAAATAAGAATTTTCAATACTGTTGATTCCGTTTTTCGACCTGAGTTTCAAATTAATTATATAAGGCAAACATATAAGAACTTAAATGAGTATTTTTTCGTATCAAAATATATGCAAATTTCTTTTGCTAGAAAAATATGAAAAAAACATAATAAATTTAATAATATGCCTCAATGTGCTAGGCTGCCACTTAAAATAATTGCAAAAAGTACTGAGGCAGCTAAAGTTGTTAACGTAGGCAACACCTCAAACAGAAGCCACAATCGAGTCGAGCGAGTCGAGCGAGTCTTTCTGTATCGAAAGACCGGGAGTGTGAGTATGTCACTCATCGTGGTGTGTGCATTTTTTTTTTTTTGTGTTAAAATATTTTCAATTTAATATTTGCAACAAAAGCTGCTTAAGTTGAGATTTTATTTTGCTTTCTTCAGGCCTTTGCGGCAGAAAATTAGGGGACACACTGGGCGTTTTTGTTGCCGCAACCTTACGTGTTCACATGGTCTGTGTACTAATTTCCAGTGCATTGGCAGCTGGATCAAGGAGGGTGACTTGTTGCTTCTTGGCTTCGTCTTTATACTTAGCATTGAACCGTTTGCCTTTGCGACTGCGAACCACATTTTGCTGAGCTTTGTTAAGTTTTTATTTCATTTTGGCGCGCTTTTTCATCTTTTGATTTCATTTATTTTTTTAATTCAATTTTATATTTCCTTTTTCTTTTTTTATTTTTTATTTTTTATCTCAAAAACGTCGTCGCTTAGGTTTCTTTATTTTTATTTAAATACTTGAGAACACAAAAGAATAACGACAGTAGCAGATATTTGATACGTCAAAATGTGACATCAGCAAAAATTAAATGCTTTATGAAACACTTTTTGCCAAGAAAAATTAAATTGTTTATTATTTCAAGCTTTTATATGTTTATTCCACGCATTCAATTATTTATTTATTTTGATTACATTTTTTTTTCGTCTTTAGTTTTTAAAATTTCTTCCAAATTCATGAGAACAAATGTGAATTCTGTCATCGACAAGTGGTCGATGTCTTCAAACGATTTGTTGATACCCAAAAATGTTTAAAAATTAATTTTGCTTATTTGGCACAATAATGTGGTAGGTAGATCTGTAAGATTTGCTCCCGTTAGCATAATTTCATTATATGATTGTATCACTTGAATATAAAAACACATATATATATGAAGCTATTAATAAATAATGAAGATTCTATTAATCGATTATTGTGAACTTTTCAGTTTTAAGACAAATAAATGAATTGGGCAAAAAGTATTAAGCGTGGTCGCATGCGTTAAAATTTAAAGTACAATAATTTGAAACTTCAGCCTATTCATTTTGCTCCACAAGTGATAGGTGTTGATTGTTTAGGTAAGTAATATTTGGTAAGTAATATTTTGTCTAATAATTATTATTATTGGTGTTACAAGAAGAAAAATTAAATTTTTATTGCTTTACTGTAACCAGTATGTACCTTCTGCTCAAAAAGTATCCGGATTTTGTTGTTTGTTAACTACTCCTTAAGTAATAGACCTTTTTCAAAAAATTTTTTTTGTTATGTTGGTACACCCTTTCTTGACATATGGTACAAATTTAAGCGCCATCTGTCAATTAGTTTGTTTACAGCAACTGTTAATGTGAGACTACTTCAAGTGCATTTAGCGATTTTTACTATGGAAAATTCTTGTTGTAAGCGATTTTTTGACCAAACATGGCATCATTGTCATCGCTCAGGCACTGTATTCGTCAGATCTGGATCCGTGCGACTTTTTCCTGTTCCCGAAAATCAAATTGCCACTTCGTGGTAAACATTTTGAGTCGATTGAATCGGTAAAAGAGAATTCGCTGAAGGAACTAAAAGGCATACCTGCACTGGCCTACGTAAAGTGTATGGAAGATTGGGTTAAACGTTGAGCTATGTGTATCGCTTCAGAAGGCGCATATTTTGAAGGAGATGAAATAAATTTGGAATAAAATTTAAATTTGTGTTTTATTTACAAAATCCGGGTACTTTTTGAGGTATATGGATTTGATAAATAATCCTCGATCTTTTAGTTTTGTTTTTTTTTTTTTTATATTTAAACTAAGAGCATAGTTTAAATTAACAACAACTAGTCACATTGACTAACAATCTTAAGTGAGCATATAGATCTGAGTTATTATTATTGTTAATAAATAATAGGCTATGAATGCACTCCGACCTACAAGCTCTGTTGTGGGCCTAAAGGCCCAACTAAAAAAATTCTAGACTATTCATAAATTTCGTAATTTTTGTGGTGTTAATTTTACCTATTTGATTTGGGACTAAGATCCCGCTTCCAAGGTGGTCAAGTGTATTGCTGCCGCTGGGCAGTTGCATAGAATATGTTCTGATATTTGATGTTTCCTTTTCCTCATGACAGAGTCGACATGAATCACTTTTTATCATACATATATTCTTCATGTGATAATTGAGTCTACAGTGTCCTGTAAGAAGTTCAGTATAGAGTTTAATATGATGTGTGTTGGCAACCTTCTGTATTTCTTGCTTGACAATAAGTATTTCAAGGTCACGGTGTAAGTCAGTATTTCGTACATACCATGGAGTGTTTACTGCATCCCTGAGTGCTTTGTTTTGGAACCTTTGTATCATATCTATTATATGATTTTTTGCACAACCCCATAGAGTCATATAGACTTGAAGACTTGTTTGTTATCATGAGTATGTATTGCTGAAATACTTTGGTTTTCTTTTCAATAAGTCAAGTTAGTTTTTCGAATCTAATTCAGCTCAGTTATTTTTATCTCAACGTGCATCTTCCATCACATTCAGTCATTTTTGGAATGCATATGTATATTATGAAACTACTATATTTCTATTGATTGAACTTTGACTTTGTTTTTTTACTATATTAATTAAAACTTTCCTGAATTACAAAAAAACAATTATTTAAAAATTCTGTTTTGTTGAAAGTTGCTATATTAAATTTAAATTGATTTTTAACGTCCGTTTTGACGAAAGAAACTAAATTCTTAACATAAACTATTGTTTTCACCAGTGAGGTTTCTAACAGTAGTAAATTACAACAACAAAAATTGTTGTTATTATTTTTAGTTTACTGATTTTTTGACTGACTATATAATTGTTTCGAGTATTGCCAAATATCCAGCATCAATGGTCTTGAAATTATTTTTGGTATTTAATTATTCGTAAATAAATTTTTGAGACTGTAAGTACCAAGGGTTGAGCTCAAGCACTACCAAATTTGGAGCTCTGATTATAATAATTATAATATTAACTTTAATAAAATCACATTAGTAAATTAAAGTCAGTGCTTTTCGACACCACTGATTTGTATTGCAATTCGGAGAGTTAAAAAAGGGAACAAGTTTAATAAATACATACCTATTTGGGCGGATGGATACTCAAATTTATATGCTTCATAGATGATTTCTCATATTTGAACTATTTTCCTTAATAATACAATTATCTACGTTCTTCAGATGAGAAATTTTAAACTATATTTATTCTTAAATGAAAGTCCATTACGTAGATGATTTCTTCTGGTTCTCTGATTGCCACAATAGCAACTAATATTAGTTTAATAATGTTGAGTCACTAAATTAAATACACTTCTTAACTGAAATACTTTAAAGTATCTCATAAATTATCTCTATATTATCTCTTAATGAAATAAAAGTGATACATTTTCAATTGTTTAATTCCTTGTAAATAATCGTGTATATATGTATTTAGCTTAAAGCTTACTTTACAAAAATCAATTTCATAGAAATGTATCTTTTTTCTAAAATCTACTTTATTATCAAATGATTACGCGTTGCTAGGTAGAATATAATTAAGGTTTTATTAATTTTTTATTGTATTTTTTGGCTAAAGAAAATAAATACTCATAGGGGCTTATGTGTCTAATATGAATTTACGACGCAATCATCTTGACTGAAAACAAGTACAAGTATTTTTATGTATTTTAAAACAAAAAATTTAATTTTATATATAAATTAAATTGTATATTAAAAAACACAAAAAAAAATAATTTAATATACAAATTTAATATATTTACTTAGACATCAAGCAAATCACAATGTTATGTCGTCTCAATTCTCATGAGTGTATCTGCACATGCGAGTATATGTTGAGCTTTGTCTTTTGTATCTTTTATGCCAGACGCGTAAACAAAGTTAACATTTAAGTATCGAGAGAAACATGGAGTACGTCACGACATATTATGTTGTTGAAAATATTTCATTATGAATCACCCACAAGACCTACTACCGACTCTTCAGAGAGTTAAGTTTTTTCACTTACGTTTGTTATTACAAATAAGCGGCTGATGGCGCTGATGATCTATAAAAGAATGTATGAATAATCATGAATATAAACGAATTCCATGAAATTGTCAATCACTGTTTGTTTTCAAAGATATGAAATTTAATTATTAAATGAGATAAAATATTTTTAGAAAATATAAATTTAGCTAGCATACACTTTTATGATAGATAATATACACGGAGTAGCAATGAAATCACAAGAGACTAATATACGAATCCAAAGAAGCAAATTTCTATTAACCGAGTTGAAGAGTAAAGTATATATTTAGTAGAAAAATATTATATATTATTTTAAGCTTATTTAAATTAAAATTAAATCAAAAAATTATAATTGACATAATTCATAATTAATTAAACAAACATTAAATGTGTATGTTGGGTTCGTATGTTAATACAAGAGCTCAGAGATCAAAGTGAGTAGGGTTCCATGTCAGATATTTGTATTGTCTACAAAACCAACCCATACTTTCTCGGGAAGACATCAAAAAAAATTTTACTATCAAATACGACTTATATAGAAAGATTTTCGTCTTTATTTCAGTTATTCTAATGAGTTCCTAAAGACATCGGTTTATCATTTTCGTTCGCGTGATATATATTAGTCATACTAATGTATGATATCTGATATTCTTACTTATGTGGTAAAAATTTCAATATTTTAATAACAAAACAGAAAACAGAACTATATATACAAATACTTGTGCCATTTGCTATTTTTATTACCATAAAAAAAAAACAAGAGAGGTAATGACCGCAATATTACTAAGTAATATTTTGCAAAATATAACTTTGAAAAAATATTTCATTAGGTTTCGCAGTTTTAAAAAAGAAACCATAAGTTGTATCAAATTCAAAAGAAAACAATGCAATAAGACATTGACTTTAGTAAATAAGAATGTGGTATACTGTGATCTATGAGATCTATCGTATTATGCTTTGACTGCACTCTTATCCGAATAAAAATTGAAACCATTGATAGAACAAATATTATATTGAATTTCAATAAGGAAGATTAGTAATGCAACAGCAAAATAGTTTTTTAGTATGCACTTTGTTGTGAATTTACTAAACTGAACAACTGCTATCAATATGAAAAGATGGAAGTGCAAACCCATATATAGTTCATAGAATCCTTCACCATATACTGAAACCGAAATATCAGTGGAGAACAACGAGTGAGCTTCGTAATACTGGTACACTGCAGAACATAGTCGATTGTAGAAAGTCTGGAAATACATATATTTAATTCCAACCCATGCTTACTCCGAAGAAGACATACATTAATTAGGCTCTATATTTTGATAGGAAGTGTACTATATATTGTGTATGATTAAATTAAGAAGATGTGTGCTGATATAGGTGTCATCACTTCTTACTCGAAGACTCATATTACCCCTTTGTGATGCCTTCAAGGTTGCAAGGCATCTTTGATTTAAGTTGATTTAATTATCCTCGTTAAATCATTTGGTCTTTTAGATAAAGTTAAGTAAATGCAACAAGGTTACTTTCGTTATATCTGCAGGCCAATCCTCAACAGTCTTCAATACATTAAATTCACTTCATACCTAATCTTGAATAAATTATGTAAAAATTGATTAATGACTTCTATCTCTTCTTCATCATGGCACAGTCCACTTGTCAGAATACACTACCGTCAAAGCAACGGTGCAATAGCACAGTCCACCATTAATACTTCAGTAAGTATCTAACTGCAACTTGGTGAATCCCACAAGATCTTTCATATTATTCCTGTTCAATCTAAGATATACGGTTCTAGCAGCCTCAAAGTCTTCGAGACTAGTCTCAAATTCTTTTATTTATATCTTTACACAGAGTTTACACATCGGAACTTAACACGATATGCATTTTAGAACTTCTTCTTGCCAATTTATCCGCTATTTCGTTTCTTTCAATACTCCTATGTTTAGAAATCCCGCAAAGAAAGAGTTTATTATTTATTTATTTCTATTTGAGAGAGTGGACTTAAACACTTTTACTTTTTCTTAACTCGACGTATTTTTAAAACCCCTCTTTACGCCTTGACTGAATTATTGTTTATCAATGTTTATCAACGAAGTAGAAAATTTCTCTACAATAATAGATTTCACCATCCTGGATTCGATTATTATAAGGCTTTCGGACTATCTACAAAGATATTGATATTCAAGGAACAAATTATACTAGCGTGGAACAAAGAAAGACATTTTGTTGTTTGATGTTTTTAGTGAGGTACAAAATTTTATTATAATTATCGATTTAAAAAGACAATGATACTCGAAGGACAGGTTTTCGTAGATGGGAACCTAGATAAAAGGGGTCTTATAATGTTCGATTTTCATCAGTGTGGTATGAAATTTCACTACCATTTTTACTACACTACAATTTTATAGTTCTAGAATTTATTGGTATAAAACTGCCTGACTATCAGCAAAGGTAATAATACTCGAAGGACAAATTATATAAAGTGTACGTATATCGATAAAAA
>NC_051847.1:71335283-71526531 GCF_002237135.1 Teleopsis dalmanni | reverse complement strand
AGACTAAATTTACGGTTCTTCCAGAGTTGCCATCAAAAGTAGTGCTTATTTTATGTAATTCTTTTACAATATGTTTACAAAAGAAAAGGCCTATTAATAAAACTTCTGTACCCCTAACACTTCAATGAATAATGAATAAATAACACATCGGTTAATAAATCTGAAGGATGACATATTGACAGCGCTTTTATATGAAAGATCCATATAAATTTTAAAAGCAGCAACTTTTAAACGATACCTGTTTAAATTTCATAAGATTTTAGCTCTAACTCTTTTAGTTAGATTTGTTTTAGTGACGCTAGTTTTAATACTTTCAAAACAAAGTACTTTTATGCCTTGATTTTTCATTACTTTTTGATTAGAAAAAATATCAGTAATAGCTTGGCTTGATAAGTACTATGTACTATACTATAACATATGTCTATGAAAAAACTATGAGTGGGTGCCGTGTTTGCTGACAGTTTTTTATTCTCAAAAAACAACAACATATCGATGATTTTGAGATTTGTTTGAATCAGTTAAAGCGAGATAAAAAGGACTTCTCGGACAAGGGTATGTAACGGCCAAAAATGCACAAACTGCTACCAAGGTTATGGTATTCATCAACTATCTTAAAGAAGCTAAGACCATCAATAGAGGTCACTAAATGGCCTTAATGGTGCGTTTGAAGAAGGAAACTGAGGAAGTATTAAGTATTTAAGTATTTAAAGCTCTTTAGTTTATTTCAAGGGTGCTCAGCTCTTCAAACCGCTTTGTCGAACATCAGGTAAATTTAAAATTTAAGAAATTGTAATTGGCATAACAAAACAAATCTATATTACTATGTTTTCATCGCTGTTTCTAATATCACTATTATATATAATAATTAAAAATCTCATTGTACGATAAAGATGACCCATCATTAGTGATAAACTACTGAGACATATCTTCGTTCTTTATTGCCATGCCAAACGTTTTTTCAACAATTTTGCATGAACCCATCTAAAACCGGATTGAGAATAAAAAATTATTGAACAAATTCTAAACAGAATTCCGAAAGACGTGTTCTACGTGGACAACATGTTTATAATAAAAATTTTAGCAAAAATATATATAAAAATAATATAAAAATCTCCATACTTTTTTTTGGACTTCAAACCGGCGTTTGGTTCCATACTTAAAAATTTACTTTTTTAAAAGTTGGGAAATCCAAGTTTCTTAACAAAAATTATACGTATGATGTTGGAACTATATTTGGAGAGTATGAGATAGAAGTCATGTTTTGAAATGCTCCTTCCATTCGCACTATTTCTGGACGATTTGGTATTCGTTTTTATCAGGTGGTATAAACTTATTTTGTTCATATATTTAAATGCATGTTAAAATTTTATTATATAGAGAGCACTTAGGTGTGATTAGTGAAACACCAAGAATAATATAAGTCATTATAAACAACCTAAATACTGGAAAATGTAGACCCTATATATCAACACAACAAAACTAAAATATAGTTATTCAATAAGTTTGAAAAGCGTTCCAGAAATAAAGATTGAAGTTTAAATTGGATTTTAAATAAGGAGTTATTGGAGGAAGATAAAAATTGTAAGTACCACAGTCTATGAATGTGTTATAAAGCATGTTTTAATGCAGTGTCGGGATTTTGAAAATTTTGACACCTAAAAGATTCCAAAACAGTCCTAAACATCACATGAAAGATAGTTGTAGTAGGTAATAACATGGGAAATCTATTAGAAAATTTGAAAATTCTTTTAAGCAGCAAACACATACTAATCAATGCATCACGAGTTTGAAGGGTGGAAAGATACAAGGGTTTTTAGAGAAGTTACACATAAATTTTTTTAAGAGTGATTCCTGAATATCAGCTAATATTACAAATTATGCGATGTACTTGGAAACTGACCAATAATTACTTTATATTAGTAGTCTCAAGGTCTACTTTACATATATATGAATAAAATTATGATTCAATAGGATAATAGATTACGACAGTAGTTCGCATTATATTTATCATATTTGCTAGCTAGCTATAAGGATTTTGTGTTATAGAAAAGTTTACAACATGAAACCTGTCACACATGTCATATCAGTATAGTTTTGAGTGAACTATACATTCGATTTGAATATTTCTTGATCTAGAAATATTCCTTTGCTTGTCAAACAAATTTATTTCTGATACAGTCGACGTGAAAGCACCTGTCGTATCGATATAAATTTGAGAGAGCTATTCCTTTGATTTTAATATTTCTTGATAAAGAAGCATTACTTGATGTCAATATTCCTTAATATGGAAATATTCCTTTGTAATTGACTAAATCTTTATACAGAATTATTCCTTTGTGAGCACCGTGCACCGTGAGCTAACTTGGCGTTTCCACTGCTTACTCAGTAAGATACTTACTTACTAAGATTTTGTCGTTTTCATTGAAATAAATTACTTATTGCATGGGAAAGAGCTTTTATATATCGGGAAGTTTTAAGAGAGTTTCTGTTTGTTTCATTAAATTTCACTCAATAATATAATATTTTGGTAATTTCCCTTGTGAGAAATTTATTTTTAAGGGACACATTCGACATTTTTCGCATTTAAATGAGTTAATATATTGATAATGAGGTTAATTATATGAAAGCTTTTTGTGTGGTAAGTCATCTTAATTAACGGCGTTAATGAGCAAAACCGTCTAAATGAGATAGTGTGAATGTGCTATTAGTTTATTTTTAAGTAAGTTAAAAAGCACGGAAGCTCTTTGTATGGTTAACGAAATTTACTAAGTAAATTACACTTACTAAGTAAACAGTGGAAACATACTATTAGTTGTATATATCTTAGAAATTATATTTTAAGTCTCACACATACACACAAATTACAAGATAAAGTGTAAGTCTCATATTGAGGACGCAACTTCGGTTTTAAACTCAATTCTGATTTCAGCAGCAGAAAACTCCACCCCTAAAGGCAATAAAATTTACAGATTCAATAGAGTACTTACAAATAGTGACATAGAGAATTTAGTTTCACAAAAACGTAGATTAAGGCGTGAATGGCAAAAATCTAGGTCCCCTTTAGCGCAAAACTTATTTAAGGAAGCCCAAAGGAGGCTTAGATCTTCATTAAGCAAGGAAGTCAAAGTCAGACAATATAATTATATTCAAAACCTATGTCCAAATGGCAAAAACCATTCATCTTTGTGGAATGCTAGCAAAGGTATAAATTCTCCCATAGACTCCGATTCTCCAATAAGAAACTCTCTTGGAAACTGGGCGCGAAGTGATGAAGAAAAATCTAATGTTTTTGCTGATTACCTAAAAGAGGTGTTCCAACCAAATCCTGCAACAGGACAATATGACTTTCCCACTCAAGATCCACCAGCACCATCTATTGACATGAATATCACGGCCAATGATCTTGTTCAAATAATCACAAACAAGTTAGATTGCAAAAAAGCACCGGGATATGATAATATCTCACCCATCATGATAAAAAACTTACCCCTTTTGGCCATAAATTTTATCACAAGACTTTTTAATGCCATAATTAAATTTGGCTTTATCAACAGAGTGGAAAACATATGATTATTATGATTCATAAATCAGGTAAAGACCCCACGCTTGCCTCTTCATACAGGCCAATAAGCTTACTGCCATGCCTTTCTAAACTCTTTGAAAGAGCACTGCTTTTAAAGCTAAAACCGTTCCTTGACGTTCAAAACTTAATACCGTCCCACCAGTTTGGTTTTAGGGAAAAACATGGAACTATTGAGCAAGTGAATCGTATAACGAATGAAATAAGACACGCATTTGAGCTCAGAGAATATTGTTCCGCGGTATTCCTCGATGTTAAACAAGCATTTGATAAAGTATGGCATAATGGACTCATATATAAGATACGCTGTTCATTACCTGCAAATGTCCACTCAGTTTTAGAATCGTATCTGCATAATAGAAGCTTTAAAGTGAAATGCAAATCATATACTTCTAATAATTTCCCAATAGAAGCTGGCGTTCCACAAGGAAGTGTTCTTGGCCCTATATTGTATGTACTTTACACATCTGATATCCCGATAAGTAGTTCAGTTATCACCACAACGTTTGCCGATGATACGGCAATTTTATGCCGAAACAGAAACGCTGTGCTAGCTTCAAACCAACTTCAATCTCACTTATATCGGGTGGAGAAATGGTTGTCAAAATGGCGAATTAAAATTAACGAAGTAAAATGTAGACACGTCATTTTTACCTTAAATCGGAGTACATCTCCAACAATTTTACTAAACAACATTCCCATACCACAAGCAGATAATATAACGTACTTAGGTATCCACCTAGACAGACGACTGACTTAGCGCAAACATATTGAAGCCAAAAAAATTCAGATGAAGCTCCAAGCCTCTAAGTTGCATTGGCTCATTAATAGCAGATCTTCCCTGTGCCTAGAGTATAAAGTACTCTTGTATAACAGCATCATAAAACCAATATGGACTTATGGTATCCAGCTATTTGGCAATGCTAGTGCTTCAAATATTGAAATTATACAAAGAGCTCAGTCAAAAATACTAAGAATTATCACTGGTGCCCCATGGTATATTAGGAATGAAAGTATACACCGAGATCTACAAATTCCCCTAGTTAAAGCTGAATTTGACAATATAAGAAAAAAATATAATAAAAGGCTGACAGAGCATGTTAATCCCTTAGCAAGAAATCTCGCACTTCTATCCATTACTTCCCGTCTAAAAAGAACTGACCGTCCATCCGTTAATTAATATTCAACAGCTTGAAGTAAAAACCGCACCTTTCTTTTTAGTAATCTGTTAAAGTTGAACCACTTTCTTAAGAAACCACCTAACATTCACTTTAATGAAATTTAACCCATTAATCTAAGTGAGGTTCGTGATATAAGGTTTACTTATTTTATTTTATTTTATACAATGTATAATTAAAATAAAAATTTGTAACATTATGTAATTAGTTATAAGATTTTACAACTTATTGTTAGTCTCATTTTAAGAGAAGATGCAATAAATAAATGTATGTTTAAAAAAAAAAAAAAAAAAAATATTAAGAGAAATTATACCAAGCTTCAAGGAGTTTGCATTACTATTAGTTTATAATTAAACTATATATAAACTTTAATTGAATTATCATATATATAAGTATACATAAGTATACAACTACTACATCTACTACTAATATTGCTCTTGTTTGGTTAATTTGTTGCAGTGGCAAGATATTAGATAATTTTCATACACATTTCTCGCAAGAACCTTTAATATAAAAGACTGGAGACTAAATCCGTCCTGTCGAGCTTATATAATTTAATAGGTCTCTCATCTTTGATGAACAGTCTGATAAACTGTCAAAAAAAGTATCTTCGTAAAAGCCTATTTCTTTCGGACGCAAAAGCCGGTGATTCAAAGAGAAAATAATCATGGTTTCTTTTTCCTGTGGGTTTCAATAATACGCAGTTTCTCTGTGTGGGTTCCTATGTACCAATGACCAGAAGGAACTCTTGCAGTGTTCACGCGGTCTCTTTTGTTGACTTCGATGGATCTAATTTTATTATAGGTGCGCTATGTTAACTTGAAAGTTGCACATGACTTAAGTGTTTTCCATCTATTAATAATAAGTTGAAAAAAGTAGAAGTAGGTACTTCTCTTAATGGTCTCTATGGTAATATAAACTGGGACATTCAGGCCAAACTAAACTGTCAGCTTTCTGGTTCTCCTATATCCAGGAACCAAGATGAGGGTGATGTCAGCCAACCGATGCTTCTCTATATTCTTTTATTATTTTTGATTTTGTTGTGAAGGATTTAAGGGCTTTGATTGCTGTCTCGCTGTCAGAAAAAATAGCAACACTATATCATATTCATATTACTATTATTATTGCTGCTATACCACTAAATCTCATGTTTATTTGTTTCCATTAAAAAATATTACTACTAAGTTTAATTAACCATAAATAAATTGTTCATAGAAGTTAACAAATTATTAAATTAACACATTAGCTTTGAACTGATATGCGTCCATATTGTGTGACTTAATTATTATGTACTATCGAGAAGCAATAAATGTCATTAATTGATGTTAATATTTATTGGAATTACGATAATATATTAGCAAATAGTAAATTAGGAATTTATGAATGAAAAACACAATAATTAATATATATAAAAAATAATCCCATTTTAATATTTTACATTAATTTAATAGGAGTAAATAAACTTTTTTTATAAAGAAATTTAGAAATTTAAAGCAAATCATTGGTAATGAGATACGAAAATAAATATAAAATCAATTTTGTCAGAAATTAGCTACTCTATTTGCATTTGACAGTTTCTAAGCCAATTTAAAGTTCATCAAATGCGTATTACTGTAGATAACTCATACCTAACACAAATGCAAAACGAATAACATTAAGGATGACGTTATATATATCTATAGATATATATATATATATAGATATATACTATATTCTTTATAGAGTACAATAAAATCCCTACGTGTTTGATTTAAAAAGTCAAATTCGCCTGCATTGCTTTTATTTGTATCTGCTCCATAAGCTAACTTATTTTAAATAAAAAGAAACGGAGAAAATGAACCTGGTATGTCCTTCAAATACAGACCTTACTGTGAGAATAAGATTATTATATTTATGCCTGTTGATTTGTCATTCAAATTCGATGAGACATCATTAACAATATTATTCGCATTCGTGTCCCTTTTTCACTTTCTGTGAACTGCCTGTTCATTCATTCATCCATTTGTTGCTTTTCTCCTTGATTTGCTTATTTTCCTTTATTTTTCCTTCGTTTTCCCTCGGTTTCCGGTGTTTATGTTAAATTTACTTAGCTTTAAGGAAGTGTAAAATATTCGATTATAAGGAGCAACTCAAAGTTATAATGGCTAATTTGCATATTCCAAATGTTACATTTAAGTGTAAATCATCATTATTATCATCATTATCAACTATATTTTATAATGAACGGATTTATATATTACCATCAAAAAGATTTTTTTGAACATACTATATGTTAGTTTAAATTGAAACCGACTACCAAAAATCGGAGCAATGAAATGGATATAAATTTATATTTTTTTACCAAACTCAAAGTAAATTTTAAGCAAGAAATAAACTTATTAAACTTCTTAATTAATTAAAGTATTTTATTCTATATCAAAATTTTTCCATATTTAGTTTATAGTAGTACTTTAAAGAGTCCAAGCATTACAAAGTTCGAATAAATCAAGGATGCCTGAGCTTTAACATTTACATCCATTTCAACAAAAATAAAGAAATTCGAGAGCCTTTATTAGCTGATCTATAATATAAATCTATAAATTGTATTTTATTTTACTTTAGTTTGTGAAACTATATATAAGAGAAAACACTGGAAACCCATATAATGTTGGAACATTGTCGTAAAGCTCGCAGCATTTAAACTATCCAAAATTCAATCCAAAAGCTCTTTTAGAGGACTTTTAGTGCAATTTTCATTTTGGATTGGTGAATCTGGGACAAAATGTATAACACTTGAGATTAATTAATAAAATTGACAGCTGTCTTATATGATTTGACAGATAAACTGTGATTTGATTTAATATATGAAAAATATTAAATATAGTCGTCTACTAACAGGACCAAAAAAAATGTTAGATTACTTTAAAAATATTCGATTGGACAACAAAATTTGACAGATGGATAGTATATCTAGATTGCATTCAGATTTACTAATCAAAAACGCCATAAATGCTCAAATCAAGCACCGTTCAGTATCATAATGTTCAAAGCTTCTATCAGTTCTAGTGGTACTTAAAGTCTTAGTTAATACAATGTTAAACCCATGATTGAAAAGATGATTGGTCTTTACTTTACAAACAATTATAAAGTACAATATATACAATCAGAAACTAGATCATATATTAAAGACAGAAACATTTCTACATGTCATTATGGAGCGCGTAGTTTTTATACATTATGGATTAAGATCATTCTAAATAAAATTGATCTATATATCGAAGTGATTAGACACCGATCTAGAAAAGACTAAGTCTACACGTAAATCCAACAATGGACGCAGTATTACGTACAGTTCGAGCCTGTATAACTATAGTTATAATGGTACCAATTGTGATATGATATCTAGATGATTCCGATTGGTCTTATCCAGATATTAATTGTTATCAGTTGGGTTTACTAGACACACAAAGAAGTTATTCGAATAGTTCTGGAAGTTATTCGGCAACTGTTTTGAAAAATTTCATTTGCTGCTTACTCATATACTCCTCTGTCATTTATTATTATATTATATTATTTTCCAACAAAAGTTGCAGGTATATAGTAGACATATAAACTATCATAAGTCCTCCTTACTGGGATTTTTGTATGATTCCCCTTTTTCATTGAATACTCTACACTAGCGTTTGAAAATTAAATAAATAACTAAAATATTCAATACATTTAAAATTTAATTTATATAATAACAACATATGTCCTACTTAAATGCTTCCTGTAGAGAAACTTAATATCGGTCTAAATTATTCACTTTAATAACGACTTCATATGAATGAGTGTTATCTTTCAAGTTGGAACAGCTACCATAACTGTATCCGATTGATTTATCAATAGTTTGTGTTAAAAGTTTATTATAATAACCCTCCAGTCCACATCTGGGATTGTGTGTTACCGACTTATACTCAAACTTTCCTACATGTTATTTGATGTGAAGTGTTAAAAGAAATCTGTACAGAAAGAGCCAAGCAAACTAAAAGCCCCAATAACGTAATGTATTTTTCTGCTAGTACAATCGCACAGGCTATATACAAGGTGAGATGAAAAAACTGCAACCAACTTCAGACTGCTGTCATTTCTAAACCGCTCGTCCCACAGCTGTCAGATTTATTCTAGTGACAGCTCATTATATTGTTTACAAGCGCACAAAAGCATTTTGGTGGGAATTTTTCAAAAAAAAAGTTATTTGTGATGGAATTCAAGCGTGATAGTGTGATTGCTTTGCATTTGGCTGGAAAACCACAAGTGGCTATCGTTAGAGCCCTCCAGCATTTAGAAGTGAATAAATGTTTTGTGTCTCGTACCATCGCTCGTTACCATGATACTGGTAGCGTAGCCCGACGTCAAGGAAGTGGACGAAAAAAAACAGCAACATCGGCAGAAATGGTTCGAAAAGTGAAAAAGCGAATTGAACGAAATCCGCGTCGCAGTGGACGAAAAATGGCTCGTGAGCTGAACATATCGCAATATGCCATTCGGCAAATATTGAAAAATGAGCTTGGACTAAAGCCATTCAAGTTCCAAAAAGTGCAAGATCTTACTGATGCGCAAAAAAAAGTTAGACTCGAAAAAGCTAAAGAGTTGTTTCGCTTGGCCGAAAGTGGTGAACTGCCGAATTTGGTTTTCTCCGATGAGAAACCATTCGTTATCCAGCAGTTTGTAAACAAACAAAATGATCGTGTTTACTTGCCAGAGAGGTCAGCTGAAAATTTGCAACTTCGGTTGGCCATCACAACTCAAAAGCCGGCCATGGTGATGGTGTGGGCCGCCATAACAGCCGATGGTCGCTCGCCGCTCGTATTCATCGACCGTGGTGTCAAATTAAATGCGCAAATCTATCGCGAAAATATTTTGGAGGGAGTTCTGAAGCCCTGGGCACGCAAACATTTCGGCCGCAGACCTTGGACATTCCAACAGGACTCAGCACCATCGCACTCAGCACGCGCCATCCAAGAATGGTTAAGAAATGAGGTTCCTCGCTTCATTTCCACCGCACAATGGCCACCAAAATCTCCGGATGCCAATCCGTTGGACTATTGTGCCTGGGGTATTTTGGAAAGCAAGGTTGGAACTAAAAAATACCAAAGTGTCGATCATCTCAAGCAAGCGCTTCGCCGAGAATGGGACAAAATACCGCAGAGCCACTTTCGGGCAGCGTGTGATGGTTTCATTGGCCGTTTGAAGGCCATAGTTCGTGCCAAAGGTGGCCAATTCGAACAAATCTAAACCGATTCTCAAATTTGATGTTATTTCCGACATTTTTTGCTTTCATTCAATAAAATTTAAAAAAAATGAAAAAATTATGGCGTTTTACTTTGTTGCAGTTTTTTCATCTCACCTTGTAAGTACTTAGTGAAGTACTAAGAAACAAAGTGAGTATATTCTTACTCGCAATAAAATAGTGGCTAATTTGTATTAAAGGTTAGTTACTAAATACATTTTTTTTAATGCAATAGCAAATGGTTATAATTAATTTTAAAAACTAACTTAAATATAACTTATTTAAGAAAATCTGATTCATAATTAATTTTTCTACTAGTCTAGAATTTTGATAACATTTTGATCAGCATTATTTACAAATTTTTATTTTACAAATTATATCTTTTATTTAAGGAGATTTTGTTTACAATCAATATTTTTTAGAATATCTTAAATTATAATATTTAGCATATAGTAAGCGAAAATTTTATAACCGCAGGTAGTTAGATCGCAAGGATTGTCGGGTCGCTGCCTGTATTAGACCCTATCGTAAACTTATTTGTTGTTCTTGTTATAAACATCAATAAAAAAAATATTTTTAAGAAAATAACAGGTACTTTCTTTTGTTTATATACCTATAAATATTATTGGAATCAAATATTATAATTATTGTTGGTAATTTATATAGGACAGGTAATATGAACTTAATTAGAAATTTTAACTAATTTTTATATATTAAATTATAAACGGTAAATAATGTTTTTCTAAATATTTGAAGGACAGATCCCAAAATTTTAGTCAAGAATTTTTATATAAAAATGTACCATATTTTATTAGGACCTCATTCACAAAGTAAAAAGCAATCGAATAAGTATTACCCAGTTTTTAAATTAGAAGATTAATTACTAGTCAAAGAGTTAAATACGTATTATTTAAAATTATTTGATTTCGACGACAACACTCTATCATCAACCAACAACACCGCAGATTATAACATGGAGCTACCAACAGAAGTATTATTTGTATTATTTGACAAACTGTCAACTCCGGAATTAAGTGCTCTTCGAGTTACGTGCAGAGGAATGCAGAAATCTGTTGATGATTACGTCCGACACAAATGTGTGATAAAAATATCCAAAAATAATTTATATTGCAGTATTTTCAAATCTATTTATGAGACTGTAAATAGTATAATGGAAAAAGACTCCGAGAAACTGGCCTTCATATTGAATTGTGTAACTATAGACTTTGGAGAACTGTATTTCAGTGATTTTCAGGACATTAAACATGTGCTACGAATGCTGAGATTTTATATATGTGGCAACAGAAAGGAACCACCAGCTGAAAAACGGGCTATATTAAAGACTTATAACGAAACTGTTTTTAGTATAATTGTTAAGCTTATGGATGATAAAAGTATTCCGGGTATATTTTTCAGATTAGAGCCTCTTTACGATACAATTTTAGATCGACTGGATGAATTATTGTTGCTTTCTTTAAGAAAGAAAAATTAATTTCTGTTTAAAAATTATGTTTCTGTTAAAAATAAGGCATTTTATTTCTATTTATTTATTAAATATATTGTCAGTATTATTAAAGTAAATATTTCTATAAGAAATTGTAAATAAATGAATTTTATACTAATTAAAAATGTAAAAAAAAATACTTTTATTTTTCCTTAAAAGATTATTGGTTCAACGGGAATTTTCTGTCAATCTACAGATTAATGTTAATTTCAAGTCGGACACATTATTCTAATATGAGATAGAGAATGTGGAGCTAACAATTTCTGATCAGATATGAAAGCTAAACCTATTTACACAATATTTGGGCGTGTGTCATAATCATTACATTGATACATTAGAATGCATCTTTGCTATGTATTATGTATATCAAAGGAATTATCAGAATTAAATACAATTTCATAGAATTAAAAAATTCTTTAATCTCTTTAATTAAGAGATCAAAATGAGTCTACTATGATGGATAAATGGAACAGGTTTTTTAATAATAATAAGTTTTTAACATAAACATTTTGATGTAGAAATATCAACATTTCCTTCGCAATATAGAAAGTTATTTATCTAACTTAACCTAATAAATAACTGCACATATAGAAAACCTATCACAGAATTATTTTATCATTATAATATAAAAAATAAATATAGTCATAATTTTGTGAAAGTAAATTATATTTCATGTACTGACTATAAACTCCTTTTTGCCATCCTTGGTAAAAATCGTTCAAAATATATTTTAATTTTTTGGCAAAATCTTTTACCGAGATTGTTGAGATTAAGTATATTTATTTTTATATTAGTTAGTTGTGAGTCAATCAAAGCCTACATACTTTTATAAGATCGCTCACATATTAAATAAAATCTCACCCATCAAATCCAGCAGTTATGTTATGGTGGAAATAATATTGATAAAAATAGTGGTGGTAGGTCTATTGTGGTTTGAATTGTTATGTAATGAGTGGATATAGGCTAACCCGGATTATTATAACCACATATGATAATGAACCAATGTGTCATAAGGTCTTCATTTTCCATAAAATAAGATATGTTTGCTTCATGGCAGCTACTCTTTTTACGAGAAGATTGATCTTTGGTTTTGGAACGTTTTTTTTCCACCTAAAAAGTCAAGTACGGCTTTGGATCACTTGGTTAAGGTGCGCTGATTCTAAACTTCACATTTGGCAAGGCCCAAGTTCGCTTCGTGGTACTTGCAGTATCAAAAAATTATTTACGAATAATTAAATACTAGAATTATTTCCAAGACCACTGATGATGGATATTTGGCAATACTCGAAACACCAAAAATTCAATTAATTAAAATAATATAAAAATAAATTGTTGTTGTTCACTACTCTTCGAAAAATAACTCTATAAATTATTTTAAGAATTTAAATTATTTTAATTTCGTTTTATTTTAAAAGATCAAACTTTTGGGAATAGTTTAGATTTTCGATATATATTAATTAAATCAAAGCTTAATTATCCTTTATGTTAATGTAACTCATCTTAGTTAAGTGTTATTTCCTTTCAATAGTTATAGCTATATTGGTATTATATTCGGTTTGAATATTAAATTTTGTTTAAGTCTTTATTTTATCATATACGTATACTATTTATTATTAGTATATATAGTATTTATTTGGGTCCAATTTGCTATATTAAAAAATAAAATTGTTGAAATAATTATTTTGATTTTTACTCAGTTTTCAGCACCTTAAAATCTAGACTCATTTAATATACACCAACGCCAAATGGCGCTAAAATCTCTAATTGCAATAAAAAAAAACGCTATTTGCGAAAGTACTTTCTTTCGTACTGTCCCTAGTAACCGCTTACAAATGAACTGCAATGCTCATTATCCGAGCCAATAGCATTAAAAATGTCTGAATAAACATTTTTCCGGCTGCCAGACGCTTAATAGTCATTTTGCACATAGCACACAATGAAAGCGTTTTGCGATTTTCTGAGCACATATGGGACGGTAAATGTAGCTGAGAGTATGTATGCGTGCATGAGTATGAATACGGTTTTTGCATGTGTTTATGTGCAATTAAATTTTATTGGTATAATTGCTCATTATGTGATAAAATCGCCTGTGGAATTGAAATTAAACGTGTGAATGCATTCGGTAATGGCTAAAAGTCATTGCAAATTCCAAAAACTAACAAAGACCCAAAAACTGGTAATCCGTGAAGATCTTTTTATATATGGAATTGTCATCTGACTGGTATATTTAGCTAAAATCAAATAAAATGAAGTGGGTCCTTTAAAGAGTCTCTTGCTCTACTTCGGATTTTTGGTTTACGATATTTAATTTTTCTTTCTAATTTAGATAAGAAAATAAATTAGGAAAAAAGATAAAGATAACTTTGATTTTTTGACAGGGCATCCATCTTTATTTATATAAATTAATTATTGTAGATTAAAAGTTCTATTAAAGTAATGTGGTTTGGAATATATATTTCGCATTCAGGAAGGTTGCACTCTTACTCACTAATTATTATTTGTAATTACAATTATTAGTAATTACTAATTATTATAAGTAATTACTAATAATTAATTATGGAAATTTGTTTTGTTTAAAAATAAATATTTGATTATGTAGTCTTTACAATGGCCAATGGATGTCTCTGAGTAGAAGTGCTAGCAATTATAATCAGCACCCGATAACAATTTTTTAATTATTTTGGGTTTAATTTGATTTATTAAGAATTAAAAATACCAAAAAAAAATACGCACATCTTAGATTGACGCCTATTATAGGTGTCCTGATCACTGTAGGGTTTTTTAGGTAGAAGTAATTACCATAAAGGAAGCCTTAGCTTGTCTAGAAGTACATGATATACTTGAAATGAACCCAATTTACATCTAGGACAGTCTTTGACTGCTATACATCTCTAAATGGGATGTCGACGCAGTTCAATATTTCTTTAATTTGGGGTCCCGACCATAGGGATATTTTAGGCACTTGCAAAACAGATGAGCTAGCCAGACAGGGTGCTTCAGGAAATCACTCGGGACACCTGAACTATCTGGGCGTATCGTTGACATCATGCAATTTGGTATTGAGTTCTTTCCTGGGAAGACTCTTTCCTGTTGTCATAAGTCGAAAGTCGAAATTCCTCTTAGAGATACCCTGCAGAGATATCAGTCTTGCAGTAGGTTTACTAATAGGTCATTGTATTCTAGGTAATCATGCTAGGAGATTGAATCTCTCTTTCAACAATTTTTGCCGCAGTTGTGGTGAGGATGACGAAAGTGCCTCCCATCTGCTTTGTTTCTGTCCGATACATGAGCGGTTTCGCCTTAAATTTTTTTAGGTCTTCTTTTTTGAGGATCTTGGCGAACTTCGAGACCTCCCTCTAAATAGCATAAGTTTTGTCAAAGGTTTTAGATGGTTTTAGCCCTTGGGTTTTCAGTAATACAGTAGCACAGTGGGCCTAAGTGGATCCCCCTAGGATCGTCGGTATAACCCACCTACCTAGATTGTTCAAATTTGCACCTAATAATTAATCTTTTATAATTTTGTTTAATTTCTGTCAAATTTAAAGAAACTATTATAGAACAATTTTAATTTGTTTAAATTTAATTTGTTAAATAGTGCAAAATATTCATAAGAGAAATAAAAATTTCTATTCAGAAATATATTCCTTCCTTCATTAATTTTGTTCGTATTTTTTTTTTTTCATTAAATAATGATATAAATTTTTATTCAAATGCATATTTAATCATTTATTTCTAAAGTACTTGTAAGACAAAAGATCAAAGTGATAAAAAAATTGCTCATTTGTGGCTTCTGTGAGTACCACTTCACGCAAGAAGCCAAACTACGTTCAGATTGAAGACAAAAACTAAAACAAGAAAATGATGAAATTAAGAAAAACTTAATTAATTATCGAATTCCCAAAAGGATATGCTCTCCCCATTCAGTAGCTGGAAAAGCCATCAGATAAAAGTTTTCAACAACTTTAATTTCGTTGTTTTACGAGGTCGTTAAACAGCCGACAAACTCCACAGAAAATTGGAACGCAAGGATTGAAACTACTTTCGAATATTCGCAATTAACTGCGAAATCTCTGCGATTTCATCGCTGAAATGAAAAGGGAAGAATCACAAAAAAATTAGGTGGTAAAATATTTCAGGAAATGCTTAAAAACTTGAGACACAATCACAATCCGCCTAAACATCATAATTAACCACAAACAGAAAACGAACCAAAAACGCCGTAAGCGTCAAAAAGGCATGAAAATCCTGTCAGTTGGCAGTGCCATTGCTGGGTGGCTATACCACGTTCAACCGAGCAGCTCGGTTGGATTTGGTTAGCATCAGCGGCTTGAAAATTAGGTGTTGTAAGTGCTATAAAAGCGCGCTCAACTATAAAAACTTTTACTACAACTGAGAATAATAAAAAAATTACTTAATTAAAATGATTAACTAACCGCAAAGTTAAACGAAAAATGTCTACTCTTGTCAGTTCGGAAATATATTTTTTTTCCAAAGTAATTTTTTTTTTTTATTTCTAAATGAAATTTGAAATAAAAAACTTATTAGTAAAGTTTTTTATATTTAAGTGAGTAATTTATATAACTTAAAAAATTATTTCAAAAGTATTTAACATTATATACACATTGATAAAGGATGTAAAAGTATTTTTGAAGATATATTGACAGTTCAATTAAAGACGTGTTTTGATTGCTAAAAGTAAGGCACATAAATCTATATTTAAAATAATTTAATATGGTTATTAAAAAAAATACTTGTAATAACATTATTAATATTTCCAATTAGTCTTACCATATTTATGACCCAGAGAAATATTGACTATCATTATCATCAGTTCCTGTATCTCCCATTGGAGCATAGAGTCTCAATAAAGCACTTCCATCTAGTTATATATTTTGCTAATATCGTTCCATGTTTTTCCGAACTCTTTGATTTCTTTTTCCAATGTTCATTTCCATGTGTTTTTAGGACGTCCACTCTTACGGCTGCCTTGAGGGTTACAAACAATAGCTTGTCGAAATTTCTGTGGCGTCCATTCGCAATGTGTGACCTAGTCACCGCCATTTTCGTAGTTTTATGTACTTGGCCACTGGTTCCAATTTACATTTTTCATATAAGTCGGAGCTACTGGTAACATTTGCCCACAATACCTTGAGAATACGTCTAAGACATCTGTTGACAAAACTTTTAATTTTTCCAGTGAAAAAGTCGGTAACAAGCTAGGTCTCACATTCATGGAGCAATAGTATGATGATGTTTCACTTAAATACTCTGATTTTAGCGAAGAACATATTTTTGCTGAGTTCAATATTTGACGCAACTGCCACCACTAAATCTGGTTAGGATATCTTTTCTTGCGCTATCCTCTGCGGATATTACACTATCTAGGTAATTAAAATATTTAACCTGTTCGATTGCTTTGCCACGTAGCTTGAAATCGTTGTTGTTTTTGGTGTTAGTTTAAAATAAATAGATATATTAAAATAACTATTATATAGAAAGTAGTAGTCGCCAACTTGTAGAGGACTAAATATATAAAAAACTTTATCTTGAACACTCCCACCCAGTGCTGCTTCATAATTCTGTTATATCGTTTACGATTCTACACCATGAAGAAGCATAGGTAGAATAAGAAACTGGACACATTTGTAAAGTATTTCATTATTATGATGAGCACCTTTCTACGTACGGTCATATTTCATTATTATGATGAGCACCTTCCTACTTACGGTCATGGCGAAATTAAAGAGATAACATGGTAAAAAATTACCTGGATTCTACAACTACGTATTAGCTTTACAAAAATATCAAGCTTAGACGTGGCGAACATGTGATACTTTATGGTACTAACGAAGACTAATTTTTTTCCAGAATTTTTTACTACGTTCTTTTTAATGGTAATCAACCACGTCCAAACCCTGAGGTACAATCAGTGAGTTAACAAGTTACTTCAGCTTCTTACACAGTACATTTTACACAGAAAGAACCTTTTACTGCAAAGGTGGTAGACTAATCCCCGTATTGTTGTCGTAGATCATTGGGTCAACTTTTACGGGTCAGAACAATAGTTACTAAAGTTCCAGTTTTCTATCTGCATACCAAAAAGTAAAAATGGTTTTTCGCTAAACAATGTAGTACAACTAATACTAATTCTTTATCATATTTAATCACTGGATATTGACAAAGAAATAATGTATATTAAAAATTTGCTTGAAGAGTAATATAAACTAGTAAGGAAGAAGCTTAAAATAATTGTTAAAATTAGAATTTTTTTTATTAACTTTCTTAAAATATATATATTTCGTACACAAAAGGTCACATATATTATAAAGTAATACAAATAAAGTTTTCAAGTAGTTATTCATATAATATATGCTCTTTATTTCTAAATTTAAATTAAAATATAACAAATATAAGCATTTAAAGATTCTAGAGCATTTTTAAAATAATATATTGAATAATTTTGTTGAAAGACTTTGTTTTTCAACCGTGAACCTACTGAATAACATAGCACCCAGTCCAAACGAAAACACTGCGGTTAGTAGAATTGGAATGAAGGCATCTTTAGTAATCTTAGAAATGGAAAAAAATTTCTTTGTAAGATCCGGATACTTTATATATGCTCCAAACAAAATTACACCACGATTTGAAACTTCAACTTCAATAGGATTTTGTTGATCTTCAGGTAATATTTCTTTACTATTAACCGGTTGAACTGTATCCTCCTCGGTTTGAGTAAATGATGATGAGCTTTTAGTTAATATGGTTTGAGTACTTATTGTTTTATAATTGTATTTTCGCGTCTAATAAGCATTAAAAATTATTATTATTACTTTAAAATGTAGTATATTTTGTAGGAGTTTATTTGATATGCTAGAAATTAATGACATTATATTTTAAATTATAAAAAATGAAATCTCATTCAATTAATTTCACAAGAGGCTAATGCCATTCTAAAAATTTTTTTAAAACGTTTTACTTTACTTTCTCAAATGAAGTAACACTGAAAAGCAAAAGCACTGTTTCCATGAAACGACAAGTATATCACATATATGACATACTATATATCATATTCCCATGTTAAAAAAATAGCTTTAATGTATACTTACCAGTGTACAATCATCATCCAATTTAAATAGACTACTCACAGAACTGTCTAGTTTTGTGTGATTACTTTGTAACATTATTGGAAAGGGATTAGTTTGAGTTTCCTGGGTGGTGCTCTCTTTAGCAATATCTTTAAAGTTGTTAAGTATGAAAGATTGAAATGATATATAAATATTATAATTTGCTACTTCATATTGACTACCTTGTTGACTATCCAATGATGTCATCCAACCCGCAATAGGAATGTTGGGTGGATATTCTAAAGTTTGGTTAAATAATTCAAAGTGATTAGTCATAAGAGGTTATACGTTTTAATACAGTTTTTAAATCTTGATATTTATTATGACATGATATTATTACTTATTATAATAAGTCATAATAAGTTTACCAAATTATAATAGTTAATAAACACATAACTAATAATTATTGGAGTTTACCTTCTGATTCTATATTCATCATTGGCTTTTTTGCTTGAAGTACTTTTCCATTAGAATATTGTTCTAGTATACAAGCTCATAAGTTGTGTATTCATAAAACTTTACTCTGAGATTATACCTTGATATTGCTTCGGTATCACATATTTGGGTATTTTACTTAAACTTGTTCCTGAAGAGTCCTCAGTAGTTTTATAATTCATCTGCATTTTAGATGGTTTCGATTTTGATTCAAATTTGGTATTTTGCTTCTCCGAAGAGATATTTGTTAACTTATGTTTATGACATTCTTCTTCTTGAGTTATAGCTCTTCTTTTCTTTTTTACATATACAGGTATTTTCGTAGGTATTAACTCTGAAGAAAATTTCATTAAAACAAATCTTTTATGACTCAGAAAACAGTTAGGAAAAAATTTATTACCTTTCTGATAGCCATTACTTGATGGTTTATATTCACGAATTTGTTCTGCAAAAAATTATGCAAAAAAGATGACTTTGCCGAATCAAAAGTATATTATTAATATATATATACATACTACAAATATTTGGCCTATTAAAATCGTCCAAAGTAAGACTTAAATAAAAAAATGTTTTTTTATTATTATTAAATATATTTTATTTAATTTTTACTTACCTCTTGAATGATTTATTAGAGCGAATTTTTACATTTGGGTTAGTTATTTCACCATTGGATTGATTCACAAAATATCCTATTTTCATACTGGCTCTTGGCGATGGAAGTTTGGAACTGGAGTGTGCGACTAAACTAGAATCACTTTCACTAGATTCTTCAGTTGGCCCACGATTCAAAATTTTGTTTTCACTAATCACATTAAATTGCAAACAATTATATATACATATATATATTTATAGTTCAAAACGATCACTCACGTAAATTTTGAACTACTACTGTAAGGTTTTTCATTGTAATTTTTTCCAAACATATCGATATCCGCTTTATTTTTAATATTATCTCTAATAAAAAAATTCATTGAACTATAAACTACATGTACTTTTTTTACGAATAAGATATTGTCTTACTATATTAATAAATTAATTATTATAAATTTATTATTACCATATAAATTTATAATCAAAAGAACTATTATTTGCTATATTATGGGTATATTTTTGAATGTATTAAAATATATATTCTAGAATATTTGGGTACTCGTACTATACCAGTACACACATATGACATTGTCAGGTACGATTATGAGATCATTAAATTATCAAAATTCTTACTTACCTATAAACTGGATATAGAAATCGATTTTTGCACGTACAGGCGCAGTGAATATTTTGTTCAAATAATAATTCCTTGTTCTCTGATCTGAAAAAAAATTTGTTAATTAACAACAATAATTTTTGAGAATCTTCTTTAGATACAATGAAATTCTTTTTTATATTACAAATTATTGACAAATACTAATGTTGATACCTAACACATTGGCTACTTTAATTATAAAACTTTATACATAATACAAATATTTTTTATATATTTTATTTAAGAAATATATATCTTTATTTTGGTAACGATATATCATTTATTATATATTTGTATTGCATTGTATTTTGGTGGGCTCGAACATATTCGTGACACTGCGTCGATTTATAGACTAATGTCTCCTGCCCTATCCCTAATTACCGAAGGTTTTCCGTTACCTCAGCTGTAATCAGAAAAGTCTTGAACTTTTACAGATCGATGTCTGATTTGTAATCTGATTTGTGGATGAAATATTTTTGGAAAGTTCTTGTTATATATCGTCTAAGACCAGGATATTCTCCAAGAACATGTAACATTGTTTCTATATTTCTTTTTATAGCGTGAATTCATGGCACAGTCCAATGCTTTTTTTAACTGTAATGAAGCATTTTTTATGACATGTTGTAAGGAGAGTGGGTGTGGCAGTGGACGGAATATCATGAAAAACTTGGGGTATGTGTATAATAATGTAGGTATATTTGGTATCAAAATTTACCTTTCTACCTGTCATAGTTTTTGAAGGAATTTTACTCAAAATTTGGATCATCTCAAAAACAAAGCTTCATAAAAATTTCATTTCGATAGCTCTACTGGTTTAGAAGATCACGAATTTCGATCGGCTATTTTCTATATTGCCGTTTGTTGAAAGTCGTAAACGTGTCTTATGTTTATTTACGACGTTGGGTCTTATGACCAATTACCATTTCGATCATTATTTTTGAATCTAATCTCTTTAGATTTAAGAGACATTTGCTCTTTTCCACTAGGCACCTCAGAAAGTAAAGTCTTGTACAGCGAAAACCTTCGCAATTAAACCACTTGTGCTTTGCTCTATTGGTCAAGGTCGATTTGATTAGACTTATGAAGTGATTTTTGCTGACTCCAAAACCTGGCTCCGGACAATATAGTTGCCTTTAAGGAGACAATATGGTTCCTTAGCCAATTTATCCGCTACTTCATGTTCACCAAAAACGCTGTATGCAATTATCCACTATAACACTACTTGATTCTTATCTGAGAAATTTTGTAAAAATATTTACTGTTTCCCAAACCAGAGTAGAATATCAAGGTCAATTTACTGTCTTCCAAATTGATGCAGAATATGTTAATACCAATTTTATGTATTATTATATATTAAGCAGATCTCTAGATTAAATTTAAAACAAGGAATGTTATTTTTTAGAAAGTATTCGTATAATTATTAATATTAAATCCATATCTTTCACAGTAGTCTATACTTGAAATTATACACTTAATCCCATCGTAGTTAATATATGTAGTTATATACTTTTTTGTTGAACCATTTCTAGAATGGTGCAAGGTTTATTGTGGGAGTAATATGGAGTAAATTTTCAAATACAAAATTATGGTTAGCTCTAGAAATCAGTTAATTAGTACTGAAAAAAAATTTTATGGATTCAAAAATTTCCTATGACCTTTTTTTATTTGAAATAGATTCTCGTCGTAGAACGAAAATAATTTTTAATCGGGTTTCTTCTGTGTTCAGTTTTGTTAGACCAATGAAAGGTTATGAAAACTATAGACTATAGTAGTAATATTATTTTTACCTACTGGTCTATGGGTAATAAGATAGATTAAAAAAAAAAACAAAATTGTACTTTAAACTTAAAAATAGTGAAATTTTTTACTTACTTTCGAATAGGATGGAGATATCTATTTTTGCACTTGCATGGACAATGAGTTATATAATTTTTCATTTGTTTTCCAAGTAAAGTAAAATATAATATATGGAAAAACTTGAATTGGCAGTAATTTGTACTGTTGTTATTGTATTTATATTTACCTATTTTTGATATGTTTTAAAATAATAAAATTTTGACTTTTAAATGATATGTTACCTACTAAAAAATTAAGGCCTCTGTAATAAATTTATATTGACATATAAACAACTATTTGTTAAAGCTCTTTTATTCGGATTTTCTTTCAGTATATTTGTTATGGCTTTACGTCATATTTAGTGTCTTGTTTTCGATAAGTTTACGTGCCCCAAAATTCCAGCTTGATGGTCCCATCAAGTACCGTTATTACATTATACGAGTATATAAACATTGATAAAAGCGAAATGTTTAAGTGATATGAATTCTAATGTAGATCGAACTATTATTATTAACCAACCTTTTTCCATCCTTCAATATATAAAAGATCGAAAGTAAATTCAGTTACTCTATACGTTCAAATGAATGGGCATTCAATATGCCCAACCCGATAACAACAGAACTAAGTATAAATGTTACGAGCATCATCTTTTGTTTTTACGCAGTACCTTTATTCATTGAGTCTTTAAGTAAGAAAGAACACTCAATAGAGAATAGAGTTTATATGACATTTTTAATACTTATGTAGAATAAAATTGAATTAATTCCCTATACGTCAAGAATAGAATTCCCTGTGGCATACGTTCATGGCATGCACAAATTAAGAATTGACCTTCTATACAGATAGCTAGGAACGTAACATAAGAGTTGACTTTGAACTATTCCGGAAAGATTTTGGATTAAAACAGTCTGTTCACTTAGCTAATTACTTTAGTGCTTATTAAGGAGTGAGCTAACCAATCATGAAAGCAGCCGTTTATTTTAGTAAACCTATGGACACTACAACCACTATAAATATATACTCAAATAATCAGACAGCCCTCAAATCTTTAAACTAGATGGCAATAAATTAAAGATTCCTTTAATTGCTTGACAGATTTAAAATAAATATTAGCCGTCTGTAGGGTATGACTGATATGAGTTCAGGAACACGATAAGATTAAAGAAAACTATAGAGCTCATAAATTTTTTAGGTTCCTTATTTGAGCAGACTAACGTTTCTCTGAGCGCAGATGGTTGCGATATTGGAATACTTATAGCCACTTTTTGAAACACATTGTTGTTTAAGTCTAATGTGGGTGATATTTGTTATGAAAAAATCAATAGATTTGCTCATCCTAAAAAGAGTGGATATCTCTACGTCCGGTACCTAACATATATAACCGGTCTCTAGATATTCGTCTTTGTAATTATAACAAATATAATAATTGTGAACAGCGTCACGCTAATTAATAATACCATAAGTAAACCCCAGCACTCAAAATTGTAATTAGGTATAAAAAAATATATTTGATGGTCTATGAGAAAAATAGATTTAAGTTCCTTGATGGTTTTTTTTTTATTTTTTGCAGTAAGAAGATATATGTGCCAAATGATTTCGCATTAAGTATATTTTTTCCGTCTTTAATGCTTCTGCGAGGTACGAAATAAAAGGAAAAACTGTAGTGTGGTATCGGATGTGGCTTTTGGTGAAGTTTCTGAAATTAATCTTTTTATTTTTCATTTTTTCTACGGAATGAATGGTTTACGCAACAAACCGCATCCATTTGCGCTCCACCGTTAATAAGCTTATATTTTCAACTACAATTTTTACTTGATGCTTCTTCATGTTTCGCAGGATTCATTTGGTTCTTGATTTTTTGCATGTAAGCTACGAGTATTCACTCTTAATAGCTTTTAGTATAACAGACGCTGAATGCATCAGCAAGCAATGCGTGGTTTCAACTCCTTTTGAAGTTTTCGAAAAGTTTTTAAGTGATTTTTTGTATTCCTGCACTTGACTGTAAATGAAGTTGGTCCTGTTTGTTGTCCTGTTTTAAGTTGAGATGTTTCTTGGTTTTTTATGTGGACAAAAATAGAAAAATAAATTCGCTTTGATTGTTTTAATATATTAATATTCTCTTAACATTTATTTTTTTATACCCTTCATACTATCACATGAAGGATGTGTTTACTTTATCAAAATGTTTGAAATTCAGTCAAATATGCATAATAGTTCAAGTGATGTTACATATAAATTATGACAGTTAATTTGTTTACTATTTAGCTGGGCGTCATGAACGTCTATCGTATTTGGCCATGGCCAGTAGTCTAAGCCACCAAAGTGATCACAGGTTAACTCTCTTTTGTTTATAGTGGCTACTGACCATTTTACCTCGTCATTCTTTTATTATGTTTTACACCAACAGACCCGATTCAAATCTTTCTAAGTAAAGTTTTTTTATATATTTGCATGGCATACACAAGGCGCAAAATCTACATATCTTAATTACGTGGATGACATATTTTTTTCATGGCAATGGTCGTATTATTCATGATTCTAATACGATACTTATTTCCAACATGTACAAAACCATTGATTTATCTCTCGACCGCTCCGTATGCCTCTTTATCTCTGTGGTAATTGTCCAAGCTTCTGCAGCATTCAGCTGGACAGGCGTATTGGAAGATGTGAAGAATAATTTTTTTCCCGAAAAAGAAGACTTTATAACTTCAATGTTTATCAAATCCAAAATAGTATATATTATAAAAAGTGATTCTTAATTAAATTTCTAGTGAACAGTGAAATAGGTTTAAAGATGCGCAGGAGATTTGTTTGTTGATTGAATCTTGTTACTTTTGTTTTCATTTACCAGAACAATCACAAGCTCCGCTAGTTTTATAAATTAGATAAATCTTCAGACCACCAATATCAATATCGTTTTTACATAAGTGAGCAGCATCGCATCTTTGTGAAAAGTTGTGACAATACGATTCACTTTTTCTTTAACCTAATGTTAAAACTTTTATTTCCAAAATTCAGTTGAAGACTCACACTATAAGGAGTAGCTCTGTTTAAACACTTATTTGATATTAAGAGGTATCACCTTTCCTCACATCGGAGAGGTGGTACTCAACGTCATTTTAGAAAACTATGTATATCAGTCTTCCTCAAACACCAAATGCAGGCATAGCAGTATAAATATTGATTCTAATCGATCTAAAGCGGTTATATTGCTATATACCTACAGATTGTGTGAAGGGTATTAAAGTTGGAACATCGTCCAAAAATAGAATTCCATCTGTTTTCATTAGTTTTTTTACAATTTTTATTTTGTGGAAGTGCTGTTACTGTCGTTGAATACGTATTGTATTTTCTTTTTTGCGTTGGAAGTTCTATTGCGTGCAGAAAGTTTGCGAAAAACTTCAATGCACTTCATTCTTAATTATATGAATTGTTCTGTTCTGTAACTATATTTGTTCTTTAAAATAAAAAAAAAATCCAATAAAAAATAATTTAAAAATATGATTTAAAAAATTATTTAATAATAAGAATAGAAATAATTAAAATAAAAATAATTTAATATAATTTAAAAATATGACTAGAATCTATCTAGCATTGAAGAACTTCTTTTTATAATTTCTGCTATGGACACCATAAAAAATGGGTCGTAGATCACATTCTGTAAGTATTGCTGTTGTACTATTGTATGTAAGGAGATTTCGCACAATCATTGTTACATCCTATCTGAATTGAAACACTAATCGCATTACAGTGTCTTATAAACGAGTACTTCAAGTGCAACTACTTTTTATTTTGAACTATCTAAAATGACGGTTCTTCAATCACGCATATTTATTTTATTAGCATTGTCTATTATATTTTCCAACCATTTCTTTCTCTAAGGGCCTTCGAGATGTACTTCATTCCATTTTCACGAAAGTGCGTTATTTGCCACCTGTGAAGGATGCATCCTTTTCATAT
Organism: Teleopsis dalmanni; assembly: GCF_002237135.1. Classification (NCBI taxonomy): domain Eukaryota; kingdom Metazoa; phylum Arthropoda; class Insecta; order Diptera; family Diopsidae; genus Teleopsis; species Teleopsis dalmanni. Next base: position 71,500,414 of record NC_051847.1, on the reverse strand, counting down.
ATCTTAGCTATTAAAACTACTGAGTTTTATTGTTTTCTTTTACATTAAATCCGTCCTTATATTGTATGATCGAGTTCGTGATTTATTGTTTTGCGTATGATCCATCGTTTAGTATCATTAAGATTTATTATTCTTAAAATTCTCTAATATAACAAAAACTTATATCGCGTATGATTTAGGAATCCACGCTTCACATCCGTTGGTAAGTTAGATTATGTGGAGTGTACTAATACAACTGTTACCATTTTTATTCCAAATCATATATATATATATTATACTGTCATCAAAGTTGTTTGTGAGAGATGGGTTAAATCGTTTCCATACATTATTCTTATAAAACCATTTTGTCTTTTACATAAAGCACAGGAGATCCCAAAAATCAAAATCCAATATCTTTATAAGGCCAGTGGGAAATAATCTCAAAAACCGTGAAGTCCCATACAAAGACAATGATTGATGGATTCTATTTCATCATCATTGTGGCAACTCCTACCTAATCCACTTGTAGAAATACGCCATCGCGTATTAATGACGAATAGATGAAAACATATTCATAGGTAAGAAGTGGATGTTTTATGGACTAATATGTGATTACTTACTGATAGTCCTTTTTACTTATTAAACTATTCCAGGTTATTTAAATCTTAAATCTTTTAAAAATACTTTATTTTCTGCTGCTTTGTTTTTTATTATAGGTGTTTCTTCATACCACATAAGTTTGACATAATAATATTTTCGTCAATAAGTTATATGATATATTATATATAAATTTAGTTATATATACATACCTATATAGGTGTGCAATATATATCGCTTTCTTTCTATTGAAGTCGATGTACAGCTGTTTTTCTGTCATTTGTGTGGCCTTCGCAGGTTATTTGTGTAGATCTGCGAGGTGTCAAATCTCTCGCAACTTTGATGAACTTCAGTTTGAAAATATGGTTCTTCCAATGATTTTCAACTCTTGTTCTTATCAACTGGACAATATTCATCATTTTCATGTTTTCAGGAATTACTTTATTTATGATACGAGTATAATCGTATATGCGTTTTCTAGGGATCGGATCAAAGAGTATGGTCTCTGCAGTGCATAGGAAAGATTCGATCATCGACTTTATGGCTATTATGTATATGGCTATTTATTGCTATTACGTACTATCCTTAATACATTCCTCCATATTATATTTGTTATGTATTTCTACATACTAGTTTCTTATGTACATCTTACTCTCACTTATCGAATTATAATAATGAAAAACTTGATCCTGGGAAATCTGAACTTAATAGAAATTACTCGGACGTAGCGCGGTCTACTTAAAGATTATACCTGATTAGATCTTTCGTATCAACAAATAATTTTCTTCCTCTTTTTGGGATCTTCATATTAAATTTCCTCGAAAAGGTGACAATTTGTTATCACCTGCGTAGCACAATATACATGATCAGTGGATATGGTACTCCACTCAATGTTATAATATTATGGTATACTGTCACTTGTAAAGTCGTTTTTACTAATATGAAGAAGTTGTTGTATGATAGATTGTTCTAATATAAGATGTGTTTTTAAAATTTCGTTGTAATATGACACATTTATAGCATTTTAGGACAGATTTCGGTATATTTCGGTATATTTCAGTACGATTCTGTAGTATTATTTTTCGAATAGTATTAAGAGGTCTCAACTCTTATTTAGTCTCTAATTTATCAAGTTGCAGTAAATAGTCATAGATAAATAATATTTTTTTTTTTGTGGCATGAAGATAATAATAACAGAACAACAGAACAGAATAACAGAACATTTTTTTGCTTATGAGATATGAGAAAGTTTAACTGCTTGTATTATTAATCAAGCAGTGCAATAGACTTCTTAATTAACTGCATATATAAAGCAAAAATAAGCAAAGAACATAGATGCACTGTGATTGATACTACAATTGTGTGGTGTTGATTGTGAGGACAGCGTTGTACATGTAACAGAAAAATCAATTCTTAATGGAGAGAATTTTCTCTATCAATAGAACTATCAATAGAATACAGTAAGAAAATTATGCTAATAAGTTACTTGTATTTTAAAGAGTAGATATTTACAGCTTACTTTTCAGATACAACCATAGTCCAATTTAAGTATTTAATGGATTTGCAGACTAGATTGAAAATTGCAAAATATTTCTGTACCGCGTGGTATACTCGTAATCGCATACATGTACTTTGACATTATTGGCCAACTAACCAACTACTAAGTGTCCATCCAGACAATCAAAGACGCAATCAACCGAGTAAAATCGCAAATGGCAAGCAGCAAGCAAGCAATTTGCAATTTGCTCTTCACAGCTCCTGCATGCGTGTGTATTCATACGAATTGCAAAGTTTATTTAAACAATTTAAATGATTTGCTTTGCTTTAAAACTTTTATCCTTTTAGCAGGATTTTATATCCTTTTGCCATTTCCTTGTATATGTGTGTTATTTTATTTTTTGTGTTAATGGTGACTATAAATATCCGATGTCAGTTGAATAAACGCCTAGTAAACAAAATTGCAATTTTGTGTTGTGCAAAAATGTGCATTGTGTTTGCAATGCAGTGCAAAAATATCCTTTATGAACAAATTGAAAATCAATTCATAAAATTTAAGCCAGACGTCCTGTTACCTATTTCACTTGTATCCAGCCAGTACCGTTTTGCATAACCATGCAAATCTGGTCTCAATTCTTGTATTTGTTTGTAATAATATATTCATTATGTGCCTAATACGGTTTATCCTGGGATTAGACTAATATCAATACAACAAAACGATAATCTTCAAAACAAGCAATTTTGTGCCGCAGCAACTGTGGTCCTGGTAAGTAAAATTTAAAAATTTTTGCGCATTAGTTAAGACAAACAATTTGCAAGGACTAAGCAACTCCATGAGGCTAAGTCGAGTACAAAAGTGCGGAAAAGTGTAGATGGAATAATACAGCAATCGCATTAGAACGCCTACTGAAAAGTGTTGTCAGATCAGACCAAGGGTTAAGTTTACTGAAGCCGTATTTAAATACATATTTCTTGGTTTTTGAAGCATGAATGAATGGGTTTCGGCTTTTGAATTTATTTAAAAATACTTAAAATTTATGTATTAAAATGAGATTTTTGATTGAATGAAAAATTTAATTTTCTTTTAGAAATTAGTAAAGAAAATATTATTTCTCTTTTAATGAGGAAACACACATATATGTAGTAATATAGAATGAAATCTCTAAAATACTATAGAAAACTGTTATCAATATTTTTAGAAAATAGTATAGAATAATATTTTTCGAAAACTGGAAGAGCTGCAATAAATATACTCCAACTATATTCCAACTATAGAAGAGCTAGGATCATCTTTTGACACATATACGAGTAAAAGTATACCAAGAATGCTATATCGTCTAGTCGAAGTAATTGTATAACATTAATTGGTATATTGACAGATCACACTGTTTGGCCGCAAAACAAAACTTAATTCGCAGCGATGCTTGCAGGAAATGCAACGAGCCGGATGCAAAGGAAACTCTGGAGTTTTGCTGTGTAACTGCCCGGCTCTCTCGACAACTCGAAAAAATTACTTAGTGACTGTCAGCTTTACAAGACTGGAGTATATACCTGAGGTTGCTGTTAAACTCTTAATACAATTCGATTATAACACGCGCATCCTAAGTGATGCAGACTATCGCTAGAAATAAGACTGTGATCTGGTGTCGTAATGGACCTCAATGGTATTCACGTGGCCTTTTTGATCTGCCAGCATAATCTAATCTAACCCACACTTTTAATCAATGGTAAGCAAAGACTTCTATTATTATTTATTGTTCTGTTATCATATATTAAATCAACTCGATTTTTAAAAACTAATATATAGATTCCCAATTCCTGACGTTTTTCAATTGTTTAAATATCACTAACTAGTATTTCTGGTCCAGGATATTTTCAACAATTGCAAATTAGGCGAATTTGTTAGACAGGGTGCGTCAGGTAATCATTTAAAACATTTGAAGGATCTAGGTATACCGCTGACATCATGTAAATAGTTAGTGAGTTCTTTCAGTGTTAAGTAATTTAATAAAAGATGAGAAGACTAATCAAGAAGTCTTAAAACTTATGTGATTTCTAACTATCTGGTAGTCCACAGAAGTGTAAAAACGATTAATTACAGAACTTATTTGATGAGGAACCAACTTAAACTCAAGAACACTTGGCAAAAGTGTGCCGGAAAAATATATAGATATAAATAGGATAGATAAACTAAGTAAATTGCATCTAGGTCGCTTAAATGAACGTTAAATAGAAAGTCGCAGTCACTGCTTCACCACCAAGGCTGATTCGCTTCGGCAAGAAGATCATGTTTTGTGCCTGGTATTACCGAAGCGATATTGTGTATTACAAACTCTTGATGCCTGTCGAAATTGTTAATGCACAAGGCTATCGCTAACCAATATTTTATTTGAATCACACATTGATCGAAAGACTATCGGAATTGTTCAATAGCCCGGTCAAAGTGATTTTGTTACAAGATAATGCGCCGTCTAACATAGCAAAATTAGTGAAAGGTAGTTTGAAATTGCTTGGATGTGACATCCTCTCAAACCCGCCGTACTCTACAGACCTAACGCCATTTGGCTATCATCTCTTCACATGGGGTAATGGAAAATTGTCCGACAAATAGTTTGTCGTTTTAGCATGGTATTCACAAACTATCTGAAATATGGGCGAAAAGTGTAACGCCCAATGGCCAATATTTAGGAACAAAAAAATTATTTTCCCTTTCACAATTCTGTATCGTGCATTTAATTTGTTTAGAAAAAAGTTACAATGCTTTCGTTGTTACAAAATCATTAGGGACAGAAAATAACCAAACAGCATTGACGCCAACCAATTCTACTTACATATTAAATAATTAGTATTAATTAATAGTATTAATTAATTTGTGTTAATTTTGGTGATTACTTGGGCTTTTTATCTTAATAATTTCTAGCTTATCCCACACATGTGGTTCCCGTTTCTGTTTTTTTTTGCGGCAAGGAGGAGTGTTATGCCTACGCACTGACCATAACCCGGTACCCTCGTAAGCGAGTACCTGATTCGCATGGACTAAAATCACTTCCCTTCATTACTAAAAATCTTGCCCTACCCCGGGACTACGTAAGCATTACTTTCTACCTCCCATTTGCTTCCTACTTCCCTATTGCTATTAGTTCTTTAAAATTTCCATTGGTGTGATCTGCGTCCAGGCCTTGCATTTCTGTCTTCTGTTAAGGAGTGTTATGCCACTGACCATAAACCTGCACCCCCGTGAGTAACCGATTCGCAACGACTAAAATAACTCCCCCTCATTCCTAAAATTCTTGTCCTTCTGAGGGACTACATAAGCATTCATTCCTACCTCCTATTTGCTTCCTTCTTCCCTATTGCTGTTAGTTCTTCAAGATTTCCATTGGTGTAATCTGCGTCTAGGCCTTACAAATCTGTCTCCTGTAAAGAAGTTCCACTTTTACCTAACCATTCCATTTCTGTTTTTTGTTGGTCTCCTGTTAAGAAGTACCACTTTTACCTAACCATTTCATTTCCATACCTGTTTTTTTGTTTGTTTTGTTTTTTTTGCGACAAGGAGGAGTGTTATGCTTACGCACTGACCATAATCCAGTACCCCGTAAGTATCCGATTCGCACGGACTAAAATCACTCCCCCTCATTACTAAAAATCTTGCCCTACCCCGGGACTACGTAAGCATTACTTTCTACCTCCCATTTGCTTCCTACTTCCCTATTGCTATTAGTTCTTTAATATTTATATTGGTGTAATCTGCGTCCAGGCCTTGCAGGTCTGTATCCTGTTGAGAAGTACTACTTTTACCCATCCATTTCATTTAATTTTTTTTAACCAGAAAGTCTCCTTCGCTTATTCATTATTTCTTATAATTCAAACCAACTTGCAAGTACAACTCTTTGAATAATTAAGATTTTCTCATTAAGGAGACCCTTTAACAGTAACAAATTTAATTAAATTTCAACGTACATACACAGCGATGTAATCAACCGGAGCCATGTAAGGAAAATTGCTGAAGCCCTGTGTACTTCTACCCAGTTTAAATCGTCAATTTCCTGCAAAAGCAACATTCCACTTAACTATTGATCTATTTATGGTTGCATTTCATAGCCGTCTCAGTGCAAACGCTGCTGTCCGTCTCTTGAATATCTGTCCGTCCGTCAGTCACTCTGTCTACTGGGCTGCATTGATATATCATTTTGTATATTTACACAGCACCGCATGTTTATGTGCCAACAGCTTGTCTTACATGTACGCAAAAGTTGTGACAAAGGATAAATTGGCTTCTAGCATAAATAAGCCGTAGCAGTAGCCGTAACCGTACAACAAAGATTATGTCCTGCGTTAGTAGTGCAACTATTTCACTTAACGCTGTATGGAATAGTTTGTATCATCCACAACAGCATACGAGTAAAATGCTGTTGGCAACGTGCAATAGTTGGTGTAGCTTGTGACATCACAGATAAGCTTTAGTGCAACATTTGCATTTTCCAGAATTTTCCTGTTTGCTTAATGTGCTCAGGTTGTATTTGTTTTTGTTTGGTACTTTTGTCATCTTGTCGTCCTGTGTTGGTTTATTTGTTGTTGTTATTTGCACATTTTGTTATAGTTATTGAATTTGTTATTGTTTATTGTTGCTGTTATTGCTGTTGTTATTGTTGTTGTTATTGTTGTTATTGTATTTGTTATCATTTATTCAAGTGAAACTAGCTTAAGCTACTCTGCATTTCATTTTCCAATCGTTGAGAAAGTTTTTAACAATAACGACGAAGTGATATTATCACTGCCCCAAGGCCTTCCACTCCAAGTGCCTGGATTTTGTGTACTTCATTGAATTTTCTGTGGTATTTAAGGATTTTCATTATCACTTTAGCATTCTTTGGTTTTGCTTTTTTTTGTGTCCTATTCAAAAGCTTAAGAATATAGCTATTGTTTTTTGTTTGCGTATAATTAGAAATTTTCAAATGTTTTAAAAGGATTTAACACAACTAAATTGTAAGTTCATAACTTTATTTTAAACATAAATTTTCCATTTTTGCACTTAAAATTCTTAATTAAAATATCTACAACAAGAAGTTATGGCAATAGATCATCTATGGCTTTGGTTACAATCATTTGGCAATTGTTTTAAATATCCCAAACTTTTCGATAAGGTTTTGCTTGGATTTTATTCATACAATGGGAAGTTGTAGTATCTGTTAGTGTATTGGTTTCTTACAATTAAAATTAGATATTATAAGTGCAAGCATTTTAATATAATATTATTATTATATTACCATCTATAATGACTTCATCAAGAGAGAGTAAAATATAGAGAATTTAAAATATTTCAGCATGACATGAATAAAATTTTCAGGTCTTTAAAGTAATTATTTCCAAAAGTTTAATATTTTAAAAAATTACTATAAATACAAGCTATATGTAAATCTGAACTGATTAAACCCATTCTAACAACATAGGTTTTATTCTATACATTATATTTAAGTTCCAAATATTTAAGTTCCGAAAATAAAAAAATTTTTCTAACAAAAATATATATGTTTGATTTGGCTACATCTAATTCTGCAATGATTTGAATTTTCATTCTCTTATATGAATATAAACATATACTGCACCAGATTAAAAATCTGTATCTGTTTATGTAAGACTGTACAGGCGATTCAAAGGAATTCACTTATTCCTATTGGCTCATTGTGTTACGTTATAAGGAAGAAACTCAAAGGTTTAAAATCACCTTAAGTCTTAAAATGCTATTTAATGAAAGATCTTGCAGTTGACCAAGATCCTCAAAAAGGAGGCCCCTTGAGTAGTAGTGCTGTGCATGTGCTGGACAAATATAAAACAGATGAGAAGCACATTTATCATCTTTCACACAACTGAGGCGAATATAATTGAAAAGGAGATTTAGTTTTCTAGCATGATTTCCTAATCAGCATTGACCTATGAGTAAATTTAACATAAAACTGATATCTCTATGGGGTATCTCAATATTTCGTTTTTTTTTAATGGAATGTGGTCAAATTGCATACTGATGTCTATATACATACATAGTAGAAAAAATCTGCGCCCATCTACAAAATTTATCTTGAATTTTGCATAACTTATTTATTTTTTCTGAAACTGATTTTTATTTTCTGATTTATTTTAACCAAAAAAACAACAATGAAGTTTACACTTAAAAAATTAATAATTATTCTTTAAAAAAAAAAATTAAACACAATTATATACAAAAGCAATAATTTTTGAAGCAGAAAAATTTTGCGTTCAATTCTTAATATTTAGATTAAAACAATTCAAAGTCACAGAAATCTTCTAGGTTTATTAATATCTTTTAAGCATCTTTGCATTGTTTCAACCAGCTTTGTAGTATTCTGTGCGTTTATTTTTGTGCCATTCTCCCTTGACGATGTTTCTTAACATATCCTAGCTGAAAATCGTGTACTGGCGAATCTGATTTTCCAAATAAATCCATAGATGTTCTATGAGATTAAGTTCTATTGATTGTGCTGGTGTTCGAGTTATCTGGGAGCATGATACAACAGCCAATCTCATACAATCCCTGCTGTATGCATAGGATCGTTGTCCTGCTGACACACAAAGGTTGGCTCAAGCCCTTATATTTTTGAATTTTATTTCAAATTTGATTTTAGAATATTTAGATATTTATATTTGTCCATTGTATATTGTATAAATTCAAGTTTACCGTCACTATTACTTGCCATACACCCCCAAACCATTACATCTCTACCAACATGTTTCACCATTAGAATTAAGTTTTGTTTATCATAGGCTGTACACTATTTTCTCCACACAAGTTCTCTACCTTTAATTCCAAATATTCAAAATTTACTCTTATCGGAGAAAATACCTCTTTTCCGGAACTTTATAGGTTTATTTATATGCTCTCTTACAAAGCATAATTGTTTTATTCTATTATTTCTGGATATGTATGGATTCTTTCTTGCAACTCAGGTATAATACTTTCTCTTCTTCTGTTACACTTGGATTTACTTTCATCTGGTTGATGATGCTGAGTCTTTCTCTACTTGACAGAATTGAAGGCCGACCAGTACGAGATTTGGAAATGTAAGTACCCGTCTCCTTGAAGTTATTTATAACTTTCTGTACAGATGAATACTGACGATTAATATATTTAGTTATTTTTTCGTTAGATTTCGTTATATTCAATTTCATTTAATTAAAATAACACGAAAAATTTTTTATTCTTGTAGTTCACTACTTTTCGAAACCTCTATAATAGATAAAATATATACAAGCAATGACAAGAATGAAATAAATTACGACCGAGGTATAAAAAACAAAAAGTAAAAGAAGATTTAGGAAATAAGATTCGACTTTATGATAAGAATTAGATTATACATAAAGATAATATTAAAGTTTAGAACACATTTTAATGATTCAGAAATAGTCAAAACGGTTACTGAACTGACACAGAAAAGGAATAATTTGCAAGGTGTTTTGCGAATTTTTACAGCCCCAATATACAGAAATCAATTAATTTAACTCCAGAATGCAATATTAAATTTAAAAGATATTAAAGAAATTATTAATCATGAAATTAAAGAAATTTCGATAGCTGATTTAATAGATTAATCAAAATTTAGAATTGTTTAAAATAAATATTGTCTTATAATATATATTAAATATTCTTTGATAAAAGAAATTTGTAAATTACATGAAGTAAGGGCTATTGCTCAATTTGATAAAAAATTAATTTTAGATAATAAGATCGCCAATTGTAAACAAATATTTATTAAAATATATTTAAAAGTTCTTTAATTCAATTCAATATTGTTAAACAAATGAGTTTATTTTCAGTGGTTCTGTATAGCAACAAAAATCACAAGAAATCCATTTGCTGCTATTTAAAAGCACTTTTCAAATTTTGCGCACGCAATAGTATAAAAGTAGAACTCTATACGTCTTGTGAATCAATATATTTTAATATAATCTATTGAACTATTTCTAGAAATACAATGCAGTACTCAGTGAACGTTTGAATAACTCTTTTATGTGTTAGTAGCAATTAAAACTCCTTAAAATGATTTTATAAAAAAAAATGTTATTTCCGAAGTTGTGCTGAGATTGTCTTTGGTGCTTGAAAATGACAATCGAGTATAACCGAAAGTAATAGCACTGACAGACGAGCACGCTAAATTATCATTAAGCAGCTTTAAATGATCATTTCAAAAATACCCTGACAGACGGTATAAATTATCATTAAGAAGTTGCTGTATCATATGTTTTTTGTTATTTACAAAGCGAGAGAATTTTAAATTGAAAATGGATAAGCAAGAAAAATTAAAGAAACTCGCTTTAATTTGGTTAAAAAGACGCCATTCGTTTAATTTAAAATTAAAAATGTTATTATTGAAAGTAATAAAAAATCAGGAAGCTATAAATAAACTTTTTACTATGAAAACTAAATTCATAGCAAGAACAACATTGTCCATAGCTTCAGCAATTGGCACAAGACAATTGTGGAAATTCGTAAGTATAAAAAATTGGTCAGGCGAATGCAAATGATTGAATAATTTTCTTTTAGGATCGCAGCAATAATTTTTGGGAACAAGATGTGCCAGCAATGGATGATACAAAATTTAAAGAAAACTTCCGTTTTAGCAGAGAATCTTTTAAAAAAATTTGTGAAAAAGTTCAAACGATAGCTAAATCGGACACTAATATGCGAGCTTGCATTGCTCTAGAGAAAAGAGTGGCTATCGGTTTGTTTGCACTTGGTTCTTCTGCTGAATATAGGACTGTTGCTAATTTATTTGGTGTTGGAAGAAGTACTGTGGGTGAAATTGTATTAGATTTCTGCAACGCAGTTTGCCAAGTATTCAATAAGTACATTTCGTCATACCCTCCTACTATTGCAGAAATTAAAGAAACTGTAAACGGCTTTTGCAATCTTGGTTTCCCACAATGTTTTGGAGCAGTTGGTACTTAATTGATAAATGAATAAAACATTAATAGTACAACTAATCTTTTATTAAACAGATGGCTGTCATATAGAGATTCAACCGCGGAGGGAAGAAGCCGTTGACTATTACAATTACAAGGGTTGGTATTCCGTGGTTTTGCTCGCATGTTGCGATCATAGGTAACTTTGCAAATTTAGTTCATAATTGTAAACGAACGTTATTATTATTTTGTTTATTTCTTCAGGTCAAAATTTACCTATATTAATATTGGGTCGGCAGGAAGAAACAACGATTCATATATTTTTGAAAGAAGTTCATTGAAAAAATTTCATGAATTCAGTGATATCTTCTCTCGGCAATCAAAGGCAATAGGAGGCGTTCAGGTACCCGTCTTACTTATTGGCGATTCGGCGTTCCGTTTATCTCGGTACATTATGAAACCATTCCCTTATAAACTAAATCAGCCAAATAAGGAAAAAGATTTCAATTACCGACTTTCTAAATGTCGTCGTGTAATTGAAAATGCGTTTGGACAGCTGAAAGCACGGTTTCGCAAAGTAGGCAGAGGTTTGGAAGTAGCACCAGAAAATGTTAACGTCATCATAAAAGCCTGTTGTATGCTACATAATTTTTCAAAAGTAGAAAATGATGATGTTAGGCACACATGGGTAAGAGATGCAAAATCAGCAGCGTCTACAGCACCTTCACAACCTAGATACACAACAAGAGCTGGCGAAAATAATGTGGAGGCGAAAGTTATAAGAGATGCGATCGCATTAAGTTTTCGTAAGTAACACATTAACATTTAATAAATAGTTATATACAGTGTTTATTGCATACTAATTCTTATTCTAATACTAATAACTAATAGTAAAAATTTAATAAATAGTTATATACAGTGTTTATTACATACTAATTCTTATTCTAATACTAATAACTATAAATTTACAATATATACACAGTTATTGACTAATAATTGACTTGACTAATAATAACACTTATATTAATTTTATTTATTCATTAAATTGGTCATTACTTGTAAAAACTGGTCATCTCTTTGACCTTGCTCTCGAAAAAGTTGCAAAAGTTCCTGGTTAGTTTGCTTACATTCATTTACTACTTCCTTAAACATACACATACTTTCAGTATGTATTTGTTTAAACACTTCAGTTTGCTCCTTCATTACCTCTATCCCCTCTATTTGGTAATTTTTTTTCTTTCTTTTTCTTGCAGAAGAGCAAGAGGCTTCATCACTATCAACCGAAGAAGCTACTGGTCTTTCTTGTGAAGGGAGCTCTATTCTGTCAATGTTCCATGTTGTTGACAGTTGACTCTCTACTGGGCTCTCAAGTAGATGGCATTCAGCATAGGAGTCCTAAAAAAATATTATTATAATAAAATTTAATAAATTAAAAATAAATATTAATATTAAAATATTAATTAAATAAATGCTTTCAATCATACACTGTTTTATTTAATTTAAATTTGCAATAAATTGCATTGTTTAACATACTTACAAAAAGTAAAGACTCCTCCACTACATTATTATTTGCAGCATTTGAACCTATCATTTTATGAATCCTTCCGAAGTGCTTCCATTCTGGTCGGCTGCCTCCGGAAGGACCCATTTCCTTTTTCTCTGCTCTGTAAAAAATCATGTTAATAACTAATAAAATAAAAATGTGAGAGGTGAATACCTGTATCTTTGCTGCAGATTATTTATTTTTGTGTGCACTTCTTGTCCAGTAAATTTTCCACCAAGTTCATTTGCAATTTTTTGGTATATATGCGCATTGCGCTTGCATTTCCGAAAATCATTTACATTTTCCTCCCACAGTTGTAAGAGGACAATTTCTTCCTCTTCCGTCCATGCGCGGCGCTTCAGTTTATTCATTTCAGTCATCTAAAATCAAAATAAATATAAAATATATAAAATATATTCAAATATAACGAGTACTTACATTTATTAACGTTTCCAAATATGTTTTGTTTACACTTTGACAACCATATGACAGCTTGAAATTTGTTCCATTTTTTATTTCGTTTCACTTGCATATGCAGCATTACCATTTCTAACCACCTAAATGGCTATTAAAATCAGTCATTTAAAGACCATTTAAAACTGCTAAATGAGCAAATAAATTATCATTTAGCCTCTTAATGATAATTTAGCTCCCGTCTGTCAAGGGTATAACATTATTATTATTATGGGGAAAATGTGTAACATGGATTGTTTTATAAAATGAGACAATCTAAAATCTGTTTTAACATAAAGTTCCTATATTGGATTACTTTTAACAAACATTTCCATAGTGAACATTTCCATTTCTATAACCTTTTGATATATTAAAGAAAGTAAAGGAAGATAAGAATAGTTTTTTTCTACCACAATAGTCAAGAAGTTAATAAATTTACGTTTAAATATTTTTATTTACTTCTTTATGGATATAAGCAAAGAGAAAGATATAGCAAAGAGAAAATACACCGTATTTTACAGTGTTTCTTTGATAATTGCGAAAAAATGCAAAATGCGACTGAAAATGTGTCCTAATACTGAAACAGCCAATCATGAGTAATGGTTTCATTCATTACGCTCCGATAATTTTGATATCAAAAATGCATCACGCACTGATAGGCCAATTGTCGAAAATGCCGTTAAAATCATGAAATTTGTCGAGTCCCCCCAGCTGTTGTCATATAAGCACTGTTTCGATTGCCAAAGAGCTGAAGATTACACAAAATCTGTTGGTTCCAAATGATTCCAATTTGAATTAGGCTGGATACAAAAAGAAGATCGATGTATGAGCGCCACACGCACGGTTGCCACTTGAAAATTTTTTTCTGTACCAAAATTGGTTTAAAAAGGTACCATTTCTGTAAAAAAAGGTCCAAAATTTTTTTGGACCTTTTTGTTTTTTCGTTCTGTATTTTTCATAGTGTTATAAATGAACAAAATATAAAATAGTGCAAAGTTGCATTTATAAAAAAAATTAATTGGAAATATCCACAATAAAGTTGGGTCGTCAAAAATGTACCATTTTTTGAACATGAGTACCAAACGAAAAAAAAGTATCAAAAGTGGCAACCGTGGCCACACGAGCCAACGCAAAAAAAACCTCATAGACTGAATTTTCATCTAAGAATCGCTGCTGAATCACAACCAAATCCATCCATTTCTGTAACGGTTGATGATTGAAGATGAAAAGTGGATAGTTACCGACAACATAACGATCAAGCAAAAGCTTTGGTACTCGAATCGCGGTGAGCCCGCTGAAACGATAACCAAGACAGAATTGATGACCACGAAAGTTTTGTTGTGTGTTTAGTGGAATTGACAGAGAATTAACTACTATGAGCTGCTCCTCTACGGCAAAACTCTTAACTTGGAATTGTACTGTTAACAACTGGACCATTGGATCATCTAAAGAAAGCAATCGCCCAGAAACGTCCAGCTTTTGGCAATAGGAAAGGAATTGTGGTTCATTAGGAAAACGTCACGTCACGTCAGTTTAGACCTGACACAAAATGATTACCATCTGTTTCTGTGCATGGCGAACGATAGATGCTTTTTCTGGTGAAAAATTCAGTTCCAGAAAGTCTTGTGAAAATCGACTGTCACAATTTTTTGTTTATAGAGACGAGAAGTTCTTTTAGAGAAGCATAATGAAATTACCTTCAAAATGGCAACAAGTTATCGATCAAAATGACGTGTATTTGACTTAAATCGGATCATTCCAACTTTAGCAAAAAGGCCTTAAATTTCATGTAAAAATAATGAATTTCTTTTTACTACACCTATAATAAATACTAAATTAATTTTTAATTTATTATTAAATATATATTTGAAATTATTTAAATATATCGCTTAAATTTAAAATATAGCTTATTTAGTATTTTTAAGTTTCAGTAAATAATCTCAATGGAATCAAAGTGCATCTTATGAATATACGTAGATACAAAGCTGAATACTTTATTACATTTGTCCTTAAATGGAGTTGTCAAAAACAGGTACATTTACCTTTCTTGTAAAATATAATATCACCCTTTCAAAATTTTTTTAATATTCACCAATTAATTCAACTGATATTGAAATATTTTTTTATAAACAAAAATTGTTGTTTATTAAAAACGGTTGTGGGGTGAAATTTTAAATATAACGTGCTGAATTATCCGAATAGCCACTCATGCAATTTCCTCCACTGATTGTCACATAATAAATTTACTACACACTCTCATATCCTTCAAATTAAAATAATTAATTTCCAAAAAAAATTATTGCTCAGGTACAGTAAATCACCTACAGTGCACTCTGCATCCTTTGATACTATATGGAACATTTTGGTAATATGTGGAAGCAAACAATAATCATAATTGCTAGCTATAAAAGAGAGCAATAATATGAAAAGCTATAATAAAATATATGGGTCATTACGAATATAAAATGGTACTATAAAGGAAATTATAAAAATAATGAAAAGAATATATGAAAAGGTATTTTTAGTATTTATTTTCTATAATCTATGTGATTATAGAATAGAGTGTTGAATAGAGATCTATTATCTTTATTTGATTTATGAGATCAAATAGAGATAGTATTTTATTTTCAATATCTATTCTAGTACCATCAAAATAGTTTCCTTTTCATATTATACTCTTAAATCATTTTAGTTTTCAGTTAAAAAAATACTCTTGATACTTTACTGTCGATCGCTTTGGATTCAAAACGGGAATAAAAACTGTTTCGTCTGCGCCGTGTTAGATCCGAATACTTGCAATAATCACTTCAGTTTCAGTCTTCGTATTAAGACTATCAAATCTCGCATCATCTTTAGATAATATATCTACTTTGCCATAGTTGCTTTGGCGTTTAAAGTAGCCCAAATGCATTGTATGTAAATTAATGAGCAGGGATATGGAGTTACTTCCATTCGATTTGAACCCCTAAACTTGGATTATAGCAATCAATAAAATACTTCGCAAGCATAATATCTAATTAAAGCAGAGCAGAAGAAGACGTTACTTTCAGAATAATAAATGTTTTTATTCAACTTAAAATTATATTAAACTCTAAACAAATATCCACCACTTCAAAAGTCTGCCTATTCACTACCAACCAATTTTATGAGAGTGAAATATATAAGACTATCACTGCAATCCAATCCAAAATTTAGTTCTTCTTTTCGCCTGGTGTCCATCGCGAATATTTAACATCGTTTCGTAGGTTCAGATTAGTCAAACTAAACCAACAGAAGAAATTTAAAAACGTATGTGGGACTACATAGAGCACACTCAAGAAAAACCAAATAGCAACATTGCTCGACAGGCACAAAAGTTAAATCCACAAGGATTTAGACGATCTGGTGCGCAGGCTATGACTTGGAAGCACACAGTCGACTCAAATTCAAGGATGCAACTTATCCATTAAACGATACCTATCTATTCCCATAACAAAGTTCGATTTAAATCGAAAGTTTGTTCAGGTAAAATCGATAAAGTTTTATTTAGATGACCCGGTGTGTAGGCTATGACTTGGTGCCAAACAGTCGACGCGAATTTAAGGATGTTAACTATTCTTGGAGTAAGAAGTTGCATTTTCTAATAATAAAGTTCTATTTAAATTGATAACTGAGCTAAAATCGATAAGGTTTTATTTAGATGACCCGGTGTGTAGGCTATGACTTGGTGCCAAACAGCCGACGCGAATTTATGGATGTTAATTATTCTTGAAGTAAGAAGTTACATTTTCTAATAATAAAGTTCTATTTAAATTGATAACAGAGACTTTATGGTCCATCTAGTAGGATAAAATCATATTTATATCTTTCATTGTAATATATATAGAGATGATAAGTTAAATACGTAATAAGAAAGAATAAATCCAAATTCAAAGTACAACTCATTATGATTGTTTGACTTTTGTCTGTAGTTTTTTTATAAAAGACTATATTTCATTTATAAATTTTAAACGATTATTACTAAAAGCATATCTTTTGCACATTAAACTGTCTTCTTTTTCAAAGTCTAAAAGGATTGCTAGCCCAAGCCCAAACACTGTAATCTGTTCTTATTTATTTCAAAGGCGACTATATATATAGTAAAATGCATTCTGTAATAAAAAAACAAAGATAAGATAGTTATCGATGAAAGTTAAATAATTATAATACTCGTATCTGGTAGTTTAATAATTTAAACGTCCAACTGATTTATTGTAGAGCAAATATGAAAATAATCACCCTTGACACTTTTATCAAAGATTTACATGCATTTCCACTTTGATAAAATCACTCTTATGCATTTATTACTTTGGTATACAGTATTTTTTTTTTTTTTAATATTTAATGCAGGATACACTGCAATTATTTTTGAACTGCGCACACAATCAAGCAAGCAAAATGTCCTGCGCGAGTGGTGGAAGGAAACGCACATCTGCCGCGTTGATTTTTACAAATGTTGAGTTTAATTACATTGAGGGTTGGTTGAATATCCTTCAAGGATTGTGATATTAAATTTTTGTTGATATAAAAATAATTTACTACATCGCATATGGGCGCATGAGCAGTGGATTTAAGAACACTGAAATGTCCGTTACATATTCCTTTATGAATGTTGGGTTTTATTTTAGGAAAAATAAAAAAGTTACTACCAAGAAGTAAGAAATTACAACTCTATGAGGTTGTTTATTCTTATGAGATATAATTATATATATGTATATATACATAGTAGCAGTTCGGTTATGGCTAGAAGCAGGACGATTCTCTTAAACAAATATGTAGTCAGCTCTGTTCCAAAGGAATCCGACCACGTCTTCTGTAGTAGTCCGTCTATAACTAGAAGTAGGAGGAGTCTGTTATACAAATATGTATTCAGCTCTGTCACATAATAATAGAACTGTAAGATTAAAAGCAATCATCACTTTATAAGACTCACAAAATGGTTTCAAAAGTAATACAGTTCAGTCCAGTGATATCACAAAGTGAATTGACCAACTATATCGACTGTCAAGTTAATCTAAACTAACTTTTTATCCCTTTCCCGATAATTGTCTGTCTAACTCTTAATTGTTATACGCATAGTATATAAAGGAATGTTATGTTAAATACTTTATTAGTATAATAAATACTTTATTTATTATACTTCATTATTATATATAATTATTACTAAGTCATGGACATGGATAGTCGTTATGGTCTACTATTTTGATTCAATACTAAGTTACCAAATAACAGACCAAATTTTTCATTTAAAAAATATTCTAATATTTTAAAAATATTCTATTACAGTAAATTTAATATATTGAATATATATTCAGCCGAAATTATTTTAAAAACAATGAGAATAAAACATAATAGTTAATTATGGCAAAACATTGACTTTGTCTGTTTCGGAATAATCTTCATTAGAAATAATGCAATAGATGTACGCCTATATTTAATATTATTGTATTGGGTAATTATGTTCAATGATTGTCTAAATTCGTTCTAAATATTTTTCATGAAGTAGAAACTTGAATTCTAGAAATAAAAAAAAGTTACGAAACCCAATTTTTGTCACCATGGCTTCAGATACAATCTAATTTATTGTATCTTACCTAATATCAGTGGAAAGGTTAAATATTTTCATGTAATGCAAGAACTGTAGACTTCTAAGTACGATGGAACTGTAATTCTGTTCTATTTGGAACTTAACTAGTGTTCCCACTTATCGGTATTAGTCTTGTATATTAAAACTATTGATTTCATTGTCAAAATTTTAGAATTGTTAAGTTGATTCACTTTCACTTGAATGGGAAAATAGAGTTGATCAAATGAAAGTTATTCGTACGCTGACCGCTGCAGTCTTTTTTGGGGTGCTTATGGTCTGCGTAGGAAGATTAGTTGAACTGGAGTGAGCTTTGGTGCGCAAGCCTGGCACTGCCAGCTAACCTGACCTGACCTAATAACTATGATTATAATCTTAAAAAAATTTAGTTTTTTTTTGTAAATCAAACGAACTTAAATGCATTGAAAAAATTGAATATATGTATGTATTTGCAGTCTCAAAAAATTATTGAGAAATAAACAAAAACAAAAAAAAAAATTCCAAGACCATTGATAATGGGTATTTAGCAATATTTGGAACAGGTATATGGTTAGCCAAAATTTTAATTAATTAAAAACAATAAAAAATTTTTGTTGTTGTGATTTACTACTGTTTGATAAAAACCTCTTTATTGAAAACATAGCTTATATTAAGAATTATATATTTATATTTATTAATTATATTTATTATTATTTAATCAAAGGATTTTTAATGAATTATTTTTACAGGCAGATGCTTCAAATTTTTTGTTGTTGTTAAAAATATATATTCATAAAAAATATATTAAATTAATAGATTAAAGGTGAAACATCGATGAAATAAAAATTATTGTGAAATAATTGGTAGTTTTGTTTTCTTTAATTTTTATTAAGAGGTTTTCGAAAAATCGTGAACTACAACAACAAAAATTCTTTTTTATATTATTTTAATTAATTGTATGTTTGGCTGACTATACAGCTGTTTCGAGTTTTGCCAAATCAATCAATCCAGTACGTTCCCAGGGGAACATTGGGCCATTTGTCAAGTACTTAATATTTATTAATACTTAATTTTTATTTATAATAATAAAAAATTTTACTAATTAGCCTGCAAAAATACTTTATTAAGAATTTAGTTTATTTCGTTAGAATTGACGTTAAAAATCAATTTAATATGTATATATAGTATAAAAATGTATTTAAAAATAATTTTAGCAACCATTTTTTATATAAAAAATCTTTAAAATATTCCGAAAATTGCTTTCCTATGTTTGTTTATAGGATCAAATAGATTTGTATCCTTTAATTTTCAATTGAATAAACATATAAGAAGACAAATATTCACTTTATCAATCAAAGTCGAAAAATCAAAATTCATGCCTCATCGACAGTGGCTTTAATGCTTGATTTACCTGAAGGAAAAGTAAATCGCAAAATAAGTATAGCACAAAGGACATACAAACGACTTTACCGTGTATACGGATATAATGCAAATATATGTATGTACAAGAAATGATGTGTATAAAAACGGCAAATCATATTTTATTAAAGATAAAAACCGCATCCTGACACGCACAGAACAGCCAGCCGCATTTTGCCAAATCGTAGCATATCACAAGTCTATTGAGGGGAAAACACAAAAATAATATAAACTGGAAGCCACAAAAGATGGCGATAAATTTTTATTAACTGACAAAAGGCAGTCAGACGTACACACATACACATACATAGGACACACTATATGCAAACCCAAAACCAACTATGGGTCAACAGTAAAATACACCTTTCAACTCTGTTGAGATGTTGAGATAGAAATTTGGACCCGCATATTTTATATGCTCCAAACCGCACATTTAAATTGAATGGAACTGGAGTTCATTAAAAATGTAAACGCCTAAAAGGCCGACAATGACCCCGGAATATGTACTCTTATAATTCGGTAGTGTGCGTATGACATGACACATATGCTTTTTAGTAGGCTTATATTTGTCAAATGGTGTTTTTACAGATTTTACTTGGAAAAATGTAAAACCACAAAAATAAGAAAATCAAAACAAGTAGAGAATAAACAGAAAAGGATATATGCCAAAAACAAAACAAAAAAAAAGAAAAAAAAATAGAAGCAATAGAAAAAATATGGAAGCAATAGGAAGCAACAATGCGGCGCGTGCCATTTGGGGTCAAATGGAATTGAATGATGTTGACAGCCTTTAAGTACATGAAAACTAGTATATATTAGGATATCGAGCAGATGTGATATATGACTAAATAAAACAAATGGAGGAGGTTGTCCCATAAAGAAATAAAAACTAGATTTGTTATTGTTTAAGGAAATTAAAATATTTTGAATCCTTTTAAATGGAGTCATAACTTTTATATCAGATAATATAGTAAAAATTATGGTACTCTAAAAGTGTGATTTTAGTAAAATAATAACAATAAGAGTTTGTAATAATACGAGTATTACGTCAATTTTTGAGGCATAAAGAATAATTGTCTAATAGAATTTAGGTAGCTGATGAGGAATATTAATTATATTATTTAAGTAATAGGCTATTAAAGCACCCCGACCTAAAAGATCTATTGTGCGCCTAAAGGCCCAACTAGAACAATTTTAGATTATTTATACATATTGTAATTGCTGTGGGCTTAATTTTACCTATTTGACTTGGGACTAATATCTCGCTTCCAAGGTAATCGAGTCTACGTCTTGCCACCGCTGGGCACTTGCGTAGAACATGTTCTGATGTCTTCTTCTCCTCATAACAAAGTCGACAGGAGTCACTTTCTACCACACCTATAATCATCATGTGGTAATTAAGTCTACAGTGTCCTGTAAGAAGTTCAGTGTAGAATGAGGAATATAGTTTATGGTGTAGTTTTTCTGAAAAGAATTCATTTTCTCTACGAAAATAAATGAGTCTATAATATTTAAAAATATATATACAAAATATATATAAAACTACAACAACAAAAATTATTTTTATATTATTTTAATTTATTGCATTTTTGGCTGACTATACAGCTGTTTCGAATATTGCTAAATACCCATCATCAGTGGTCTTGGAATTATTTATTGTATTTAAGTACCACAAATAATTTTTTGGCTCTGCAAGTACCAGTAATTGAACTCGTGCCCCGCCAAATTTGAAGCTTAGAGTAAGCGTTTATTAGCCAACTCACCCAAAGCCGTATTTGACTTGTGTATTCGCAGTTTGGAGTTTTGTTTATTTGTTGTGAAACTTCATTAAAAAATTCACTTGCTATGTTTATATTAGGATCAAGAAATCATAAACCAGTTGTAGAATAATTGAATCAATTAAATATGTATTAATTTTTATAATTAACTTTCAATACTATTCTCTTTGTAGAGGCATTATTATTTATAAAATTTACAGTTAGAACTATTCAGTCCCAGACATTGTTAAACAACATATAGGAGAAATAATCTATCATTAAACGTGTGATTTTTATCCTAAATAAAATTTTCTTAATTTATAAAATAATATTTATGTTTATAGCCAACACAATAGTTATCTCTCTAAGTAAATTACTGGGTCGCGTGCCATGCCAAACATCACTCAGCACACTTATTCTGTGCTCAGTCGTCATTATGCACTCAAACATAAACACTCATTCGCAAACCAGCCAACAAACGTAACTAATAGTTAATGCACTATATGCGTCCATATATCCTTTTCAGTGTTTAGTAACCCCTTACATTTTATTTCAATAACCCACAGACCGAAATATCCTTTTTCTCTATTTTCTTTGTTACATTTAATAACAATGTTTTCATATTAGTTACTGTTTTTGTTGTTGTCGTTGTTTGTGATCACGTCATGCGTGTCCTTTTAATATGCTCCTATTTTCTGACTGTGTTATTTACCATGCATATACACACACACTTTTTTATTTTAATCTAATCCTTGATGGAGTCCTTTTCTACTTGTGGCATAGTGGCACTACATAAATATTAATAAAGTATCCTCTACTCATACTAATTTTTTTTTTGCTATATAATCAAAAGGCAGAGTCCTTTTTTGCGCTTGTAATGAAGGAAACTGAAAAGTGAACTATTGTCCTTTACTTTTATGCGCATTCAAGTGTATCCAGTTTTCTAAGGACTGGACTTTTTTACTTAACATTTCATTTTTTTTTTATTATTAAAAAGTTAAGGAAAATATATAAGAAAAAAATGTGATACGCAAAAATGGAAAAAGCCAGTGTTTAGACGAAGAGTAATGCGTTGGAGTGTGTCATAGGTTCGTGCGCCCCTATCAGGAAGTGTGATAAATTTCGAAATGAAAACTAACTAAGTTTTCCGTTACGTTATGCCGCAATGACTATTTTATATAACCGTTGTGGCATGTCATCAGAAAAGTGTAGCAGTTGTAGAGTAAAGTTCGCTTAGTTTTTTCGCACCCTCAACTGACGACTCGTGCCAAACATGAGGACGAGGTAGGGGTACACTTGAAGGAGATAGATATTTGGCAGCTGGTGCAATATTGACAGAACAATAAAATTTCTTTTTAAAAAACATTTAAACTAAAGTATAATTATAGCTTCAGACTTGGTTAGGCTTGGTTGGTCACATAGGTATAGTTCAATCTTAAAGAAAATGTTAATGTTAATTAGTATGAAGTGCCAAAAAGAACGAAATGTATAGAAGACACAGAAAATAATATTACAATGTATTAAGTGCATAAAACTTAAAAACTGTGTTATATCGTACACTATTATATACATTTGAAAATGTTAATGTAAAATTGTAAAGAATACCAAACAAAATAAATGTATAGAAGATAGTTAATTAGTTGTGGTGGGGGGGAGCACAAGTTCTTTTCAATTAGCTAAAAAGCTGTTTTGAATCCACAAAAACCTCAAAACCGTAATAGTGAGTAGTAGAGAGAAGGTCAGACTGGAACCAGCCAGAAGCATTTACAAAGGCAAGAATCTGACTGATGCTGATGCTCGAGATATTGCCGAGTGAATTTAAGAAACTTAAACCTAGTTCTGGCCAGACCTGGACAAATACACATCAAGTGTTCTGGTGTCATTTCTTCGAGAGCTGGTAGACACGCACTACAAGAGGTACCACAGGGTAGGTCGAAAATTATTAATAAAAATTTTCATAATTAGAACAATAAATTATTAAAAAATTCTTAATTAATCTGGGATTAAAAATTTTATTGTTCAATATTTTTTTTTCCTGTTGAAATAAACACCTAAATTTGATTCAAAATTGAACAGATGTGCCTTAAGAGTTAATTTCTGTTCACTTTATCTCTGCAATTGAATATTTTCCAGGAGTCGTTGAAGTATCTAGGAGTCATCCTGGATAATGTACTGACCTGGAATGAATATGTAGATGAAAAGATCTAAAAAGCGAAGAGAGCCCTAATTCAGTGTAAGAGAGTGTGCGGAAGACGATGGGGAATATTACCAAAATCGATACACTGAATCTATACGATGATGGTCAGACCTATTGTAACATATGCGTCAGTTGTCTGGTGGGGCGAAGTAAAACCGAAGTAAGATAGGGTCCAGCGGCTAGCCTGTGTTGGAATAACGGGCGCTATGCGCACCTCACCAACACCGGCGTTAGAGGCGATGCTAGGTTTTCTTCCGTTGGATTTACACATAAAGAAAACGGCGGCACTGGCAGCAATTCGCAAGAACCGAAGCTCCACGTGGAACAACTTCGGAAAATTGGTGGGTCATCGGAAAATTCTTGACCTCATCTAAACTGCGGTCAAGGAAACGCAGATGTCATTGGAGACTATGAGGAGAGCTTATGGGACAGAAGTTTCCTACAGATCACTGATAGTAGACGGCCTTCTATATAATGAATGTGAAAGGAGGAATGACATCTGCATCTCTACCGATGGCTCCTTGATGGATAGCAGAGCTGGTGCTGGGGTTTACTCGAAAGAGCTAAATCTAACGTGCACTCTACATCTAAGAATATATATTACTGAATCTCAGGCGGAACTTATGGCCATTTCACATGCTCTGACTCACTTATTGGATTGTCAGGTGTATCAGAAAAAGATTCTGATAGCGCTGGACAATGAAGCAGTTATCAAAAGCATGCAAAAGACATACATAGCTAACAGCTTAGTTCAAGAATGTGTAACCAAGCTCATGGGATATGCTCATGGAAATGAGGTAACGGTCAAATGGGTTAAGAGACACATCGGTAGTGAGCAAAACGAGAAGGCAGATAAACTTGCAAAGCAAGGATCAAGCCATAACTTCTGCGGCCCAGAACCCAGAATACCATTGGGTTAGAACATGATGACAGCCTATATCTATAAATGGATAACTTTACTGCATCTCAACAAATGGAGAGAGTTGAGCACTTGTAGGCAGACCAAACTCATGTTGCCGAAAACGTGGTTCAGGGAAGCGATAAAAGTGCTTAGTTATCCGCGGGGCACCCTAAGCTAGCTGACCTCACTAATTACTGGACATGTCAACTTCAAGTATCACCTCAAAAAGATGACTCTTGCTGAGGAAGACACTTGCAGACTATGTCTAGAAGAAAAGGAGACAGCGGTGCATATATTGTGCCAATGTCCAGCACTAGCAAGTAGGAGGAAGACTGTCTTGGGACACCATTGGGTTGGTGATGACTTGACAACAAACCTCAAGCTAAATGAGCTGCTTGCATTAATAAAAAGATGTAGTTATGCGAACGAAAGCCACCCCAACTTTAACTCAATAACAACATCCGAGAATAGAAGGACAAAAAAGGACGCAAGTAGTTTCAGGATCTACTTCGGTTAATCCTTCACTTCAGTGGGGCCACTTGGTGGACGGTGCGCTGTCCCAACGTCCCACCATAATTAATACTCTTATACATATGAATAAAAAATCAATATCTGTTTAAAATTTTAACAAAAGATAGGACTTATTTTTTGGATTGCAGTATCATATTGGAATTAAAAAGATTACTACAATTATTAAAACCATATACGTAATTTTTTATAATGCATTAAAATAATGAAAGAAATAATTAATAAAAAATGTTTCCGAAATAACACCATATAATAACGAACAAAAAGTATCTTAAGCATCTAGAGCAGTTATAGATATATGTAGCTTTTCTTTATATACGAATTTTACATGTAATTAACTTATGTTAAATTTTCTTGTTTGAAATTATGATAAAATGCAACAAATACTAATTTATATTTACCAAATGCTCTTAATATACATAAAGTGTATCTGTACAATCTTGACCAAGCATATGGTGTATAAGAAAAAAATTCTTTTATTAAAAATTAATGTTCCAACCAAAAATTGCATTCCAAGAAGATTATATTAATGTATTCTATAAAACAACCAAGAGCAAATATAAAACATAATTTTAGTATTAAATTTTCTTTAGCACATATCCTTGTGATTATACTCCTGCATGATTTATGGTATCTGATGCATAAAACCACATCATAATTCCTGCACTACAAAAGATTTGATCTGATAGAAGTTCATGATGCGAT
Organism: Teleopsis dalmanni; assembly: GCF_002237135.1. Taxonomy (NCBI): domain Eukaryota; kingdom Metazoa; phylum Arthropoda; class Insecta; order Diptera; family Diopsidae; genus Teleopsis; species Teleopsis dalmanni. Next base: position 71,474,341 of record NC_051847.1, on the reverse strand, counting down.
TAAAATTTAATATATCACAATTTTTATTACAAACTAAGCAAATACAAAGAAAATTAAAATTCTTGGGAATTACTTACTTATATCACTAATTAAATGTACATTGAAATTGTTATCTCAAGGCATACATTTACACACCTTAAAGGAATTTTCACCCCACAACAATCAAACTGAAATTTGACTTTAATGAAAATAACTTTTCAGCTTTGTCACGTTTTGACTTAACATAATTTTATATGTATTATGCATTATTTCCACTTAACACCCCTTTCCCCCCACCAGCTTTACTAATATTTACAATGGCGCTTGTGCAAATACCTGAAAAGATAAGGTAAATTCTTATCGCTTCAATAATTTTTGTTGATAAGTTAAACTTTTCAACCGAATTTTTAGTGAAATCTAAATATAATACGAGTGCAAACAAAGTATCTTTTAGGTACATGCATGTTATACGACGGGGTACGTAACATAATGTTTTTACTTGCTAGTTAAGGTTACTTTATTTTATTTAGTTCTTTATTTAATAAATGAAGAAAAATCCAGTAAACATTAAAGTAAATATTTCATTTTAAAAAATGAAAAATTGAGATCTATTGAATACAATTCCAAATTACAGTTATATATAATTTTAATAAATAAAATTTTTTTCCCATTAAAATTAATTTCTGTGGATCCAGATTTTCATCCCAGGCAGCGTACCCAGCTTTCTTACTTCGATATTAATGTTCAATTTTCCTTTTGAAATACCCAAAAGAAAAAACAAAGAAAATGTAATCGAAAGGATTAAAAGGATTAAAAACAATAACTCTAAGCTAAGAAATTAATATATGTACATCTATTATAAATAAACATATATACCATAATATCAAGAACACTAAATACAAGAGGACTTCTCAACTCAAGCGATTTTATTTCTACACACATTAGGCCATTCAAAAGGAACGCGGAGATTTTGCATTGGCTGTGTAGAAATTGTTTATATTTAGTGTTCTTGATAATATACATTAGGTTTAACTTTCCAGAAAATTTAAAGCGAACAATTCAAAGTGTTTCTTGAAAGTCCACAATATTATTAGAAAGATAACCAACAACAAAAGCAAAAACACTTACATATACTCTGTGATCGAAAATCTTAATATCAAACTTGTGCACTTAATGTTAAAGACTCTCTTAAAAAGAATTCATTCGAAAACCAAGTAAGACCTGGATCCAATTCTATCGACATGCTAACCAGAGATGTAGTAGTAGACATTAGAAGTAGACAATATTCACCACTATAATTTGGTGAAATTTGTAACCTCTGGTTTCCGCAATAACTCCACTTAACAAGTTTGAAGACTTAAAATTAGTAATTTCATCAAAAGTATTTTACTCCAAGTGTTTTGAGTATTATTTGGACTCTATCTTATTGATAAAATGGCCAGATAAGTAGAAGTATTAGAACAGATATATTCATAATATTATCCTGCAACAAGTAATAACAAGATTCTAACTTTTAGACACGCTGGTCAGATATCAAGAAGTATTAGAAACATATATTCCTGATATTATTCAGCAAATATAAATTAGAGGAACCACTACAGTTAAAAAATTTGAACTATTAACTAGGTCAGGGCTGTCCAAAGCTTGGCCTATGTACTTTATCTACTACAATTACGCGAATTTTCTTTTGGTGTACTGTTAAACCCACACTATTTTATTTTTATGGTATACCAATTAAATAAATTTAAATTGATAAATTAAATTCGAATTCGAAAACAACTTTGAATGTATGTATTTGTTTTTGCGATCCTCCAATCTGTACAGTGATTGGTATTGGCCCGCGATCGCAACCGGTCTCGACAGACCTGATCTAAGTAATAACTCTGTATGCCCACTTTGTGTTATTTAAGGAAATAAGATAATTGGGTGATGTGGTAAAGATATCAAATGTCCATCAATGAACACTGCTAGCAGTAGATATAAAGATATTTATCCTTCTTATGGTGAAGAAGGATAAATGGAGAACTTTTGATGATTGATTAGAACTATAAGTGAACATGATTTGTATATACAGAGACACACAGAGGTTATGTTTCTTTTATGTGCGCTAGTCTCAATTGGAGTTAAGACGGAACATTGTATATAAAAATAATACGACTTGTTAGTAACTTTAGTCAAGTCTCCTCCCTTATCATACTGAAAAAACGAGCTCAAGCTGCCCGAATATTACACTCCCTTCACCCGCTCATCAGCAGCAAAAAGCTCAACATAAAGAATAGAGTTAGGATATTTAAGCAAATTATTAAACCAGGACTACTCTATGGCAGTATAGCGTTTTGCCAAGCGCCAAGCTCAACTTTAAAAATTCTTCAAAGAGGGCAAAATATTGCCTTAAGAAAACTGGTTAACTCCCCATGGTATGTAAGAGGAGCCAATATCCACAGAGATCTGAGAGTGGATTCAGTTGAAAAATACATTAAAGATCGTGCTCTGAAACTGTTCAATACAATTGACAGTCACAATAATCCAACACTCAGTATCCTAAAAATACAGCGAAATTTGATAAACACAAGCAGATACAAAGACATCAGATCCATCATATTATAAAGCCCCGTAAAGCCCCGTATTTAGTGTGACTTAAAACTGTCCACAGATAAAATAGAGTAAAGGTGCTGATTCACCAACTAACACATCTGAATATCAATCAATGAAAAAAGTATATATACATATATCACATGGCTAATTACCCATGGCTAATTACATTAATGGACTGTGTAGTTATAATAATAATCTCTTATCATTATTACTTATTGAGCTTAAAGTTCATATCTGGAGAAGAAAAATAACAAAACACTGAATTTAGGTAGTTAGCCTCGTATAAAATATCTTATATATCAAAGTATCTAAACGAAACGTATAAGAATTTTAATGAAAAATCTAAGCTCGCTACCCTCACCAATTGTGCATGTGTGGCTCCGAAGTAGTGTATTGTTAAACCTTATTAAGAAAACTCATGCCTTCCGCATTTATACTTATTTAAGGAAGATTTTCGTGCTCATGTGAATGCGTGCATGAAACTATTGAAATTTTAAACTCCAATACTGTGAACTAAGGGGATCGTTCAGTTCTTTAATACGCGAAATGAACATTGGATTTGTTTCACATCTGACAGATACTCGCATGTTTGCACAACGTATCGCGATTGTTTACCCCAAAGTGTTAAACCATTGTGTTGACACATTTTGAAGGTGCAAAAAATAAAATAATATTTAAAAGAGTTTTTTTTACTAATAAAAGAATTTATTGTGTGATATAAGGTGCTCTATATTTTCTGCAAAAAACATATTTCCGGAAATTACTTTATATTGAGTCACTAAAAATAAATTAAATTAACTTATAAATTTAATGTAAAAAAAAAATTGAATATTATATATTGTTCGAATATAAATCAATCGCTTTTATAAATATTGTAAATAGATTTATTTTTATAAAAAAATAATTGTTATATAAAAAGTTATAGAAATTTATATAAAGTTATATAAATTTAAAATGAACTCCGTATACTCCACATACGGCATAAAGTAAGCTAAAAATTTTTAAATAACTTTTAAATTCTTTTGGGAACTATTATGTTCTGCACAATGTTTGGAGAAATATTTCAAAAGAAATGTGTGTTTTAAAAGATTTAAGCTAACTTTCCTATCGAAACAGGTCCTTGGGTGCTATGAGCTACTTCAGTAGCTTCAGGCCACAGTGAAGCCTTGGGAAATGAATAAGCTAAACTACATTGAAAACTGCTTTTACAGGCCCTCAATCTATTTATGGGTTAAACTGAGCCAGTACAAAAAAAAATAATTAAGGAGAAGGAGAATCATATGCGGCTGGTGTACAGGAAAGACTTCCCAGAAGTTAGACAAAGCAAAGCACTGATCCAACCGTACTCCTACAAAAACATTCTTAAATTCTCAAAAGGTAATTTATGGTTGATAACAGATTTCATTACAGAACATTATGGTCTGAAATATCACCTTCATAGACTATGGAATGCAGATTATGCCTCGAAGATGAGGAAACTACTATGCATAATCTTTGTGATTGTTCAACTTTAACAACACACAGAAGAAACTTATTTCATACTGTGTTTCTGTCACCAGAGCAGCTTAAGAACTCTTCTATAGATCTAATCCTTGACCTTTTTCACACAGCGTTAAAGGGCTTTGTATAATCGATAGTGAAGTTGGTACAATAGAGGACTCATCTGGCCGTAATACTGTCTGTTGGACGATTTCACGTAAATAATTTAAATAAATAAATAAAAATAACAAATGTGTGTAAAGCTAAACTAAACTATCTTTCTAAATAACTAAGTAAGAATGAGTGAAATATATCTTCCGAAACTTTTTGAATTATAAACCTCAGTAACATTCTTTTAAAAAATCCGAAATTTCCCGTTGTTATTCTACAAAATAGAATTAGTGTGACCTATGACTTTGTAAATCCACCCAAAAACTATTATAAAGGCTTTCAATCTAGAACCCATTTCAATCAATATTTAATGACTTATTTGAAAGAGTACAGAACAAATTATTTTATTACTTTTTCATTGCTTTCAAAATTATGAGAAATGTAGTACCAATGCAATATGTTTAATTAATTCTAAATTAACAACCGACCTACATCTGAAGTTTTTATAAACTCAATAAACAATTAAAAACTGCTAACATTTATATATGTTTTTCTATTTCTCCATGTTGAATATTTAAGACTGATGACTTCAATATGTTTTTAAAGAAGAATGCCACTATCACACAGTTTTAATCAATAGAAAATTTCTAGTTTTAGTCAATATTAAAAATGACATCTGAGTAAAGACTCAACGAAGACTTGCTCTTGTCAATAGATGTCACTAATTAGAGAAATAATTGAGAAATAAAACCCCTCGTCAAATGAAAACCACGCTTCGTAAGTCTCTTATCATGCTTGTCAGAAGATCTATGGTTCCATATGGTTGGTTGGTTGGTTGGAGTGGCGGCCTTGTTTACCCAAGAAAGCCCACTTGAGCACAAATAATGGCCCGTTGTGGTACCACAAGGAAAAAGCGATGTTCGTATATAGACAAGGTGATTAGTATACGACCAACGCCCCACAGAGGCAACGACTCCCCTATTAGGTGAACCCGACAGCCCGACCCGACTCGACATTTCTATGAATCTAGCTAGGTCCCTCACATTGTAGGATGACAGATCAGTCAGATCGGTCAGAAAAGGGGCCCCCAAGATTTTTGATCTCTTTCTGGCTAAAGATGGGCACTGACACATGAGATGGAACACAGTTTCCTCCTCGTCCTCAAAGCCACAACCGTGGCAAAGGTCATTATAAGGAAGACCTAGTCTCATAGCATGGTACCATATGAGTTAATAAAGAATTAAATCGAATTAATCTTCGAATTAAATAGGATGATTAACTTTTTAAGCTACAATTTAACATTGAGTTCATCGCATATAAATTTAGCGGTTTCGCTTGTTTGGTCATGACATACGAATCGAACAAAATTCCTATAATATGTTTGATTCGGTATTCGTTTGTGGAAAACTTGGTTGAAAACGTGATGCATTTTCGATGGAGGGAATATGAAAGCAACGATATAAAAGCACTCGATACTAACAACTGACGACATATAACCATTAGTAAATCTGGCTAAAGGAGACTACTGGACGTGGCCACAAATGACTCATATTTGTAAAGGCCAACGAACTAAGTAATACTTACCCAGTGATACTTCCCTTATTTCATATGATTAAAATATCTACGGTAAAAATATTTTTTTGTAAATAAAAATAATTATTCAAAACTTTCCACTTTTAAAATATTCACTTACTAAGCGCAATTAAATTCCACATATCAATCACAAGAGGTATGAAATTAGTTTGTCATTCACAAGAAATTGTTGCTCAAAAACTCAACTGTAGTTGAAATGAACATTAATGTTTAAATGTAAAATGTAGAGTTAATTTTGATGAAATCCCAAAGCAAATAATTTCGAATTCCACGCATTCTAATGAATTTAGTTGCAATTTCAACGAGATTTCTCATTTAGACAAACTTGATAATCTGCACATGGCAGTGCATTGAGCCAACACACACAGGGACATAAGAGTTTGCATGCTTAAGTTGCCAAAATTAAGCACCGACAAACAGATGAAAACATACAAACAAACATGCAGACTCCGACATTTAGATGAGGCAACTAGTCTGACGGACTAACCCACACAAATTAGAAGATATGCTCTGTCATTTCTAATTTAACATATGAGCGCACAGTAATTGCATTTACAGCTAAAATCGCATAACTTAACTTGAACTTAATTTAGTGCACATTACAATCCGAGCTGCATTTATAAATTGCAACAAACAAGAGAAGCAGAAAGTTGCTGCATAGTGTTAGGCGCACTATACTCATTTTTTAATTTAATTAATAATTTGGATGCTTTGTACACAAATAATGCTCACAAATTAAACTCAATGCAGTAAAATTCGTTATTTTAACTACAATTTTAATTTATTTTGTTTCATTTTTTATGGTTTATTTAGCTGAAAATGCTGTAATGGCATGTTTGTGCTGTCTGCTCCACTTTATAATTCTTTCTTTGGACTATAAACCCACATAAGTATACATTAGACGTATGTGTTTTTAGCATAATTTACTATTATATTCTTATGATTTTGTTATTCTTGTTTTTTGTGATGCCGATGCCGATGCCGATGCTGATGCTGGTGCTGGTGCTGGAGATGTTGATGTAAAGTGTGTTAACTTATTTTGAATAGAACAAAGTTTCTTAAATGTTATTGTGCAGAAGTAACAACTGTAACATAAACAATATGTACACAAGTGAACCCATTGTTAACGATGTGAAAAGTAACACACCAAGATATATAATTTGTAGACGGTCGCAACGAATTCGTAAAACCTTACAAAAAATTACCTGTGCATACTATACTATATACAAATACTATAGTATATATGAGAAGTATATATAGTAATTGAAATCTTTGATGGTGTGTAAATAATACTTTATTTTATATATTAATAATACATAAGATAGTTTTATATACTATTATTGGATGAAGGATTATTGTTAAGTGCAAAAAATTTATTATAATCATTATCATCATCAGCGTTACAGCTCGGGGTGAGCTTTGCCTGCATCAACCAGCTTTCTCCATTCTACTCTGCATGTTGTTTTAGATCTCCAATTTTGTCGAGCCATCTTATACGTGGACTACCTTAAAAACAAAAAGAAACAACACGAAGGCTATTCAAATAAATCTAAGAGACTCTTAGCACATCACCTTAGGTGAGCAACCCATAAAATATATGGACAGTTCCTGCTATATGGGAAGTTTATAACCGATACTCCCAAAACTTTGGAGCTCGAAATATTCAGAACTTCCATAAAATCTACTATGCACTATAGATGCAAAATTTGGATTATATCTAAAATGAATAAAGGGAAATTGCAAGTCATGCATAAAATTGATTAGCCTGCATAAAAAGTAACCCAAAACTCTGGCAGAGAACAAATGAAGAAACGAAGTTTTAATAAATTCAAGGAAGGAGTGATGTTGAGCTTATCATATATTAAAAGACTTTTATTCCAATTTACTGAACTAAAAAACTTTAATAAAAAGTGTTCATACAAATTTAAAAAAAAAAAGTTATGCTAGGTTAGTTATACATAAGATCCTAACACGACATTACCCAAACGGCACTGAAATAGAATCCACAAGTATCAAGACAATGAGTGAGTTTAAAAAAAAATATCTTTCCAGACAAGTTACATAAGTACCCATGGGACTTTCCATGGGACAAAGTAGTAATTACTGCTCAAAATAGAAATACGCTTTCGCATTGTTTTAGACCTACAATTTTGTCGAGCAATCTTATACGTGGACTACCACTGCTGCGGTCATACGGTGCATATTCGCTTTAGACTCTATCATCCGGAATTCTCATGACGTGTCCTAAGCATCTTACACCAGCATCTTCAATTTATTTAATATTTATAATTATTATAATTATTATAATTTATTATAATAATAATTATTAAATAATTTACACTCAAAAGTTATAATAGATCTAAATTTAAACCTGAATTCCATCAACTACCAGAGAATAATATTGAATGGTTGACTGGTTGCAGAGGCAAAAAGTAACTACATCCCGTGGTGCAATAACAGATATCACTTTTGATAAGCTATCAAGCAGTTGATCAGCTAAATCCGATATTAGTAGCTTCAGAAGACTCCGTTGTCATTCATTAAACTATTCTTTCAAAAAATCGATGATTGTTTAGTATGTATGGTAGCATGGAGGTATGGTTTGTGGCAACATCTTTTTAATATCAAAAGTTTTCCAGGAAACATTTAAAAATATTTTAAAACATAAAATCCATTAATTGTAAGATCAGCATGTTTCCTTTTAAAGTTAAAACATAATGATATGTGAATAATCCCACGAACTTATCAACTTATTAAACTTCATGGAATGAGATATTTATGCACAGTTGGATCCTCAAAAATTAACTGAAGACTAACAGTTGCTCAAAGTTCAACTTTAAAAAGTATAGAAATTTTCTTCATAAAATTTTGACTGATAAAATTTAATGCTTTTAATATGATCCAGAAATCATTCCCATAAAGTTTGAATTGAAAGATGCCAAACGATGTAGCATTTAGTACGTCTCGCTTGAACATATCAAAAGAAAACATAATGTTAATTTGCTTTTACGATTTTAAGAGTATTCCCAACAAAAGCACCACTTCTTCTCTTAATTAATGTAAAATTATTTCTGAACGTTTTGAAGCACTTACGTGTAGAATATTGTATTTCTCTTCTTCCGTTTTAATATTGAGCAAAAGGAAGTTCGCGGTAGTTATAGTGATAATGCAACTTTTCAACAACCTGATTTTGTCACAGTTTTTTAACTAAAATTTTCAGTCTATCAACTGGTCTCCCATTGACTCGATTCCATACCAATAGACTCATACCATTCACCAAAAATTTTGTCTGACGATTTGAAGGAACTGTTTTAAATAAGAGAGTAGTGTTTATATTAATAGAGAGTAAATGTGCTTAAGTGCACTGACTCAATTAGCTTTAACATAATAATAATATTTATAATTATAGAACATTAAACTAATTTGTATACTTGCGTATCAATACATAAATGGTTTTATATCATTTTTTATATGAATATTTATTGTGATATTTACAAGCACTTTTTCCATGCTCATAAAAAATTTTTGAAGATTTTTATTTTATAATATAATTCCTATTAAAAATAGGAATTATAAAAAATAAATGATAATGACTGACGTTTACTATCACAAGCAATTCGAAGATTTGGAGTTTATAAATAATATCTACCCCTTATAGCATACAGGCACTGATATGTAATCTGAAACAAACCAACTACATGCATGGAAAATATCGGTTGACCCTAAAAACAAAAAGAAAAACACAAAGGCTATAAAAATAAATATTAGGCACTCCTAAACAACTTGATTACTTGGTCTATGTTGATGAGTCCAAGTAATTCGCGTAATATTCACACAGTCACCGCTATGCAGTCTAAAGCAAACCACTTGCTTGAATTGAAAGTATCACTAAAACTGAAAAATAGCAAGAATAAAATGAAGGCTATTCGAATAAATCAGACACTTCTTATACATCGTGAATATTATGCATTTTCTGTCTAATATCGAACACAGCACCGATCTAAAATAAACCAACTACATGTATTGAAAATGTCAATTGACCTGAAAAACCAAAAGAAAAGAAAGTATGTGGATAGTTTCTTTTATTTGGGAGGTATCATATCTTCCATATATGGCACAAAGAAAGATGGCGATAATAGATTGAAAGAAGCCAAATTGCTTCCCCGAGTTTTATTCAATTTTCAGAACTTGCATAATATCCAATATGTAGTATAGATACAAAGCTTAGATTATATCCAAAAGGGTTAAAGGAAAATTGCAAGTGCTTGAAAGTGCAATGATTACCATTGTATCATATGTAAAATTTACAAGCTTGCAGGATGAAGAAATGGATAGTGTTCATAAAAGTTCAAAGAAGAAAATAAAGCTGGGTTGGTCATATATTAGGAAGATCTTATAACAACATTACGAAAATCGCACTGAAATGGTATTCACAAATATTAAGATAATGAGAGAAGTACATAAATTCCTAGAGGTGAACGGCTCTAGATAAGTTCCAGAAGTACATTCTTTTAGAGGAAACAGTGGTTATTGCTTAGAGAAATCAGCATATTGAAATGTGATACGAAAGAAAAATTTTGTTTGAGAGGATCTAATTGAATCAAATCAGATTAATATTTATATTAAATTAAAATATTTAAAAGCAATTAACAGGACTAATATACCTGATACTAAATATACCTGATATACTGCAAACATCTTGTAGTGCAGTAAAAAGGACTTTTGTGCAATGCAACACATTTATGAAGCGAAAACTTCGCGCCGCATAAATGAGTGAAGAAGAAGAAGAAGTAATATTTTCTTAGTGTTGGTGCGCTTTGAGGGTCTTATCGCCTTCCTTTATGTGGAGTATTTATGTGCCAACTATTTATGTGGATTTTAATTGTGTTGGCAACGCGCACAGAAAATAAAAATCGTCTGCAACGCCGTTTTACATTCCACAAATAGAAGCAAAAAGGAAACTTCAAAAACAAAAATGTTTGTTTGTAAACAAAAAATTTCTCTGTGTGTTTGTGTAATTACGTGTAAGTTTTGTGCTAAACATTTACACAAAAGTGCACTAATATTGTTTATAAACGCCGCAGGGTATTTTAGTGTAAATGCGCTAAAAAAGAAGTTAAGTTAAGAATCTTTTTCCATTTTTGTTTTTTTTTTTGTTAATTTTTTTTTTTATATTTTTTTTTGTTTTAAAATTTTTATATGCAGTAATTTAAGTTCCCATGTTATTACAATCTAGTATTTTTTTTTTTTCGATAAACTTTTGTTTTAATTTTTAATTGAGTTATTGATAAAGTACTAAATTTTATTCAATTGCGAAAGTTAACTCTCCGACCCATTTTGTTGACAAGATTTCGTAGGACTAGACTTTGAACATAACTTTTTTATTACGCTCCCATAATCCACACTAATGTTTTTTTGGCTTCGAGATGTTTTATTGGTTCATGAATACTATATCAATTGAGAATTTTTTTTTTTTTTGATGTCCTTCAATTTCTTCGCATGAGTCCTTATAAAACAATTCATATTCTCAAATAAGTCGGTTTATAATTCTGTACATTTCTGAATATTATAACGTCGAATAATATCGAATAATAGCATTAGTTAAGAATAAAACTCCAGGATATATTTGTTTGACCATATATTTTTAAACTATTGCTGCGAAAAAAGCTTCTTCACGCTTATTACTAATACATGCATATAATTCCTTGAGGCTTTATTCTTAGTGAACTTCTCTGAGCCCTTTTCCAAAGGCCTCCTTTGCAATAAAATGAATCCCTTTTCCTACACAATTCCAATGTTTAATCGTAGAAATAGCAACTCGCTCCTTAGACTATAGAGTCTTAAACTTTTGTAAATACCTACCTATACATCATCACCCATAATTAACATATACTATTTAGATAAATTTAGAAATTTGAATGCTACGCTTCATAATTTTTACTGATAGGTGATTTAAGCACAAAGCCGTTTTCAGTATGATAGCTAAGATCTTAACTCGTTTCTAAAAAGCGCTTTTAGTGATTCAAGCCTCACCCTGTGGCTTTCTGTAGTCTCCACCAAGTCTCTCCAAGTTGGTTGACGTCAATCAGCCGATCAATATAGTCTATTATTAAAACGTTGTTATAACATAAAATGATATATGTTTAATTTATTATTTAAAGCAATAAAATCTGACCATAGTTAATAAAATATAGATTAAAATGGGTCATATTTGAAAGTGGAGTAAATGAAGAGATTCATAAAAATTTGTCTTGTCCCTGAAAAGTTTGCTACAAAAAAGTGGTCTTCATAATTTTTTTTTTTGCTGTAATTTTCATAATTTCCATAAATTTTTAAAGCCAATAGATCATATTTATAAAGTAATTCTGAAAATAAAATTTTTTAGTGTTGCAACTTTGAGATTATCATTAAATTCTACATATTAATGAAGCCAGTTTCTAAAACAATCCCTAAAATTCGTTTTTTTAAGGCTTGCAACTCCGAGATAAACTAGAGTAATTATCTTTACATTATTGGTGAAGACTTTATCGCTCACTTTTTTTAATTTTTCAAAACAACCAGAAATCACATAGTGTTGACTCTGGGGTGTATGATGCTAGTTCGGTCTCTTTAAAAAGTGCAATCAAGTTCTTAGTGTTTTTTTTAGAAATATGAGCAATCTTGCCATCATTATGCAAAAATTATTGATGTAGTTCCAATTTTTCTTGGTACTTCATAAATCTATGGTAAGCAGGTTTCAGCATACCATCTAGCAGTTACCGCCTGTCTAGTCTTTAGAGGAAGAATAGCTTTAATATTTCATGTTGTGACAAAGATTGATGTCATAACTGTTGTTGCTGACTTCTGTTGCCTGCCTTTAACGAGTGGATTAGCTTCTTCTCAGCTCCATACTGCTGAGTCGCATTTATAGAACTAATCTGTCATCTGTTACAATTTTATTGAAGAAGCTCCTCTTTTTGAACTTCGTTTCAAATTCGGAGAATCCAACGTGCTGATTTTCGATACAGCAATGGCATTTCAACAAGCCCAATCCATAAACAATCATTTCTTGGATATATTTCAAGCCTCCGAAATTACTTTCAGATGGGCCAGAAGCATTAGTGCATTTTTTTCATATATATGCTATTCATTAAATATTTCAACAGTTACGCCGAAATCCGTAGAGAATAGCAAACCAAATCAGTGATGGCATCAAAATTTAGACCGACTCTTTGTCATTAATTTTGGATTTTCTGGTTTTAATTTGAATTCTTTACTGTGAAACTTTAAATAAAATATAAATGATGTCAAAAACTTATCCCGCGTTATCAACTAGTCCAATATTTAGTAGTCCCACCGTATAGTAAGGAAATAATTCATTCTGCAGAACAAATGATTAGGCTTAACTATCTACTCAATGAATTTATTACCTTCCAGACAGTAACTGCATTCCATAGAACTAACGATTAGGTCTAACTATTTAATCATTAATTAGAATAAGACCATTACTTTTTCAAAAATCATAAATGGTACTCATCGTCATAGTATAATCCTACCAAGTGAGTGAAATTCCAAACGCATTTATTTCTCAAAATAAGGAATCCTTTTCGAACTTTGTGAAAAATCCTTGTTAACTAAAAAATGAACATAAGATTTTGGAAAGATTTTCTGAGGCTGAAAGTATTTAGTGCAATTCCGACATGTAAATTTGGAACAAGATTGCTAAATTCAAAAAAAAAAAAAAATAAGAAAAATAGAAAAGCATTGCATGAATGCAAAGTGAAAAATTTTCCAAAAAACCATGAAGAAATGTTGGGTATTGTAAGGTAATGTAATACAAAATGTAAAAGTAAAAGATAACCGAGAAAACAGAACATAAAGGAGTAGGAATAATAAGACATTTTATTACACGAAGATCAAAGGAAGATGCACGTATCTGTAAATTTCCCAGTTGAGCGTTTACATGAAATGAATTCACATACGAAACGGAAAACATAAACAAACTTAAATATTACAGTTATGCAAGGTAATTTGTACTTAGCAATCCTTGTTACTTAGTCCTTGCGTACGTTTGTATCCTTGCGTTTTTCAGCAAAAACAACCATAGCCGCAAATGCAGCTTCTTTTAATTTTATATTTACTACCGAGTTTTCTTCTTCTTTTTTATGCTCAACTAAACCATGAAAAGAAGGGAGGATAATGCAGTATCGCTGAAAGGGGGTTGCATATGTAACCAGTATAAGACCCTTAAAAGGGAAGAAAGAAACGTGTTTAGAAACATTGAAATTCCTTTGACTTCATTTTAAATTATTCCTTTTACCTTTGGTGCGTTACACAAATATTTCATGGAATATTTTTATTTAAATTCATAAAATATTCTTTAAGTGAGATTGTTCTTTAAGGGAGTTAAGCAGATGTCCTTTTATAGATGATGAAGAATAATGCAGGCTAATTGCTTTCTTAAGAGGGGTTGCTTCGGAATACGAATAAGTTAACTTCATCTCTTCAATGCTAAAATTAAGTACAACTTTAGGGAAAATTATTTCCGAAGTGTAAATAAATGAAAATGTTCAACAGTTTATATATCATATAAGGTCTGTCAATATTTGAATTAAAAAAGATATTACTTATTTTCATTTAGATCTTTACAAAATAAATTTTTTCCAAAGCTTGATTAATTTTTTAATAAAATATGTATGATTAATATAATATGGAAGCAAAGTTCTTAAATAGTTAAAGAATAGAAAGATAAAATCATTTATTATTGATATAAAATTAAAACAAAAGAGAATAGATTGAAGTATAATATTAAATCCATTTTCATTATCTATAGAATAGTTCTATGCAGAAAAAAGTTAGTTACTACTTTACTTTACTACTAAAAGTTACTACTTCCGTTAAGTTAGATAAGCTTGCCAGCGACGTAAAAGCTGCTCACTATAGGAATTCAAAATGTCTCTGTAAATCCAAGTTTATCCATCTGTAATGTCAATTTTTACACCATTATCCGGTGTAAGACGTACACGTAAGTATTTCTTCCATTTGTACGTTAGTACTGCGGAACCCAGAGGCACGTTTTTTGTGATCTTATTCTCTTTTCCCCAAAATCTACAAGCTATATTTTACTTAGTTCTTAACTTACTGAGAAGATATATTATGATAGGTTATAACTGAAAGTCCATTAAGAGCCATTTTCAAATTGTGCCACCGTTTAGAACTCAAATGTTTGAAAACCTTTACAGTTTTGAATTTTTGCCATACCCTAAAATGTTATTTTAAACAATATCTTAAACCTGACTAAGATCGTTTAAAAAGTGAGTCCCCAGTATAATAAATCGGTGTTGCACAGGTGTTGCTTGACAGTGAGAAAACTAATATGTATTGTAGCGTAGCCAGCATTGTTTCACAGGAAGGTTTTACTAGAAATATGTTTTTTTTCAGTGTTTTGGGCAGTGTATTAACTCGCATATTCTATTATCATGGGAGTCCAATGATAATTTAAACTTTCTTCTTCTTAAATATTCCACTAGACTTGAAGCATTTTCTTCGTCTTTCCCACAGTTCTAATAAGAATTATTAAACGGGAGATTCAATCTGCTACATGAGTCTTTAAATGGGAATGAATCGTCGATAAATCTCCGTCTCGAAACTGATTAAAATTGTTCGTCGTTATAAACAATAGCATTGGTAAATTGTTTCATTATTGGCTCTTTGTGTATCTGTTTTCTTCTGAATGAAAGAGAAGAGATTTTCCAATTTTAGAAATGATTTGGGGCTAATATGGCATCCATATCAGTTTGACCTAAAATCTATAGGATTCACACCTGTTTATATTATCTAAGGATATTTATGTTATGAAGATGCTCTATCAGTAATTTTTATTTCATCTGACAAAAGTTGAGTGATTTAACTATGTTATCACCTGACTATCAGTTAGAATAGCTATTCTCTGATTCTGATCTTAGGTATAGTGTTAAAGTACAGTAACCTGTCTAACATGTAAATTTCTGTTCTATAATCGAATTCAAATTTAATAATATATTATGAGACTAAGAGATGGGAGAATAAAATTACAGCTATTATTTTGCTTTGATTAAAAATCTATACATAAAAGATCTTAAATAATAAGATGAATTTTAAAAAACATATATCATTATTTACCGTTTGGATTAGTGTCTTCTCTTATACAGTCATATGATAATAATGTAATAATTTTCCATATTGGAGTGTTCCAACACTCCATGTTGGAGTGTTTAAGAGAGTATATATAAAAATCAATTTTACGGTTCTATTGATGGTTAGACAATACTTGCATGGAGCGTACAGAATAAATTCTAGAGAAACTATAAGATATGGTTATGATATATATTTCGTGAAATTCTTTTTACAGCTTCTAGAAATGCTATTCTGGAAGCTATAATAATCTTAAAATACTATACTAATCTGTATTTATTTATTGATATATATCTATATTTGCATGTTCTAAAGTAATTATTAAATATAGAACGAATTCAATATAATAGAAACCAAAAATTTTAAAAAAACAGTTATAATTTGTTTATTAATTACTTAATAGTGAATCTTTTCTAGAAATTATTACAGAAAAGATTAGTAGACAGACAGCAAATGTTTCGTAAGTAGTTCCAATTCATGCCTACAAGCTCTAAAGTCACATTATTTGTATTTATCAGTTTCTTAGAAATATATCTAATAAACTTATTTGATGGGAATCACAAAAATCATTCAATAACCTCAATAACCAAAATTCTTAGATTAATAGAGTAGTTCATAGTTACAATGAAAATCCCACTGATATTCTTTGAATATCATTCTTAACCATTTATAATTATAATTCTCTTGACTTAAAGAGAACAGTTAACTTTCTACATGCAAATATGTAGATATTGTTCAAGTCTAAATAATTGTTTTTATATAATTTATAATTAATTGTAAACAAAATAATTATTTCATGTTCTAAATTCTGTTCTGTTTCAATTATAAATCACATCTTACTTAAGTAATTTCAACAGTTTGCATTATATTATAATTATTACTCTCTTCCTAATAAGAATTTTTCTTTTATTTAAAAATACTTAATATGACATAATTACTTAAATGATTACCTTAATCATATGTTTTAGCTATTTAAAATTGCAAGCTTCAGCGCCTTCTACTAAAGTCTGAGAACTTCAATGAACTAATTTTGCCTCTTTTGCAATTTTCTAAAAGTTTTAAGCATATAAATATATCATCAACAGCAAAGCTGCTATTGTAACGCATGTCACATAATCATAAAATTATTTCAACTGAACCTGTCTGCAGCAATCGTACTCGTATGACCTACGACTTAGCAAAATTTTACAATCTAACAATGTAAAATTGAAAACCTTGAACTTTACTAAAATAGAAAGAAAATACCTAGGTGTTCGTAGCCATTTATGTTAAAGTGGGGTTTACATTTACATAAAATATATATAAGAACTATTTGCAGATACTCAAACCCATAGATTTTTCTAAAGACCACCGATAAAAGATATTTGGTTATATATGAAACAGTTGTCTGATCAGCCTAAGAATTAACTTGATTGAAACTTGAATTTCTCGGTTTGATATTGATCCCACTATAACCAGCGGGTCAATTTAAAACAGATTTCTAAACGCAGGACATAAAAATTTCAATTAATAGGTTTTAGACTCCAGAAAAATATGTGAACAAAAAAGTCAAGTACGGCTTTGGATCAGTTGGTTAAGGTGCACTGATTCTGAGCTTCACATTTGGCAGGACCCGAGATCGATTCCTGGTACTTACAGTCTCAAAAATAATTATTTACGAATAAATAAATACAAGAACTGATGATGGGTATTTGGCAATACTCGAAACAGCTGTATGGTCAGCCAAATATTCAATTAATTAAAATAATATAAAAAATAAAATTTTTGTTGTTGTAGTTCACTACTGTTCGAAAAATCCTCTTAATTAATATAATTTATATAATCATAAGTTTTCGCTCTCTGTATATATTTTTGGTATATTAAAATTCAGTTATCGCGTATCTCTCGATCAACTGAATAAAGAGGGATCAAGGATAAGTATATTTTCGGCATTCGCTTCTATACTCAGTGATCTCTTAATAGCAATTTCTCTATATCCACAAATTTTTCCAGTACACCTTTTACTTTTTATAATCTGCCCGTTGAATTTGTGGTTATAGACAATGTTATGAAATTAGTTTGTTAGTTTTGAAATTAGAAGAACTCTTCCTCAATTTCTACAGTTTTTTGAAACTATTTCGAAATAATTGAAAAACAGTTTATATCAAACCATTCCAGCGGTATCAAGAAGAACCTATCTTTTCTTATTTTAATTTTGGAAAACAATTAATTGTCACTGATTGTAGTGTTTGTTGTGCTACATGAATAGTTCTTCCAAGACTCCAATCCTTGTCTAATCTGACTAGTCGTAGTCAGAGACTTTTTTTTGATTTCTTAGCATATATCTTATATAGTAACTCAAAAATAATTTAACTTAATTAATAAGTCAAGATTCAATTTCACCATGGCTGTTACATATAATACCAAAACTGTCTTACCTATTTGCAGAGCTTTTTTTATTACTACTTGAAGTGACATAAATACACTGCGAGGTGTTTAAATTTTCTTGAACCTTTGAGTCAGTATAACTATCTAACACAGCTTTTATTCTATTTTTGAAAATATTAATTCAATACAAGTATTATGAACATGGAGAGGTTAACGTGTTAAAATTTTGCATTTCTCCTAAGTACTGAGTCCATCAGTAGCGGGAGGATACAACAATCCGGATAGAGAGATATTAGCTTCTAGTAATCTAGCATTATTTATAGGGAGTAATTTAATCAGCTCTAGAAGGATACAACTATCCAGATGGAAAAGATATTTTAAAATCTTAAATTAGTTCTAGGAGCTAATTTAAGGAAGATACAACTGATTGAAAGAATAAGACGTATGTATGTTAATATTTTGTATTAATTCTAAATACTGACTTAGACAGTGCAAGGTGAAGAAGACGTTTCATGTTACAAATTTTGTGTTACTTCTCGATACTGTTTACATCAGTATGAGGACCATACAACTATCCGGACGAAGGAGACGTTACCGGTTCTAACTTCTGATTTATTCAGTTCAACAGTTCAAGAAGAATACTCCGATTGGATGGAGAGACACTCGAGTGTAAAATTCTTATATTATTTTTAAATACTGAATTGATCAGTTCGAAAAGAATACTCTGATCGGTTGGAGAGACATTTGCGTGTAAAAATCTTATGCTAGTTTTAAGTATTGATTTAATTAGTTCAAGAAAAATACTCCGTTCAGATGGAGAGATATTTGCATGTTAAAATCTCGTATTACTTCTAAGTACTCATTTAATCAATTCAAGAAGAATACTCTGATTAGATTGAGAGGCATTTGGGTGTAAATGCCTTATATTACTTCTAAGTACTGATTTAATTAGTTCAAAGAAGAATTCCTCGTTCGGATAGAGAAGACGTTTGGATGTTTAACAAAGGAAGATACCATGTTTAGATGGAGGAGACATTTACGCACTAAAATATCGCTTACTTACAGTGTCTTACGATGCTTCATTCCAATTTAACAAAAGAAAGACTTCAAGGTCCTGATCTTGTAGAAACTGCTATATCTTTGAAATAGTTTAACCCTTTTAAACTGAAATTGGAATGAACACCATTCTGGCGAGGTGTGTAGTTATAAATATAGCAACTTATTTTAATTGTTTGGCATGAAGCCCTAAAACAAACGATGAAATAAGATTTTTCAATACTGTTGATTCCGTTTTTCGACCTGAGTTTCAAATTAATTATATAAGGCAAACATATAAGAACTTAAATGAGTATTTTTTCGTATCAAAATATATGCAAAAGAAATTACTAGAAAAATATGAAAAAATACATAATAAATTTAATAATATGCCTCAATGTGCTAGGCTGCCACTTAAAATAATTGCAAAAAGTACTGAGGCAGCTAAAGTTGTTAACGTAGGCAACACCTCAAACAGAAGCCACAATCGAGTCGAGCGAGTCGAGCGAGTCTTTCTGTATCGAAAGACCGGGAGTGTGAGTATGTCACTCATCGTGGTGTGTGCATTCTTTTTTTTTTTGTTAAAATATTTTCAATTTAATATTTGCAACAAAAGCTGCTTAAGATTTTATTTTGCTTTCTTCAGGCCTTTGCGGCAGAAAATTAGGGGACACACTGGGCGTTTTTGTTGCCGCAACCTTACGTGTTCACATGGTCTGTGTACTAATTTCCAGTGCATTGGCAGCTGGATCAAGGAGGGTGACTTGTTGCTTCTTGGCTTCGTCTTTATACTTAGCATTGAACCGTTTGCCTTTGCGACTGCGAACCACATTTTGCTGAGCTTTGTTAAGTTTTTATTTCATTTTGGCGCGCTTTTTCATCTTTTGATTTCATTTATTTTTTTAATTCAATTTTATATTTACTTTTTCTTTTTTTATTTTTTATTTTTTATTTTTTATCTCAAAAACGTCGTCGCTTAGGTTTCTTTATTTTTATTTAAATACTTGAGAACACAAAAGAATAACGACAGTAGCAGATATTTGATACGTCAAAATGTGACATCAGCAAAAATTAAATGCTTTATGAAACACTTTTTGCCAAGAAAAATTAAATTGTTTATTATTTCAAGCTTTTATATGTTTATTCCACGCATTCAATTATTTATTTATTTTGATTACATTTTTTTTCGTCTTTAGTTTTTAAAATTTCTTCCAAATTCATGAGAACAAATGTGAATTCTGTCATCGACAAGTGGTCGATGTGTTCAAACGATTTGTTGATACCCAAAAATGTTTAAAAATTAATTTTGCTTATTTCGCACAATAATGTGGTAGGTAGATCTGTAAGATGTGCTCCCGTTAGCGTAATTTTATTCTATGGATGTATCACTTGAATATAAAAACACATATATATATATGAAGCTATTAATAAATAATGAAGATTATATTAATCGATTATTATGAACTTATCAGTTTTAAGACAAATAAATGAATTGGGCAAAAAGTATTAAGCGTGTTCCCATGCGTTAGAATTTAAAGTATGTACAATAATTTGGAAGTGATGCCTATTCAATTTGTTTCACAACTGATAGATGTTGATTGCTAAGGTAAGTGATATTTGGTAAGTATTATTTTGTCTAATAATGACTATTATTATTGGTGTTACAAGAAGAAAAATTAAATTTTTATTGCTATACTGTAACCAGTATGTACCTTCAGCTCAAAAAGTATCCGGATTTTGTTATTTGTTAACTACTCCTTAAGTAATAGACCTTTTTCAAAAAATTTTTTTTTGTTATGTTGGTACACCCATTCTTCACATATGGCACAAATTTGAGCGCCATCTGTCAATTAGTTTGTTTACAGCAGCTGTTAATGTGCGACTACCTCAAGTGCATTTAGCGATTTTTACTATGGAAAATTCTTGTTGTACACGATTTTTTGACCAAACATGGCACCACTGTCATCGCTAAGGCACCATATTCGCCAGATCTGGATCCGTGCGACTTTTTCCTGTTCCCGAAACTCAAATTGCCCCTTCGTGGTAAGCGTTTTGAGTCTATTGAATCGGTAAAAGAGAATTCGCTGAAAGAACTAAAAGGCATACCTGCACGGGCCTACGAAAAGTGTATGGAAGATTGGGTTAAGCGTTGGCATATGTGTATCGCTTCAGAAGGAGCATATTTTGAAGGAGATAAAATAAATTTGGAATAAAATTTAAATTTTTGTGTTTTATTTACAAAATCCGGGTACTTTTCGAGGTAAAAATAATTCATTTTTACTTATTACGGATATATGGATTTGATAAATAATCCTCGATCTGATAGTTTTGTTTTTTTTTATATTTAAACTAAGAGCATAGTTTAAATTAACAACAACTAGTCACATTGACTAACAATCTTAAGTGAGCATATAGATCTGAGGTATTATTATTGTTAATAAATAATAGGCTATGAATGCACTCCGACCTACAAGCTCTGTTGTGGGCCTAAAGGCCCAACTAAAAAAATTTTAGACTATTCATAAATTTCGTAATGGTTGTGGTGTTAGTTTTACTATTTGATTTGGGACTAAGATCCCGCTTCTGAGTATTGGCAACCTTCTGTATTTCTTGCTTGACAATAAGTATTTCAAGGTCACGGTGTAAGTCAGCATTTCGTACATACCATGGAGTGTTTACTGCATCCCTGAGTGCTTTGTTTTGAAACGTTTGTATCATATCTATTATATGATTTTTTGCACAACCCCATAGAGTCATATAGCATTGCAACCCCATAGAGTCCAGCATCAATGGTCTTGAAATTATTTCTTATATTTAATTATTCGTAAATAAATTTTGGAGACTGTAAGTACCAAGGATTGAGCTCAAGCACTACCAAATTTGGAGTTCTGATTATAATAATTATAATAATAAATTTAATAAAATCACATTAGTATATTAAAGTCAGTGCTTTTCGACACCACAGATTTGTATTGCAATTCGGAGAGTTAAAAAAGGGAACAAGTTTAATAAATACATACCTATTTGGGCGGATGGATACCCAATTCATATGCTTCATAGATGATTTCTTATATTTGAACTATTTTTCTTAATAATGCAATTTTCTACGTTCTTCAGGTGAGCAATTTTAAACTATATTTATTCTTAAATGAAAGTCCATTACGTAGATGATTTCTTCTGGTTCTCTGATTGCCACAATAGCAACTTATATTAGTTTAATATGTTGAGTCACTAAATTAAATATACTTCTTAACTGAAATACTTTAAAGTATCTCATAAATTATCTCTATATTATCTTTTAATGAACTAAAAGTTATACGTTTTCAATTGCTTAATTCCTTGTAAATAATCGTACATATATGTATATAGCTTAGAGCTTATTTTATAAAAATCAATTTCATAGAAATGTATCTTTTTTCTAAAATCTACTTTATTATCAAATGATTACGCGTTGCTAGGTAGAATAGAATTAAGATTTTATTAATTTTTTATTGTATTTTTTGGCTAAAGAAAATAAATACTCATAGGGGCTTATATGTAATATGAATTTACGACGCAATCATCTTGACTGGAAACAAGTACAAGTATTTTTATGTATTTTAAAACAAAAAATTTAATTTTATATATAAATTAAATTGTATATTAAAAAACAAAAAAAAAATAATTTAATATACAAATTTAATATATTTACTTAGACATCAAGCAAATCAAAATGTTATGTCGTCTCAATTCTCATGAGTGTATCTGCACATGCGAGTATATGTTGAGCTTTGTCTTTTGTATCTTTTATGCCAGACGCGTAAACAAAGTTAACATTTAAGTATCGAGAGAAACATGGAGTACGTCACGACATATTATGTTGTTGAAAATATTTCATTATGAATCACCCACAAGACCTACTACCGACTCTTCAGAGAGTTAAGTTTTTTCACTTACGTTTGTTATTACAAATAAGCGGCTGATGGCGCTGATGATCTATAAAAGAATGTATGAATAATCATGAATATAAACGAATTCCATGAAATTGTCAATCACTGTTTGTTTTCAAAGATATGAAATTTAATTATTAAATTAGATAAAATATTTTTAGAAAATATGAATTTAGCTAGCATACATTTTTATGATGGATAATATACACGGAGTAGCAATGAAATCACAAGAGACTAATGTACGAATCCAAAGAAGCAAGTTTCTATTAACCGAGTTGAAGAGTAAAGTATATATTTAGTAGAAAAATTTTATATATTATTTTAAGCTTATTTAAATTAAAATTAAATCAAAAAATTATAATTGACATAATTCATAATTAATTAAACACAGATTAAGTGTATATTGGCTTCGTATGTTAATACAAGAGCTCAGAGATCAAAGTTAGTAGGGTTCCATGTCAGACACTTGTACTGTCTACAAAACCAACCAAAACTTTTTTGTGAGGACATCAATTAGCAATTTAGTCTCATATATGACTTACATATAAAGATTTCCCCGATTGACGGCGAATGCCATAATCGTATAAGGATAAATTAGATACTATGTAAATGAAGTTAGGTTTTTCTTATTATTTTTCTTATAATTATTTATAATATTTATGTTTTATATATTATAAATTATTGAAAATGTTAATTTTGTAAATGTAAATATAACCTATATTTAATAAAAAGAATACTACTACTATAAAGATTTTCGTCTTTACTTCAGTTATTCTAAAGAGTTCCTAAAGACATCGGTTTATCATTTTCGTTCGCGTGATATATGTTAGTCATACTAATGTATGATATCTGATATTCTTACTTATGTGGTAAAAATTTCAATATTTTAATAACAAAACAGAAAACAAAACTATATTTACAAATACTTGTGCCATTTGCTATTTTTATTACCATAAAAAAAAACGAGAGAGGTAATGACCGCAATATTACTAAGTAATATTTTGCAAAATATAACTTTGAAAAAATATTTCATTAGGTTTCACAGTTTTAAAAAAGAAACCATAAGTTGTATCAAATTCAAAAGAAAACAATGCAATAAGACATTGACTTTAGTAAATAAGAATGTGGTACTCGTATACTGTAGTCTATGAGATCTATTATGCTTTGACTGCACTCTTATCCGAACAAAAATTGAAACCATTGATGGAACACATATTATATTGAATTTCAATAAGGGAGATTAGTAATGCAACAACAGAATAGTTTTTAAGTATGCAACTTCTTGTGAAAGATAAAAGTGCAAATCAATAAGATATAACCGTCATTTATAATTCATAGAATCTCTTCAACATACACTGAATCCGAAATATTAGTGCAGAAAAACAAGGGAGCTTCGTAGTGCTGGAACAGTCTAGACCATAGTCGATTGTAGAAAGTCTGGAAATACATATTTTTGATTCGAACCCATGCTTACTCCGAAGAAAGTAAGCGATAGGAAGTGATAGAAAGTGTACTATACATTGTGTATGATTAAATTAAGAAAGTGTGTGCTGATATACATATGTGTCATCACTTCTTACTCGAAGACTCATATTACCCCTTTGTGATGCCTTCAAGGTTGCAAGGCATCTTTGATTTAAGTTGATTTAATTATCTTCGTTAAATCATTTGGTAAAGCTAAGTAAATCCTGCAAGTCTACTTTCGTTATATCTGCAGGCCAATCCTCAACAGTCTTCAATACATTAAATTCACTTCATACCTAGTCTTGAATAAATTATGTAAAAATTGATTAATGACTTCTATCTCTTCTTCATCATGGCACAGTCCACTTGTCGGAATACACTACCGTCAACGCAGCGGTGCAATAGCACAGTCCTCCATTACTACTTCAGTAAGTACCAAACTAAAACTTGGTGAATCCCACATGGTCTTTCATATTATTTCTGTTCAATCTAAGATATACGGTTCTAGCAACCTCAGAGTCTTCGAGATTAGTCCCAAATTCTTTTATTTATATCTTTACACAGAGTTTACACATCGGAACTTAACTCAATATGCATTTTAGAACTTCTTCTTGCCAATTTATCTGCTATTTCGTTTCTTTCAATACTCCTATATTTAGAAATCCCGCAAAGAAAGAGTTTATGTTGTTCAATGTTCATCAAAGAAGTAGAAAATTTCTCTACAATAATAGATTTCACCATCCTGGATTCGATTGTTATAAAGGCTTTCGGACTATCTACAAAGATAATGATATTCAAGGAACGTATTATACTAGCTTGGAACAAAGAAAAACATTTTGTTGTTTGATGTTTTTAGTAAGAAACAAAATTTCATTATAATCATCCATTTAAAAAAAGAGTGATACTCGAAGGACGGGTTGTAGTAGATGGGAACATAGATAAAAGGGCTAGATAAAAGGGCTAGATAAAAGGGCTAAAAAGATAAAAATGTTTGATTTTCATCAGTGTGGTATGAAATTTCACTACAATTCCAATTTTATAGTTCTGGAATTTATTGGTATAAAACTGCCTGACTATCAGCAAAGGTAATAATACTCAAAGGACAAATTATAAACACTGTACGTATATCGATAAAAAGAACTAAAGTCATTTGGAATAACAGTACATCTCTCATTTTACTGTCCACATTTGAGCCATCTGTGTGGATAATAATACTTGAGTTATCTATATAGATCTCGACTGTCACCTTACGTAGTCTATTTTATCACATTACCTATAAGGAATTGAAATATGAAATATGAACTCTCTGATATAAAGTTTTTATGTCTTTTAAAATCACACTCTTTCACACAGTTCTCGCTTAGAGTGACAATAGCAAGTGACATATGGAAGGATCCAATTCATTATACGTCAAATACTACGTATAAAACTTTTTAACGTACATTTTGTTAGAAAAGAACTTAATCAGAACTTGATCACGAAAAAATATTCTCATAAAATAATTGTTAAAAAAATTATTAAATTAATTAATTAATTAAAAAATTCTCATTAATAAAAAATCACTTCAAAAATCCCGATAGAAAATAATTGATGAGGAGCTTTCTTAAAATGGCTTATTATCTATTAAACACATAGGTGGTCAGAATTACTAAATTACTAACATAAATTTAAGAAAATGATAAAATATTTTTAAACATATATATGTGTCTAAATAATATTAATTTTCATAACCAAATTGTGCTGCTTTATTTGAGGTCCAAATCAATTTCGTATGTGGTGTAAAGTTATTGCATAATTAATTAAGCATAAATTATTTGCAAATTAAGAAAAAAATACCGTAACCATTTAATTTAGTTAAACACATAATAGGTTTAGTGGGCAAAATTTTAAATATTTTCTCAGTTTTTATTTTTTAGTTCATTAAGCCCACATTTCTATTTCGACCCGACATTCATCTTTTTGTCCAAAACAAGACAAAAAAATTTTTTCGCCCAAGTCCAATAAAATTATAATTACAGTTTTAAAAAGTTGACTAAAGCTCTTCAAAATAGTAACAAAAGTGAAAGTAAAGTAAATTTTGCGTTAAACAAAGTTTAAAATTTTTTTTTTATAATTAACTTCAACTTCAAGTCAATTTTTTAAATTTTAATTATTTTTGACTTTGGTCTTAAGTTTAATGTTTCCAAATATGGTTCAAGAAGTTATCGACGAATGGTTTTCCATATTGAAGCGAATGTAGGTCAATTATTGTCATCAATATTTTATTACTATTAAAAATCTAAGCCATTGAGAAATTTATTTTGATATGCTTTTATGAGGAACTATAATCATTTTGAAAATGAACTACTAATTTAGATATACATTTTATAATTCATTAAATACTTAAAAATCGTTATCTTAAGTATACACCTTCATATGAATTTTATTTCTTTGTCTACTTATAAG
Organism: Teleopsis dalmanni; assembly: GCF_002237135.1. Lineage (NCBI taxonomy): Eukaryota > Metazoa > Arthropoda > Insecta > Diptera > Diopsidae > Teleopsis > Teleopsis dalmanni. Next base: position 71,447,192 of record NC_051847.1, on the reverse strand, counting down.
TATTCACTTAGTTCAACTGTTCTGCTTTTATAAAAACTATTTTTATATAATAAAATAACTCTTTTTTATGTCTGAATAAAGTGTCTTTTATGAGACTACGTACCTCTAAGCTTTACTCTTAGGCTTTAAAATGGAGTTTTTCCCACATTTTTAATACAGTTAACGACATTCTTGTCATTTCACTGAAGCAATAATTGCCTTAATTGTGAAATTACTTGGTCAAACTATACAATATATCGGCAGAAATATCTGTTGAAGAGAAAATAACTGCCGTCAATACGATCAGAGAGTATCTACTTCTCTGTGTTCGGTAAATTCGTATGTGGAATCTGATTTAAAGACGAGCTATTAACAAAACTCTTAGAAGCGGGAGTTTTCTAACAAAGCGGACGTTGTCTAACTCAAAAAATTTTGAGGAAACTCATAATTTTATATAAATGGAAATAAAAATCTGGGGTTAATGATATAGGTCATAAATCCTATCAAAACCTTAATTGTTGTAGAGGAAATAGAAATCTTCCTAGAAGAAAAAAGAATTAAACTATATGTACTGAATTAAGGAAAGGCTTTAGCACCTCTAATAAAATTTGAAGAAAATAAAATAATAGTTGAGAATAAAGAATTTAGGGAAGCCAGTTGACAGCTCCCTGCTTGACATTTCACAGTATTAGACTAGCAAGCTCTTCGATTTTTAGGAACTCCTCACAGTTTGATAAAGTGCAAAGAATAATAGACTAGTATAGACAATGCCTATTATTTTAAGGAAAATAATAGAAATTGAAAATTGGTTTCCATTGCATTTCAATTTTTTATTAATCTCCATATTTTTATACACTGTTACAAAAATATTTATTTTTATTTATAATAATTGAATATATAATCTTATAATTTTTAATTTAATAATTGTAAAGGACAAATAATTTCTTATTTGAAGAACAAAACATTCTTTGATTAAAATTAATAACGATTTAATTTTATTATATTTATTTTATTTTTATATATAATAATTAAATATTAAAATGTGTTCTTTTTTTAATAAATTAATATTTATATTTTTTTATAATAAAATGTATATTAAATTACTTAATAATATGTGTTAAAATTTTAAAACACATAAATAAGAATTTATATGCCTTTTTTTGTTTATATTCACATAAAATTTTTAATTTAATAATTGTTAAGGACAAAAATTTAAAATTAATTAATTTTTTATTTAAAGAGCAAAACATCCTTTGGTTAACATTGTTAAGTTTATTTATTATATTTATTTCATTTTTATATATAATAAAATAATAAATAATATTTAAATAATTAAATTTGTGTCAATAAATGCTTTTGTTTTTCTATAATTTAGTATTTATTTTTGTTTATAAAATACACATTAAATTACTTAATAATATCAGTTAAAATTTTAAATCAAGTAAATAAGAATTTATATGTTTTTTTTTGGTATACATTCTCATAAAATTTTTAATTTAATAATTGTAAAGGACAAAAAATTAATTAATTAATTTCTTGTTTGAAGGACAACATATCCTCTGGTTAAAATTAATTATATTGATTTAATTTTATTATATTTATTTTATTTTATTGACACTTGTTTTTATCGAAGGTTAGTCATAAAAAACCTTTATTGTTACAAAAAAAGAATGGCAAAAACACTGAACGGAAATTACAAGTATCGATGAAAAAAAAAATTATAGTAGGAAAAAAAATGCATTTAAATATATGATATAAAATTGGCAATATATTAAATTACAAAACCCTTTCGTCGTTAGTTTTGCAAAATTACAAAAGGCATATAGAGGAAAAAAAACGAAATCGTTTTAAATTTCCACATTAAATTCGAAACTCTGCCAAATCAAAGCAAATAAGAAATTCCAACAAATTTGTTAGTTTATCGACCTTTTACCTTATTGTGCACACATACAAAGTATAAATAGGATTGAACGACTTCCTTAACTAAATTTCTTCCATTTCCTCTAAATAGGAAATCAATGTAATTCTGTTATATTACAAAGCAAAGCAATGGAGGCAAATGAAAGAACTCAAATCAAGCGCGACTCCAATGTGTCTCGTACATCACATAAATTATGCCTTTCAAGCAGCTCAACTATTAGGAGCGAAAGGATATGTAGTCCTGTATGCCACATAGTCGCAGATTGTTTCCTTACAAACTCATTCATGGAAATGCGAAAAGAAATGTACTCGTAGTGCAGTAAGATGTGAATCAATTGTATAAATTTTGCTTATTTATATTATTTTTTCTTTCTTTTTTTTGTTTTTTTTTTCTTTGCCAAAAGCAGTACAGATACTTCATACTGAAGCAGTCGTTGTTGCCTGCCCACCATGCTGCTCTGAAAATGACTCTTTCTGTACAGCTGCTACGTTCTAGAACGAACATATCTCACTCACGTGCTATCTAAGGATGTTGCATTGCTACATTTGTAGAAAAGTAGAAAAGTAGAGATACTCATATATGTGGAAATGCATTCTTTTGTGTATTTCTATAAATGAAGCAATTGCTCATTACTAACTTGTTTGCGCCTGCGTTCGTTGCTGACTTCAGTTCACCCCAAATTAAAATTCTTGTAGTGCACAAACATAATCACACTGCTTGGATTAATGCATGTCTGTCTGTCTGTTTGTCTATCTGACTATCTATTTGTCTTCATGCTGAACTATTTGTCTTTGGTTGAAATTCATATCGGCTGCTATTATACACACGGCTTCCGTAGTGTGTCTGCCGCGTTTTGTATTAAATGTCCTGATGTAGCACTTTTAGCTTTTTCGGTTGTGTACTGTTTTTGTCTATGCCTTGAGCGCGAGTCTATTTATACGCGAGCACTTTACTCTATTTTTGTGCTAGTCTATTTCTGGAACATTATGCTGACATGGCTGCAGTTATTTTTATATTGTATTGCCAAGTCTTTATCTTTATCATACACACAAAAATCCTTATTGTCCTTTGTATGTAGTGTATATGTGACATATTGTAAGTAGCACGTGACAATTCTTACAGAAAATTCTTACATTTGCAAATTTTTTTTCGAGAGTGGTTCATTTAACTTGCTTTACATGCTCAGGTAAATAACTTTCTTCTATTCCTTGGATTGTTTGTTTGTCCGTTTAATATGTGAATAAATTGAGAGTGAAAATATTTTGTTTTGTAATTCGAAAATATATTACAATTACCAATAAACATGATTACTGATTCAAGTAAATGCTATAATAACATGTATACTGTAGAAGTTGAGATTGGCATGAGAAGGAAGAAGAAACCCTAAACAGAAGCAGGATGAACAAAGATTAAAAAAGTAATTCAATCTTTTTTGAATTTTAAGAATTAAATATAACTACAAATCTATTTTTATAGTTTCTTTTCTATCAGTACCAGTATTGTAGAAGTAAAAGTAGATATGAGAAGGAAGAGAAACAGGGGAACATTTTTTAGGCTTAGTTCTAACTAGAAATTGAAAGATGGCTAAGATATGTTTAGCTCTCTCATAGAGGCGTCTAATACTAAAAACATTTTTGGTGCTGTTTTTTTTTAATTTTAAGATATAAGATATCTGTATATCTACTTTGAAGCCTTATGTTCCACAAGGAGAAGAGTATTCTATAAATACTGTAGAAATTAAATTAGATATGAGGAGGTAGAAGAATCAGTGTAACATCTTTACAATTACCCAGTTCTAGTTAAAAGTGGAAACAGAATCTTAGGCAAAAATCTTTTACAAAGATCTCTCCCACTTAGAATATTCTGCGCTTTATAACATGGTGTCATACGTAAAACATTCTGGATCAGACATTCTATCACAAAGAACTCTGAAGTGTAAATTGGTGAACTAGACCAACTGCCACCCATTTTATTTTCATAATTATGTTCTTAATAAGTTTTAAAAATAAGAAAAGGTAATCACTTTAAATTTCTCATTACTCTCACTCTTTTATATAACAAAAAAATAAAATAAATTAAATTAAAATATAATATAATGATATTAAGTGATATTGTTAAAAAAAAAATTTTTTTTGCAAACACATCACAGTTTTTTTTTGTTAAATCCATTAATCAAGAAGGTTTAATACGTGTCAAACTTGCCTATAGCCCAATGCCTTCAAATTGCAAGGCAGAAATATGAAAGAGTTATTCTTATTGCACCGTGTAGTTCTTTATATGCTGATATCAATGATAATGAATTCAGATGAAATCAAATAGATCTGATTGGTTTACCATCGTTATCTTAGCTAGGCCAGTGAGAAAATAATCCTCATTGAAATGAATTCATCCATAAAATATTTCTGGACATAGACATAGAAACTGATTGATGAATTTTTCATCTTTCACAGTTTGATAACTCCGGTAGAGGCTGCTTGTCGGAATGGAACCATTAAGAAATACCTAAATATTATAGTCTTGATGCAATATTGTACACAATTCTTAGTTTTATATATTATACTTTTCAAAAAAGTGTCCAAACTAAATAAAATAGTTAAATCCAATGGTACAATCCCTACGCATGTACTCCGCAAAAATTAAATACATTTACAAGAAAAATTTCTTAGGCACAAGTCCATATAATATTTTGCAAATCAATATGACCTAAGTAAGGAGAAGATTTAAGTATTGTTATGCATACCCAGAAACTGGCAGAATATAATTTTTAGAACACACATTATATGGAGATGTCTATGTCTAAAAAACTAACAAATGCTATGCAATTTTAAATGGGCTTATATTAGTCTTGTTTTGAAATCATTTTTTTTTTTTTTGATAGAATGGCATTTATATAAAAAACACACCTCTTCGAATCTACAATAAATCTCTGCTTGTCCCAATCTCCGGTAATTCTGATTGCCTTGTATTCTGCACAAAATAAGAAAATGAGCATTAAGTGCATTGTAGTTCGGATCGGGCAGTGATTCGCTAGTCCGGATCACGTGTTATAATCATGCCTGCTGGTTAGACTAACTTATATGCTTTTTAAGGTATCGTATGAATGTTTCACTTAATTTATTAATTAATTTAATGAGCCAGAGAGTTTCAAATACATTCTATATTTTGCATGGATTATTAATAAACCTTTCAAAATTCGAATGTCTTAGTAATCCGAATTGACCCCAATTTTAATGGATCCGGATTAGCAGAGATCTACTGTTATTTAACTTCGGTTTCTTATAAAATGAGATCAAATGTATGCGTATAATTGAGAACACCAAAAACATAAACCTTATAAGATTTGAAACTAATGTAGTAATTAATTAAATTTTATTACTAATAATAAAATCAATGAGATGGTTTACTCAACTTTTAAATACAAAACACTGAAACGCAAACCTTTTAATTTAGTAGCTGAATAAATCTTATCTGATTGCTTTACAAAAAATTTTCAAAACGAAAGAATTAGTTTAATTGTAACCTCAAGTCAAATAAAATAAATACCATTAAAATAATAAAATATTTGAAATTTAGAACAAATTTAATCAATCAATTTTAGTTTTATTTAAATAGACATTAATTGCATTTGTCTATTCCATAAAACCTATCGATACCTTCTTGTTGAACTATTTTAATCTTATCGCAGTTGCCTAATTTATTCATTTTCTTATCAGAACTCAATCGTGTACACATTAAAAGACATTTCAATAAATATATTAATGCTTACCTTAACAAAAAAAAAAGTTTATAATGTATTTAGATATTTTTGTTCTCAAAGGCAAATATTTCAACAACTGCAGTGGCGAAGCGATTTTATTCAAAAACACTTCTGACTCATTTACTCGGAATCGACGTGAGCCAACAAGGCACTCCATGAGGAGAAGAGAATAAAGACAATAGTTTGTATACTCTACAGTAGACAAAAAGAAACTAACGCCTGGTGGTGACATGAGTAATTAGGTCTACTCCACTCCACTCCACTTTTTATCTGAATTTGGATATAAAAGCAATGTCGGCTACTTTATGTAAAGATGATTCAACTAGAACGTGATTAACAAACCCAATTTAAATCTCCATACTCGTATATGTACATAACTTAATCTGATTAGTTATTATGAAATACGGGTACTTTAAAGTAGCGGACAATGAATAAAAATGATTTGTATTAAATAAAAATTTACTTACACACCAAAAAAGTATATGGCTGTGTATATAATATATTATGTTTAAACAAAGGAAAGACACATATAATACCTTGCAATATACAAATAATTAATATCAGTACACACTTCTTGGTGAAAAATTTTTTAAGCGGACATCAAAGGGACTAACGATTCTATATGGTTCAAAGAATTGACTGTCAAAATATATAACAAAGAGGTCTGTTTAACAGAGCCTTCACCATGCTTGTATTAATTTAATTTCTCAAACTAATTAGCAAAAAAATATAACAAATTTTAATTTGATTTAACAAAAATTTTATTAATTTATTAGATTCATTGATCCTGATCACATCAAAGTTAATGCTATCCTTGGCCTTAGCAGAAACGATATTAAAATCTACACTGAACTTCTTACAGGACACTGTAGACTTAATTACCACATGAAGATTTTAGGTGTGGTAGAAAGTGACTTCTGTCGACTCAGTCATGAGGAGAAGGAAACATCAGAACATGTTCTATGCAACTGCTCAGCGGTGGCAAGACGCAGACTCGTTTACCTTGGAAGCGGGATATTAGTCCCAATTTATTAATTAATTAATTTGAGAAAAAAAATGATGATTAACATACCTCAGAAAAATGTTGGCTAAATCGAATACTGATTTGGCTTAAAACGGAGATATAGATAGATACAATGTATATCGTGCTTTCAAATAAGTAGTTAATCTTGTTAATAGTTCTTAAATCAAAAATAAACTATATATATTGTTTAAGCTAAAATCTTTTTAAAAATAATAAACATAATAATAATAATATTTAATTAAAAACATTTTTAACGACTATGAATCCCGGCTTCTTATAAAAAATATATCCATATTCTATCAAGAGAATATGCTCAATGCGTCGTGATACTTTATTATATTCCCTGATTTAAGCGTTCTGAATTCAATTACTCTCATTGCTACCAGACTATCTAGAAAGCTACTAAGTGGAGAGCATTTTAGCTTTTTAAGACATCAATCATTATATTTTAATCTACTAAAATTTTCTCATATTGTGCCCAAATTTCAGGCTAATATTTCTAATTAGAAAGTATATATCTTGCTTTGATTAGTTGTTTTACTACACATATCTTCGAACGACTGGTTTAATAAAAGTTTTATAAAAGGTATATTTTTATTTTTTTGTTCAAAAAATATTAATATTCACTATATTAAATTTTTATATAAGACTTAGTGAAATACATAGAGTGCAGTAATCAATCCTCACGCACCGAAACTGTCAGAAGCATAGGTAATTTCTTATTAGAATATTTCTAAGGTAGAAACACAAAAGCTATTATTATAGCAAATATTTCTTATATTTTTGGTTTGCTTTTTATATCAGACAATTGGAATACAATGTCCAAACTGTTAGTTCCAGAAGTTGTTCGAAATATTGGACATTGTAATTAATTTAAATAAAATGAATAAAAATAAAAAAGAAATGCTATGTTCTGTTTGGAATATAAAGTACGTGGTTCTAAAAATAACAATAAAACAGAAGTCAATACAAGTACTGGGTTTTATAGAAATATAGAGCCAACTAATTATTTTATTACTGAAATTTATGAAGTGTTATGTTGACCACTGCTATATTATTGGATGCTTTCGTAGACATTAAATATGCTTTAACTAAGTTGGGATAGATATAAGTTAATAAAATGTGGTTGTACCAGCGATCCAAAGAAATTACTTAGACCTCAAAGATTTGAAACTACCTTGAACCTTTGGCATTATGGTAAATTTTCTATTTTCACCTCAATTTATTTTAAATTTAAGTTAAAGTATTTAATTATTATACTCCATAAAACCTTATATAAGTCACAGCTACATTTTTGGGATCTTCCATAGATATTGCATATGTCTTAGCTAAGTAAGAATAGATATATGTTAATGAAATGAATCTTCACATTCCGCTATAATTATGGTGAAATTATTGAACATCATCTAATGTTAAATTGTTTTTTGTTGGCGAAGTTTTTGGGTACTTTTCTATATATAGCATATGTCTAGGTTATATTAAAGGAATATAGTTTAACAACACATATCTATACTTTTCCCTTGAGTTTGTTCTGAATGCATTTACTTTTTTTTTCTTAAATTTGAAATTTCGATCTACTCACTTCTTTGCATTAAATGTATATAATTTCTTTCTAATTATAGTGCAACTCCACGATTAAACCTTAACACGAGACATAATTAACTTAGTCCAAACCCCTAATAAAATATCTAAAAATACTAAATTGTACATTGTGCATTGTAAAAACGTTTTTAATACCGACAACTAAAATAATATATCTACTAAATAATGTACGTTTAAAGAGAAAAACAAACTTTATAGAACAAACAATCTCAGTCTCAAAACAGCAGCTGAGCTGAGACTCAGATTTTTCTTGGCGCAAGTATAAAAACCGCACAAAGGTTTCATCATCGTCAAGATCAGAAACAAGGTTTTTTCATTCAATAACGAACAAAGGTGCTGTGCTCTGCTCTGCTGCGTTCATGTTGATGACACCGTCGAACAGCTGAGGCTATTTTTTTCATAGGGGCGCTTATGTGCGCAAACTTCATTATTACTTTTAATATGATTAGGGTGTACGACAACCAAAACAACAACAACTACAACACATATAGACTGCATTATGCGGAACGAACGTTATGGATATGTGAAGTCACAGATACATTAGGCCACGAACAACAGCTGCTCAGTGTGTATAGATTTTGAGTGAATTGCTTCTATAGAGAGAGAGTGGGTAAAAGTGGATAATGGGTCTCAAAGCATAGAGTATAGTTGTCACTCAATATTTCTTAACCAAACTATATTGATTTGTACTTTACTCTGACTAACACTAAGTACAAATAGCCAGTCTAAGTGGAATATGCGAACTGGCTGAAGTTAAGAATGTAAACAAAAATAGAGAGACACACAAACACACACAGTTGTGTGCTGTAGATTTGAGTTTGAGGGTTCGCTTAGGCTGATAACATTTATGACGCAGCGCTGTGAAACGCTCAGATACAAGTAAACTACTATACAACATAAGTCGAAACCGGTAAAGATACGTACCGCTGTTTGTGAGTTGTATTCGTCATCGATACAAATGAACTCGAAATTGTTTTGAATATTGTAAGCTGCACTCAACGCTCATCGCTCATCGCTGGTCTCTGGTCTCTGGTCTCTAGTTTCTGGTCGCACTCAGTGAGAGTTCCGAGCGAAACTAAGCAACAAAAGTTTTGTCGATTTTTCAATATTGACAACAAACGTCGTTCAACTGCATAAGAACGTGGATGTGCAGAATGTTGTTGTCGCAAGCGGTACGATCGTTTTAGAACTTTTCCGTTTTTAGTCTACGTAATTTTTGTGGGTTCTGTTAATCTGTTTGATTTTGGATTAAAATGTTGAACGTGTTCGCGAAGAACGGTTTATGGTGCTTAATTTGAATTTAAATGCAAAACAAAAAAATTGTTTGTGAAGTGTCATTCCACTCGAAATGCTTTGTTGGGAAGAATTTTAGCAAAAGTTTGCATAAATAGAAAAGTTTGTTTTACAAGAAATTTTAACCAAAATTTTTGTTAAAATAAAGAATTATTGAAAAAAATAAAAATAAATAAATTGCTAACATAAATAAAACATTTGTGCGTGTTTTGCCTAAATAAATCTAACATAAGATATAAACTTTTTACCTTGTCTCAACGCGTCGCTGCCGTGTTTACTCTTTACTAACTTGGCTGAAAACGTGCGTTTATAAGAGACAACATCTACTGTTATACCCGATACATTCCTTTACTTATTTTTGCAAAAAGTCTTAATCACAAAATTAATACGTTAAGACAGAAACGACATTCCACAACAAAAAAATAATCAAAAAACCACAAGTTTTGGATTAAAAAGCAACTTCAAAGAAACCAACAAAAATTATTGAAATAAAAATCTAAAGGTGAGTGCAGCTTCTGATAACCACTCTTCATACCACTCTTCGTATATGTACGATATATCCATTCAATTTTTATTTTCCTACACCCAAAAATCGTTATCAATTTTTCTTCTTGGGTACACAAAGCTTTTCTTATCAATCAAACGTGCAGCCAAAAACAAAGAAAGCGACGAAAAAATTAAGATAAGAGCGCTGCACTTTCTTACAAATTCATTCTTTTTTTCTAATTTTAGTTAATATTATTAAATACTCATTTATTATTATTATTTATCATTTATTAATATTTTAAAATAAATTTGATCATTTCAACAGCTGAAGATAGTCGATATATGAATCCCATAAAGACATAAGATTTATTAGATTTTGATATGTTTTAAATTTTAAATTAAATTATATCAATATAAATATTAAATTATTGCAAAATAATTAAATATTGAAAGAATATTAAATTACTTGAAATAAATTTTTATAATGCATTCAGGGTAATTTATGGTTTTTTTTTATTTCTGAAATAAATTTATTTACCTCGAAGCTGTGACTCACTTGGGGCTGTTGCCTGAAGCAGGGAATTTCTTGCTTAAATTCTTTAAAAAAATGTTACAGACACACCCAAAGAAAAATGTTTCGAATATATATTAAAATACTAAATATATATTATATATTTATAATATTTTTTAAAATATTTCCTATAAACACGTGAAGTATATAATATGTTATAATATGTTATAAAATAAAAAGCATAATTATTATTATTAATTATTTATTATTTATTTATTATTATTTTTTTATTATTTTATATTACAATATTTTTATATATTTATTATTTAAAAAACAAATATTTATAAAGCAAGTATTTAATATATATATATTATATACATAAAATATATAAAATTATGATAAAATATAAATAAATATTTATTTATTAAAATAAAATATGAAATATTATATTATATTAGGTTATTATGTTATTATATATATAATATATTTGAAATTAAACTAAAATGTTTATAATATATATTAAAATATCAAAGATATATTAAAATAAAATGTATTAAAATTTTTGCAGTAAATTGATATATATAATGCATTATATATTAAAATTTGTCCAGTTATTACATTAGGTTCTTCAACAGGTTAGGCTCAAAATCAAGTTAATAAAATTCCACTAGATACCATAATTCAAAATAAAATTTGATGTATATTGTAAAATAATGGAAATGCTTTTATATATTTAAATATAAATTTTTTTTTGTATTTTTATTTAATTTAAATTTAAATTTTTGATAAATAAAATGATAATTTACTTGATAATTTACAATTAAGGTAATAGGGAATAATATCTCCATAGGGAGATATGGAGAGCTACTCTTTGTTTTTAAATTTAAATTTTATTATAACATCTGAGAAATATGAAAAATATATTAAAATATTCAATATAAATGAAAATATTTCTTGTATGGAGAATATATATTATTATTATATTTATTTAATTTATTTATTTATCATCTTTATTAATTTATTTAATTATAAAAAGTATATTAGAATATAAAATATATAATGAAATATATGCAATATCTCAAAATATATAACATATAATAAAATATAAAAAAAAATATATTAAAATATATAATGAAATATTTAAACATACTCTTTTTATTAAAATATATAAAATATATAGTAAAATATTTGTAATTTGCATTGTAATATGTATTATATTATATTAAATAAAAATATTTGTATATTTGTATTAAGTTCTACACTAATAAATGTGATGAGAAAGTATTCACATCAGAAAGTATCCACCTCATCAAATGAGTACTGTATATTATATTTCCTATGAAAAAGTAAAAGTATTTATGTTACCTATACAGGGTACCATTACCCCTATTAGGGTATTAGGTGTAGGTGGGTGTTAATAAACAAAAGTATAATTGGAGACATTATATATTGAAATACTTATTATGGGTGGTTTCACTAAGTGGAGAAAGTCATATATATCTTGTTAGCAAACTTTAATAATGTTTTGAAGAATTGTTCAAGTTTTAGATCAATAAATGTTATCAGAAAATATACACGTAAGAAAATGTGTTTATATATGTATTGTTAGTGTGTATATATTTTCTATAACTTTCAAAATAACTGATTCCAATACAACACTAATTTTAAGTAAGCTGTTGGTATTTCATCCAACCTTATAAACAAAAGTAAAGTTGGAGGCATTATATTTAGGGACATGATATTGATATGAGTAGTGGGGTTAGGCTTTTACTTGAAGAGGGAAACTTATAACTCTACTTTATCTTATCTCCTTTCCTTTATGTGAATGTTTATACATAAATCTATTGAAAAAATGTTTTACTTTTTATAAAAATATTTTTTTAGGAATAAATTCTAATAAATTATTAAATATTATGTTTAATAAAATATTTATTATTAATATTTATTAATATAATAAATATTTTTAATAGTTATTGTAATATTTATTATTATAAATATTAATAATAAGTAATATTTATTGTAATAAATTAATATAATATTGATAATTAATATTTTTATTAAATATATTAAACAATTAAATGAAAATCTCTTTAAATTTTTATATTTCTGTGATTATTACTAACATTTTGTGGTAGGTGCTTTACTAATTACTAAAATAGTAGTAATCATTGTAGTTCGATAATTAATTAAACTTGTTTTCTGAGCTAATCATGCGATTACTGGCATTTTTTTTAAATGAATTGTTCAATAATTTGTAATAATTTTAGGTATAAAAAATTCATCCGCTCATTAATAATGATTTGTACGCATATTAATAGCTACTGCAGTCTTTAATAAAAATGCAGTTTAAATAATAAATTAAATTATAATATTATATTTAAGTTGTGTGAATGGTTTTGACTTAAATTCTTTAGTAATTTGTCGGCTTTTGTACCATAAATAATTATTCACAAATTTGCTATTGTAATTTAGTATGCAATTAATTAATTCAAAAATTAGTTAGCGTGAATATTTATTATTTGCTAATTGGTACCTTAAATTATATAAATTATTGCAATTGCGTGAAAAAAATAAATACTATTTTTTCATACATAAACAAAATAGAACAAAATTTTGTATTAAATTAAAATATAAATAAATTTTATTATAAATTATAATTTTAATTGTACTTATTGTATGGAACTGTTATTGTATAGTTATATTATTTTAAATGTTTGTTAAAAACTATTAAATTAATAAGAGTTCCAATTAAAACATATTTGTTTTTTATTTTAAATTCATAAATTTAATAATTAGTGTAATAAATTAAATTATAAATATATTACTCATGCCAAAATTTCCACCGTCTTCGATTTTCATTCTTAAAGAACACTGTATTTCTTTTATATTAATTATTAAGTTTAAAGATTATTCCAAAGAATTACATGAAGTGTGGCTACAACTTAAAACTCTTTTTTATATTTAATCATTTACTTATTTATATGTATGTTATTTATATTCATGTGTAGAACGTGTATGGTGATGCATGAACGGTTGAAGTACTGAACTGAAAAAGAGTAGCAGAAGTTAGGGACAGATGGAGGCAGATCGTGAGGGAGGCCAAGGTTCGTACTGGATTGTAGTGCCAAATAAGAAGAAGATATACATATGTATTTATTTATTTAATATTTTTGTATATATAATTTTATTATGATTATTTATGGATATAGTTATTTATACTGGTATTAATCAATGTATTTATTTATTTAATATTTTTATATTGATTAATTTTATTTTGATTAATTATTGATTTAGTTATTAATACTGGTATTTAATAATGTATTTATTTATTTAATATTTTTTAATTAAATTTAAGTTTAATTTAACATTTTTATATAAAAAAATATTATTGTTTAAAATAATATTTTTTATTTAATTGTCTTTATACAATTATTTATGCTTTTTTTCAACCTCAAAAAAAAATTTTTTTTATCATAAAATATTTTAAGTTTTTTAATTATTACTTTTAAATAAAAAATTACTTTTATTTAATTTGTATTAGATATTTTAACTATATTATAAATTTTATAAAAAATTATTTACTATTTACTAGATACATTAATAATATGATTAAATATTACTAAAAAAAATTTGCATTTATTAAAATTTGTTCATATTATTTATATTAGAATTCCTATCAAATTTATAATTATCATAATATAAAAAGTGAAGTGTTACTAGAATTTATTGAGTTGGGTTAAGTCTTTAATATAGGAGTTAGTAGGAAATAATCTTCACTGCACACTATACTAATGTAATAGCAAATTGGTCGTTATAACAATTAAATTATTTGAGAAATCTGACAGACTTACTAACACCGCGTTATCAAATCTCAGAATGGTTACAGGCTCCTCGGGGAGGTATGCAGATCTGAGGTCAATTGTTGCTTAGTCTGATGAAGTGATAAACAATAATCCAGTCAAGGCGCAAAGAGGGGTTTTGAAGAAGCTTCGTAGTTAATACAGAGTAAAAGTACTCAGGTGCACTGACTCAACTAGCCTCAACATAATAATAAAATTATAGTATTAATAATTATTAAATAATTGTTTAAACTTATCTAAAAGTCTTAACTACATTGTATTTGTTTTTTTATATAATAAAGTTCCTTAAATAGTTTAAGGTTCCAAAGCAAATCTTGAGAGATTTCTTGACTTCTTCTTCTTGACTTGAAGAATGACTAATTCTTGACATCTTTTTGTGTGGTACCTACTCTTCTGCCCACTGTAAGCAATATTTCCAAAATTTCTCTACCACAGCAGTGGTACAGTGAGTCAAATAAGAATAATAAGAATAATAATCGTTTATCTTCAATTAAATTTATTGAAATGCTAATTATTTTTATGCGAAGACAATTATTATTTTATAAGCTGTTGAGAAAGCAAAGCCAGCAGCTGCACAGCAGCCTATATTCTGTTAATTTCTCTGAAAATCTGTGCAATAAAAACATAATGAATCACTTTTTCTCGCTCGTAAATGGAAAATTAGCACATTCTGTATGGCATTTTGTTTGGAACATTATTCATCGCAACCATACAAATTCATCATTTCACATAAAAATTTATGGTAAATAATAATTTATATGCCGCAATTTAATAAATTACATAAAAAGTGAAACAATAATGCTAATAAATTGTGTCCACATCTAAATTAATTAAAAATTGCATAGATTGGGGTTTGCAATTGCAAGTGACTTCCTGCAAATTAATTAAATTTTATAGATACTTTCATTTAATATAAGCAATAATTTGTAATTTTCAATAAATAAAAGTAAATTATTGAATAATTGGTCAATAAATAAGTGAAAACATATCGCAATCCCCTCTCGGGGATTGTGGCCTTGTCGTGGCGAGGGGGCTTAGTAGGGTGCAATGATCCTGAGAGCGATGCCGGCGGTAGCGTAGCTACTGGTAGGGCCTCCCTTGCCGGTAAGGTCAAAGAGGAGCATCTGAAGCTAAGAGCAATCCACAACGGTTCGCGACCCGGATGGTCTTTTTCCTCCATGACGTCCCGGGATGTAGGCAAGATACAGCATCTTCAATCTTCGCTAAGAAGCCCACCGTTTTCTCGGACTCTCAAGTCTGAAGGTCTGACTGGTGGCCTTAACTGGCAGCCCCAGTACCAGTATAGGATGCATGGGCTAATCACTCGTTCATCTGAATCTACACGATTACTGAAACCGAAACAAATAATTATAACCAACGGCTCCCTTTGATGACGACTATTGGAATGAAAATACGGAAACGATTCGGAACCTGGAATATAAGAACTCTAGCAGAAACATCAAAACTTGCTCAACTTGAACGTGAATTTGTACGTCTCAATCTTTTATTCATCGGGCTAAGCGAAGTAAGATGGAATGGCTGCGGCGAATACAAAACATCCTCCGGCGCTACACTCATCTACTCTGGAAAGGCCACAGGCGAAAAAAGAGAAAGTGGAGTAGGCTTTCTACTATCCAAAGAAGCTAAACAAGCGCTCATAGAATGGCAACCACATGGCGACCGAATAATTCTGGCAAAATTTAAAACTCGAGCCAGAACCCTCACATGCATACAGTGTTACGCGCCTACTGAAGTCACCGACCCACAAATCAAGGAAAATTTTTATGACTCCCTATACTCTGTTTTAAATAAATGCCCTAGAGGTGAAATAAAGCTCGTCATGGGAGATTTCAACGCACAAATCGGGCCAGATAACAATGGAAGAAAGCAAGTGATGGGTAAACATGCTCTCGGCACAATGAACGATAATGGGGAGCGTTTCTATGAATTATGTAACACCATGGGCCTCACCATAGGAGGTAGTCTCTTCCCGCACAAACATTTGCATAAAGTCACTTGGGTTTCCCCAGATAATGCAACAGAAAATCAAATCGACCACATTGCCATCAGCAAAATGTGGAGACATTCATTATGTGATGTCAGAAATAAAAGAAGTGCAGACATGGCTTCTGACCACCATCTACTAATCGGTGAAATACAACTCAAATTAAATGCGGTCTTTAGAAAGCCACAATTCAAAAGGAAACGGTTCGACCTCGCCAAACTCGACAACCCTACTGTTCAAAATAACTATCAATCTCTTTTATCGGCCCAAATCCCTAATCCCTTGCCACTAGAAGAAGAAATCTTTGAAGCCGAAACTTATTGGGAACATGCAAAATGTGCCTTCACTGAAGCAGCACAACAAAGTGTCGGTATTCCTCAACGTCAAAGTAATCCGTGGATCACCGAACATACATGGAATCTTATAAAAGCGCGCAAAGGAGAAAAAGAAAAGGTTAACAGGGCAAGAACGCGCCAAACAAAGCAGCAGGCACAAGCCAACTACAGTATTGCCAACCGCAAAGTTAAACGCAGCGCTAGAGCCGATAAGCGCAGATGGCTCGACAATTTAGCAACAGAAGCCCAAAAAGCAAGCGAATCACATAGGCTCAAAGACCTACACAACATCACTAAAGCTATGGTGGGACGTAAACACAGGATTGCAAAGCCAATAAAAAATACCAGAGGCGAACTAGTACACTCTACCGAAGATCAGCTAAAAGTTTGGGAAGATCACTACAGAAATCTCCTAGCGGGAAACAACACCTATCCTCAGCAGGAACTATGTAGTAGACACCACGAACATGTTGCTCGCAACGATATAAACACAGATGTACCTAACATCAGTGAAATTGAGGCAGCAATAACTCAGCTTAAAGCAGGTAAGTCCGCTGGTCCGGACAATATTGCCCCCGAACTGCTCAAAGCAGACAAAAGTTCAGCTGCTCAAATTATTCAACCAATTGTCAACAACTTCTGGTCCCAAGAGTCATTACCGCCTAATCTTAAAGACGGCATCATTATTAATATACCAAAGAAAGGTAACCTGATGGAATGCTGCAACTGGAGAGGCATAACTTTACTAAACGTAGCTTATAAAGTTATTGCTCAAATCTTACATAAACGTTTAACTGCGGCCGTTGAGCCTACACTACGAGCCGAACAAGCAGGATTTCGGCATAATCGATCATGTGCCGACCACATAAACAGCCTTCGAATAATAGTCGAACAGTCCAGCGAATGGCGATCTCCTCTATACTTGCTGTTTATCGACTTTAAACGTGCATTCGATACACTTCTCCATACCACCATCTGGTATGCATTAGAGTGTAAAGGTATACCGAGTAAATTAATAAATTTAGTAAAAGGCTTGTACTCTGACGCGCACTGCTCAGTACTTCACGAAGGGCGTCTCAGCGGGCAAATCCAAATTAAGTCTGGCGTCCGACAAGGTTGCATTCTTTCACCTATACTATTTAATATAGTCTTAGATGTGGTTATGTCGGAAGCTATGAACACAAATCATGGCATATCATTCGGCCTTCATAACAAACTTACTGACCTCGATTACGCTGATGACATCTGTTTACTAACGCATAACTTTTCCCAGATGCAAATATCGTTAAACAACATCGCAAAGCGTGCATTGGCAGCTGGTCTGTCAATCAATATCAACAAAACCAAGTCTATGCGTCTCAATTCAAACTGCTTAACGAAGTTTCAACTAGATGGCTCCTACATCGAAGATGTACAAAGTTTCTGCTATCTGGGAAGCTACATTTCGAACAACGGCGGCAGTCGGCAAGACATACAGTACAGGCTATCGAAAGCGAAGCAAGCGTTTGGAACCCTTAACAAAATCTGGCGTTCATCCAACATCACACAACGCACTAAGATACACCTGTACAATGCAAACGTAAAATCAACTTTACTATATGGTAGTGAGAGTTGGAACCTAACGGCAAGAGACGCACAACAGCTACAAGCCTTTGCCAATCGTTGTCTACTACGCATCCTTCATGTATTCTGGCCAGCAACCATAACCAATAATGAGCTCTGGTTTAGAACGAATCAGCCTCTTATAACTGATGAAATAATGATGCGCAAATACAAATGGCTTGGCCACACGTTAAGAAAACCCGCTGATGATATCGCAAGAAATGTCTTAGATTTCAACCCTCAAGGCAGTAGAAGACCAGGGCGTCCGCGCAACACTTGGAAACGACAAACTGAAGCCGAATTAAGAAATGCTGGAAAGAGCTGGAGTGAAACAAAACGTCTTGCATTAGATAGAGTTCAATGGAAACTATTTGTTACGGCCCTCTGTTCCACCTAGGAATAAAAGGATTAAATAATATCGCACAAATAGAATTGTTCGTGTGCAAAAAACACAAGACTCTCAGTCGGCACAGAAATTGAAATGAAAATTTTTGCTAATTAATCTATTAGAAAATTATTATTTTTTATTCAATGTCAAATTGAATAAAAAATAATTACTATAGAAAAATATATAGAAAATGCCAGATTAAATAAATTAATTAATATATTATTAATAATACACTTGAAGTTTAACAAATTAACAATTTAGGTGTAAGTATAGTTTCCTATATGTCAACACTTCTCAAGAAAATAAACATTTTGGAAAGTTGAAGAAGGTTCAAAATAAAACTTTTATCTCGAAATAGCTTTGGTATATATGGCATAAATATATTTTCTCTAAAACTATACATTGACTTTCTGCAGATTCAGTAAAACGGGCAGCTACCTGAATAATGCTACCTAGCCAAGACCACGCATAGACGTAACACGTCTGCAACGATACCAGATTAGAATTTTTAAGGGCAGTTAGTGACAATACATATTGCTTAAGATTTCTGTGTTATTTAGGAATTTTACGTGACAGTTATGTGATAGTCTAACAACAGTGACGAAGTTTAACCCGTCAAAACTGATAGTTCCACGGAATTTCATTAGATTTTTCGAAAAAGCCAAAATAGAAATAGACCAGATTCGTCAGTGTTTCCTTGATTGTTGATTCCTTTTTACA
The DNA here is from genome assembly GCF_002237135.1 of Teleopsis dalmanni. Lineage (NCBI taxonomy): Eukaryota > Metazoa > Arthropoda > Insecta > Diptera > Diopsidae > Teleopsis > Teleopsis dalmanni. The sequence continues at coordinate 71,427,709 of NC_051847.1, read as the reverse complement.
AATCTTGGTTGTATATTGAAAATTCACGTAATTCATTGCAGATAATTATTCTAATGCACTGATATCCATGGTTTCTCCATCTTTTCCATCTCCAGTCGTATGCTTTTCAAATATATGATATGGGTATCGGTTCATTCAGCGTTTCACTTTCCACTCTTCTACCAGTAATTTCAAGACTAAGTAATCTGCTTTATTTATTTTTTTATTATTATTATTTATTTATTTATTTATTTCTTAATCGTCTAGTTGCGTCAGAGTCTGATTTGCAATTGAAGATAATTTTCTTAAGCCCGGTTTTTATATATATTTCTTAAAACACGAAAATATTAGTTCTATAAATAGTACATGGAAATCTTAACATTCTTTGATATATTCAAAATCTCAAGGTTTCATTCTCCTGCTTATCTAATTTTTTATAAGTCTTCCCTGAACAATAATGCATTTAATAATGGCTGCTTTGTAGATTTACTGATGTTTATGTATATCTCCATACTTTTTTGTGGTGCAAAAACAAAGGAATGTGATTTAACATATATTTTCAAATAAATGGGGTTTTTTTTTTGAAAAATGACATAACTTTTCCAATAAATCATTTGTAAATCCCCGTAATTTTTATAGCTATAGAGATTTTTCTAAATATTTAATTGTGATATACTATATTTAATCTACTAAGATAAAAAAAAGTGATAAAACCTTGAATTAAATATGATTTCAATATTCTTTAAAACCAAGTCCAATTCTACAAATTCTTTCTACTCAAAAGAAAACCCCCTATTGTTATCAACTTTCGCATAATTTTAAATATTTTAATATTAGAAATTCAAGTATATCATCTCGTTATAAAAAAATGGGAATCACAAAAAAATACTATATCGGGAACACTCAACTTTTGGATTGAAATTATTTTAATGGGTTAAGATGTGAAAAGTATCTGAAAAGTGCCTCTAAGTCTAGTCTTAAGCCCAATTTCCTTAAAATTTAACCAATATAAATTAAGCATAGTTAACTTAAAACTATAACTAACTTTAACCAGGAGCTTGGAAGCGTCTGTTGCTAAATCGAATAAAAATAAGAATTAACTTAACCTTATTCATAATTACATAAATGAATATAGAGATTTCGGAAAGTAGTGACTACAACAACAAAAATTCTTTTTATATTATTTTAATTAATTGAATGTTTGGCTGACTATACAGCTATTTGGAGTATTGCCAAATACCCATCATCAGTGGTCTTGGAATTATTTCTGGTATTTAATTATTCGTAAATAATTTTTTGAGACTGCAAGTAAATGAAGATATAAAATTTTTTTTTAATGAATGTCATTGCCACTATGTAACAGAATCGGGTTCACAACTATCTTCATATACCTATGTTCTATTTTAATAATAAATAAATACCATTTATAAACTTAAAGTATCGTAAATATACATATGTTTCAAACTTAATAAAGTAATGACCTATATTATAAGTAAAAGTTTAATCACGTACTACTACTTTTTAGGCTCAATTAGTTGTGCCTAAAGCAGTTAGTTTACACGTTTTAAATTATGGGAAACAATGCATTCGATAATTGGTGCCAAAGAACGCATAGATAGATGGCAGCGTAACAATCTACTGAATTTAGTTGATTCGACGTAAACGTAAAAATTTTTTCATGTCTAAACGGTTGGACTTGCGGTTTTTATGCTGATTAGTCAATTTCTGATTACTTCAGTGCTTACACTTTCTATTTTGTTCATGACAACTATTTCACCTTTTACATCTTATTATCGGACACAATTGACTACTATATTAAAGACTTACACTAACTCAATATATTCTAGTAATACTTCACTTTTTATATTACGATAATTTTAAATTCGATAAGAATTCTAATATAAATAATATGAACAAATTTTATTAAATGCTAATTTTTTTATTAATATTTATACATATTATTAATGTATCTAAAAAAATTTTTTATAATTTTTTAACATGTACACTGAAGAGGGACTACGAAGTACACCGAAATATTCGTAATATAAAAAATCTTTTATAAAAATTAACATATAGTTAAAATAATTAACACAAATTAATAAGTGTAATTTTTAAAAAAAAAAACACTTTTTATAATTTTATGTATTAAATAAACGACTTAATCCCAGTAATAATCAATAACAAATTTTTAATTGCCAACTAAACTTTAATCAATTTTTATTAACATAGACGTAGAAACCTATTAGAAGTAAAATGTATCTGAAAGAAAGCATGTATAACAAACCATTATAAGTAAAAATTATATTCTATGGTTTAAATAACCCCAACGATATTAGCAAATGAACTCTACTCTCACTCGAGATCATTGTCTTCATAAATGTTGTTTATTCGAAAGAATTTTTATGTGCCAAGGTATTGAAATCTACATTCTTCTTCGTTGTTAATAACAACTAATTTTATAAATTTATGTCTTTAGTAATATTTTTTGACTTTGGACTTTGAAATCTTAATTGCAATATTGACAATATCACTTCCAACCTCTTTTAAAATTTATACTCAAAAAAGACTCATAAAAATTTTCTAACAATAATGCATATAAATATAAAATATATTTTATAGGTTATCAATGTCAATATAACGGTGTAGATAATTTGATTAACAATTTATCTATTATCTATTATTATTCGATTTTTTTTTAATGTCAATGTTACCGAAGATGGCAACTAAAATAGTTTCCATACGCTCAGAGCCATTCGGAATGCAACTCATGAGACCCACTGCCACCACAGCGAATACCAGCACGTACGCACAAATTGGCTTTAATATATGGGCATATATATATGTACATGTATATATATATCAAAATGTATGTGTATATAACTTTGTAGCAGATATTGCTAACCAAGTTGTGGACATAAACATATGGCAGCTTTGCTGTCATCATTACTTTATAGCCAATAATCATTTTCATCTATGAATTGCATTTATTTTTCAGTGAATAAACATCTTTGGGATGCGGTTGTTTAGCTTCTGTTTTGTTGTATTTGTTTTTTTTACTGGATTTGTTGTTGTTAGTTTTTTTTATATAATATACAAAAAAAGACAACAATAAATTTATTTAACGATATTACGAAAATCTTTAACAAGACAAATATAATTGGATCAATTTAATTTTTTTTCGAATGTTCAGCTTATATTTACTTACTGCTGTCCTTCTGTACCAGTGGAACAGAGGGTCTCAGCTTTTACGAGTATATGGTATTGTTATTAAGGGTACTACAATTATAAATAATTAACAGGAAAAAATTCATATCAAAAATCATCATCATCAATATTAGTGGCGCAACGATTTTAGTTGAATCTTGGCCTCCCTTTGAAAATGCCTCCACGTATCTCTGTCGTTTGCTATCATTCTCCAGTTTCTTCTCCAAGCTGTTGCGCTATTTGATCCACATTGGGTATCCAGCGTCAACTCGGATGCCCTCTTTTTCTTCTTCCTTCTGGAGCATATTTTTTGTTGGGTTATCTAGCTCTTTTTGACATTCGTCATTAAAAATAATAATATTAAATAGTATATAATAATATGTTAAATAAAATTAAATTTTGGAATGGCACTAGCGGTTGAAGAAATCAATAAGCGAGTAATGGACATAGATCATATGATAATTGAAGCAGACGAAAGTTGCGCTATAAAGGGTACTGCATTTGCTTACACCCCACCAGACCAAGCAGAGTTGTACAAGCGAGTTAAAACGAATTTCTTCCGCCACTGGTACTTTCGGTATGTGGCTATGGACGAGACATAGATTAACTGCTATATATAGAAACCTTAAAGTTCTTTAACTTAGGCAATAGCAGACGGCTGAACTTGCTTAAAGTGAGCAAAACATTAAAAGCCAGCTGGCAGGATTATAGCTGATATTCGTATTTTGGAATAAGCTTATATTTTGTGGAATGGTTTAAAGCAGAAGACTCCTAAATTGAATTAAAGTGCCATATGTATATATATATAATACATATGAATATTGATTATTAATTTTTTTTGTGGTGATGCGTGTGAAGCCCATCATGGGCCGTCGGTGCCATCGTCATGATACCAGTGTGCCAGACTCTTACCGACTAAACCACCAAACCTTGCCATCAGGGAGATATATTTATTATTTTTTTCAAATGATTGAAATCATCTCAAGTAAAGGAACCTATTTAATACATAATAGTTTTTGTGTAAGATTAATTATAACTTCTGTTAATCTTATTTATATTTTTTTATAAGTAGAATTCTTGACAAACTTTACTAATTTTTTTATTTATTTTGTTTTCATGATTATTTATCATAATAAAATAATATTTAATAATTTTAAACACAAAAAAATTATTTTTGCAATGTCAACTAAATAATTTTAACAAGATTCTTTTAATACTCTTTGAAGCAAAAATATATTATTCAAAAAACAATATATATATATACATATTTTCTACAAGTATGTATTTTGGTATTATTATTAACAAACACTAGTAGTATATATATATGTATATATAACACATAGCAATTGTTACACTTGAAAACATATTTTAAAAAGGTCTGGTTTTTGTAAAATTGTTTTACTCAAATATTTCACGATTTTATTTAAATGCGCATTTGTATAAAAAAATATTTTTAAATAATAGTTTGTTGTTTAATTAACTTTTTTTTTTAATGCTATTTTTTTATTAGCATAAAGAATATAAAATAAAACGTCTAGTCAGCAAAAAGTCATATATAAATATGGTTAAGGGCACATAGCAAAAAATTTCACGCATGCTATAAAGCAATGATGCATTTAATATAGCATGCAATAGAATCAGTAGAGAATATGTATTTATGTACGTATAAAATTTATTTTTATCATTTATAACTATATTCGTAACGTATAACTAATGCAATAAAATTAGTATTAATTTAGTATTCAATTGTATTATAAGTATTTTACTTCATATTAGTATTAACATAATATATAAAAATAAAATTTAAACAGTATATTAAATATTGCATTATTATTTAAATAATATTAAATAAATTTTAAAATAATTTATTCTGATTTGTTATAATCATAATTAAGTTACTAATGACATTCTCCCTACATAATATATTAGACAAGTCTACATATTTTATATTAAGCTGAATTTATAGTACATTTCCACTGGCTTCGTTAGACCAGTTAACTTACTTGTGATTGTTTGAATTACTTAAATTTCAAGTAAGTTAACTGATGTAACGAAGCCAGTGGAAACGTATTATAAACTGAGCTTAGCACAAAATATGTTGACTGTTTACTAAACAGTGTTTAGATGTAAATTGTATGAATTACTTTAATTTCAAGTAAGTTAATTAAAGTGATACCATTAGATTTTTGTATTTAAATCTATAAATAGGCAGCAATTTATGCCATTTTTTATACAAAATTCAATCTAAGATATGCTAAAGGGGGTTCTACAAATCTAAGTGTGAACATCGTACTTCATTGTTTATAATTTGTTAACTCATAAGTAGTTTAATGTTCATTTATTATTTAAAAATAATTAAAAATAAATTTTAAATATTTTAATTAATTTAAAATATATATATTTTTGGAATTATTTTTTTATAGAATTCATTTCTTTGATATATAAATGACAATCTATACTCTTAACGCGCGTGCTACAAATAAATTGAGCATTTTTTATAGCATGCTATAAAATATAAAAAAGTATCTTAAAAATCAACTTGTTGCGAATCTTTCACACTTTAAAACGAAAATTTGTTTAGTTAAATTAACTAATTAAATTTATAAGGTCTAGCAAGTTTTTTGCTATATTTTTTTATAAGTTTTCCGATTAAACTTTTCGATTTGTAGTTAATTTTGCTGTACTTTAAGTGACCTAAATTGTATCTTATCACAACTTTTACATGCATTTTACAAAGTTACGACAAAAAAGTTTCAATTGAAAAATATTAATATGAAATTTTTTCTTCACGCTTCGTTATCAACTTTAAAGTTTATATGTTCTTTATGAAACACCGCATTGGAGGGCTTAAAATTACATATATACATATATATATATATTTATATATATACAGTTTCAGTGCAAACTTGAACCTACGAGTATATATACTTTTTTAGTTTATCTTCGTAAATTTTAAAGCAATATTTATGGGTTTATTGCTTTTGCAAAAACTTTTTAGAGGTGCTTAAATTTCAATTATTTTCATTTTTTGCTTAATTTGTAAATTTTTAAGGCTTCCTATTATTAATTGCTGCAAAAAAACATAAAGAATTTTTTTTATTTAACAAAAATGATTTGAAACTCAAAGTAGTCACTTCTCTACATTCAATTGAAATTTAATGGCATTACAAAAAAAATAATATTGCATAAATAAAATTGAAATCTACCAGATATTTGTGCTATAGTAATTTATAAAGAGAACTGAAACAAAGAACGTCAATAACTATGATTTTTTTTAATGATTAAATATACTTTTGATAAAAAATATCTTAATTTTTGTGAGATATATATGTATCTTATTTTTGAAATATTATTTAAATATACAGATTATTCGTTCTTCATAGATTAAGAATATTAAGAAAAAAAAGATTTGTTTATTTCAACTCTTTATAGTTAAATTATTTTGATTGAATCAATCCCAGCTCTTAATAATATTTATATAACTCTCATTTTTAAACAAATGATTCAACTTATCTGTATACACATATTATGTATACTATATTTCGCTCCTGCTTCCCAGTGATGAGCTACTTAAACCAATGGTGAAAATTTAATAACAGATACTCCTTCTATTACTAATAGTTTCTATATATACAACACAGCCTATCTATAAACTAAACTCATTTTCAAAAGAAATAAAAATGACTATACTATAACTCGACCCTTCTACTCAATTAAGAACTACTTAGAAACAAAGAAGAAGACACAGTAACAATTTAATAACAGATACTCCTTCTATTACTAATAGTTTCTATATATACAACACAGCCTATCTATAAACTAAACTCATTTTCAAAAGAAATAAAAATGACTATACTATAACTCGACCCTTCTACTCAATTAAGAACTACTTAGAAACAAAGAAGAAAACGCAGTAAAAATATAACAACAGATACGTCTTCTATTACTAATAGTTTCTATATACAACAATGTCTATCTATAGATTAAAGTCATTGTCAAAAAAATGACGTACTATCCGTTTATAAGTATTATGTATACTTTAATTCGATCCTTCTTCCCAATGAGGAACTACTTAAAACCAAAGAAGAAGACATGGTGAAAATTTAATAACAGATACTCCTTCTATTACTAATAGTTTCTATATACAACACAGTCTATTGATAAACTAAACTCATTTTCAAAGAAATGACTTATACTATACTATCTATGTATTATGTATACTATAACTCGACCCTTCTTCTCAATGAAGAACTACTTAAAACCAAAGAAGAAGACATGGTGAAAATTTAATAACAGATACTTATTCTATTACTAATGGTTTCTATATACAACACAGTCTATCTATAGACTAAAGTTGACACAGGAGATTATAATTATTCTATAAATATTTAATAATTTTGAAATAAATTAACTGACTCTGAGCTTCAAATTTGGCAAGGCACGAGTTCGAATCCTGGTACTTGCAGTCTCAAATAAAAAAATATTTACGAATCATTAAATACAAGAATTATTTCCAAGACCACTGATAATGGGTATTTGGTAATACTTGAAACAGCTGTATGGTCAGTCAAAAATTCAATTAAATTTTTGTTGTTGTAATTCACTACTGTTCGAAAAAACCTCGTTATGAAATAAATTACCTATAAATTTTACATTTAAAAAATAAAAGTGTTTTATAAAGCATTTAAAATCATTCTTTATATATAATACAACAGGAAATTATAAAATCATTTAGATGTATATATTATATACAAATTGTTCCAAGATCTCAACTCAACTGCAATATATGTACTTATAGTAGATGAAAAATTTCTCTTATATGAAATTATTCATCGTTTAATGGCATATTATAAAAATTAATTATATTCATACAAATATGTAAACATTTATATATTATATATAAATAACAATAAATATTTATATATAAACAATTACGTTGTATTTAATTCCGCAAAATTTATTTAAATGATTTCGTCTCGTTCAATATGGAAAAATAATCGATCTGAGATGCATCAGCATTCCGATCGTGTTTCTCATTTGAAATTACTCACATCTCGGAAGATTTGTAATTCTAAAAATGACAATTCAACGATAAAAATAAAAAATAAATAAATTTTTACAAATAATAAAAATTATACAAAAAAAACGTTTCTAGTTAATTTTATTACCGCGTAAAATCACAAAACCACACCTGCCATAATTATAGTGACTTACTACGTTTTATAATCTTTTTTTTAAGGAGGGGATGAGAGGAGAAAAAAGTTATTATAATTATATTAATATTATATATAAAAAATTTCTATGTATGTATATAGAAAATAATGAGTATTTATAAAAAAATTTAAACAAAGTAAGTTAAACTATTCGTTATTGGAACACTTAGTGAGTGAATAAAGCAGGAATACGTTGGAAAAAAGGTTAAAGAATAGAGGTCCCAAAAAGAAAACAATTAAAAAATATTGATTTATATAAAATTGGGTCCATAACTATATCTGAGAATTTAATATAGCCTTGTTTACAATAGGAGTGATAAGAAATAAAGAGTATTTATTCCTAAAGAAGGAAAATCTAAATTAAAAAAAATTAAGGGCCCTGCTAAAAATAGATAACTTGAATAGATGAGATGACTACAGAAACATAGAATGATGACAGAGCTGGATCACTGAAAGAGAGAAAAACTTAATTAATTTGAGAGAAATTAATTTAGTTCCAAAAAATAACAGTTAAGGATGATTAAAAATGAGATACCTTAAACATTAACAGGAATATCCCCATAGGATAGAAAATCTCAACAAAAAAAAATTAATTTCACTCTTAAAGAAATAGGAACTTAATAGACGAGAAAAAAGAGAACATATATGTTATGAAGACAGCAGGATCACTTAAAAAGAGAAAAACTTAATGAATATATGTGAAAATTATTTCAGTTCCTAAAAATAATAGTTAGGGATGATTAAACATGAGATACCTTAAACATTATTTGAAAGATCTCTCAAATATAGCATAGAAAATATCAACAAGAAAATTAATTTCATTCGTAAAGAAAAAGGAACGAAATATGTGATTAAAAATGAGATGCCTTAGACATTAATAGAAAGCTCTTCCAAATATAGAAACTATCAACTAAAAAATTTATTTCTCTCTTAAAGAAAGAGGAACTCAATAGACGTGTTAGCGAGAGACAAGAGTATATGTATGATAAAGACAGAGCAGGACTATGTAAAACGATAAGAATTTAATAAAAATATTCGAAATTATTTCAATTCCTGAAAGTAATAGCTAAAAAAGACGTTAACAGACACCTTAAACTTTAAAAGAAAGGAAAGATCTTCTGAAGAAGGGAAATCTCAACAAAAGCATTAATGACACACTTAAAGAAAGAAGTCGTTAGGTACAGGAGCTAGAAAAGTCAAAACCGTTGTTATATATAATTGATTGAGTACCACTAGGCACAATTGAGCAAATGTTGCTACCAATTTTTTAGATGCAGTGGGATGTATCAGCTATTATAGCCAACGAGCGATGCTTGGACATAACATAGCTTTTATTAAAAACGTTGATGACGTAAAAGCAAAACTAATTGATTAAATCGCTGTATATCTATGAATCATTTAATGCTAATTAATAAAACTTTAAAATGGAAAATAAATTTCAAAACAGATGTCGAATTATTAAACACACCTCACTTTATATAAAAACAGATGTCTAATTGATATGAATTGATCTGAAATATTTGATCATTTTTTTCCGGTACGTAAAAAGCATCGAAGGCAAAAGTTTGAGTCCTGTACCTATCAAAGCCACTTATTAAGGATTGGGAATGCGAACTGGAGCAATTTCAACCGTTGGACCGTAAAGATCAAAAACCGAAATCCCATTACAGTAATCATGGAAGAGACAGGCATTAGGTTAGAGAAGACTTAGCATTTAGAAAATAACTTATGTTAACAATATTATTTTGTTGTTGATTTAATAGGTTTTTGTATCAGAACTCTGTGTAATCAACAAGGATAAATTAATGTAAAAAAATATTTTGAAATTAAAATAATTTTTAATTAAAATCATATGGCAAATGAATTATATATTAAAATAATTGAATTTATTAATTAACACCAATTTTTTTCTTTATTTTTATTTTTAACAATGACAAAAAACCATTTTATTTAAATTATTTACAGATATTTTTTTATTCACATATATTTATCAACTTGGCAGTGATGCCAAGTTATTCTGAAGCAACCAAAAGTTGTTCTATTGAAGCATTCATGTCAAAAGAATATACACAATAAAATATTTAACCAATAAACCAGTAAAAAAACTATATTATTACTAAAATATTATATGAATTGGAACATCTATTTCGATATCATATATCAGCTGACATCAGCTGTTTTTTGACAACGTTTGAACGTTTTCACAATTTGTGTTTATAAAAGTTGATAGCACTACAGCTGTGTTACGATTATTAAATAAAAACAATAGATTAAATTTCTTAAAACCCAGAATACAAAATATTAAATAAATATATTAAAATAATAAAAGTAAAATATCATCACTAATTTAGTTTATCATCACTATTTGTACCATAATTTTTTTTATTAGTTATAAACAAATTGTTAATAATTCTTACTGTTTTCATTTACTTTACTAAACTAATTTAATAAGTGTGAATATTTTAAATAAATAAACCGTATAGAAATAATTATCTGTGCCAATTACTACTTTTCGAATTAATAGTAGAAAATGAAGCCATAATATTTTTAATTAAATTAGCTAAACACATAAATTCTATAAAAATATCGTCAATAGACATAACATAGCTACAGTACAGCTAATCCAATAATTCAAACGGTTTTAGGGAAGGGGATTAGGAGTTCAGTAAATTAACGTGTATATTCAGTTATACATGCTGCAAAACACGCACCCTTATTGAATTTTAATTAATTTTTCAAAAATTTATTTATTTTTTATATTCATTGGTAGTATAATCACTTGTTGTCGTTATTGTTTCAAGCGTTAATGCGTTCTTCTTCTTCTACTGTTTCTCTCCGTAATGCTTTGTATTATTGTCGATATAAATTACTCATCATTAGCATGTTTCAGTAAGAGGTTCTCGAAATCCACATAATGAGAATGGAGAAATTTGTTTTCCAATTTTTTTCTTTTTGGAAAATATACATATAATTTGGCTCATTAACGCTCGTGTAGTAATTGAAAAAGAAGAAATGCAACAAAAACAAAATAAATTATAGAAAAAGCAAAAGAATGAGCAAAAAAAAAAAGAAAAAGAATAGAAATTGTTTGTGGCTAATAATAAGCAAATTAAGTTATTTTAGCAAAACTGTCCATTTGGGATGTAGCAATTTAATCTAATTAGCTTTGCTAGCGGGTAAACAACGTAATAGATTATTGTCTTTATTTATTGTGTGCATTGTTGTTTCTAAGTTCTTAAGAGTGTGCTTTTAGGTTTCTATTTTTATTTTCTTTTATTTGTCATTGTTATATTATAAACGTGCAATGGTTGTATTTATTTTTAAAACGGTAAATTGAAACTTGAACAATAAATTTATTTAATTGATTTTTGTGAAATCGAAGCTAATAATAGAATATTGTAATAAAAGTGTAAAAATATATGTGCTAATAAAACATTTATTAATTTATTTTGTGAAATTTAAAACCGTTAAAGTTTAAAGCAAATTAATACCAGCACAACTTCTTCATATATTTGAAATAATAGTAATAAAAACAAAAAGTAATTTTTTTCAGTGTATAATGTATAATACTGGCAGCACTAAATACTGACATTAACCGGCTGACTCATTGCTTTGGCAATATTTTTGTTTCACTCATACACATCGTAATTGTACAAATTCATTTTGACATTTTTTCTCGTTTGTCTTGTTATTCGCTCGCACTGCAAAGTAAAGGCAGCAGCAGTTTGCGCTGACATTTCATTGAGCATTCAGAAACTCAAATAGCTTCGATACGCGTACATTTACTTTATTTTGTTTTATGAATTTTTAGTAAATTTTGTGTGCAATAAAATTGGAAAAAAAACATAGAAAAATAAACACCCTCGGAAATGTGCGTGAAAATTAGATAATAAAAATATATTGCAATGTGACTGAAAATGATTATTTATTTTACATGTTGGCATTGCAATAACTCTGTTGAAAGCTAATTTGTTATGACTAATCGGAATCGCAAGAGAGCTAAATATAAAAAATATTTGCTGGAAAAAAAATAATAAAGTTGAAATAAATGAATTAATTATTAACTACGACAAATTAAAGCAAATCGCAGCGACGTTATATAAAATAGTAAATATATTTATAAATTTGTTAATCTTCATCGGGCAGCGTACACTGGAATTTACTGGAAAGTGTTGTTGCCGCTGCCACAGTCGCTCAGCATAATTTTCTGCTCGTTGTGTAATTTATTTTTAACAATTTCTCAACCACTTGTAAGTAATGAACAATGCAAAAAGAAAAAAATTATGATAAAAAGTTGCTTAATAATTTTATAACTTTAATTTGTAATTATAATTATTCTTGGATTAATGCGTTTATGTATGTGTTATGTGTATTTGCTTTTTTTAATAATTGATGTGGAAGCAAATGGCTGCGTGTTGGCCTCAAGTGTGAGCAATTAATTACACAACGTTTTATGTGTTTGATTAATTTGTTTATTAATTACTGCAAATGTGACGTTCGCTTTTCCAAAATAGCACAAAACGCCCTTGAATGTAAGCACATAAACAATAAGTGCAGGGCTGCATAGCAATGTGGCACCCCAAAAACCTGTCAATCAACAAGTGCAGTTTTTGACAAATGCAATTTCAAGTGTATTTTTTATTAGTTTTTTTTATTTGTTGTATTTTTTTTTATTTTTTTTAGTTTTTGTTTTTTTTTTGTTATTAAATTTTTTTTATTGAAATTTTGTTATTGATATTAAAATTTTTTTTTTTTTGTTATTAAAATTTATTTTTTTTGTTATTATATTTTTTTTTATTGAAATTTATTTTTTTTTGTTATTAAAATTTATTTTTTTTTTTTGTTATTAAAATTTATTTTTTTTTGTTATTAAAATTTATTTATTTTTTGTTTTTAAAATTTTTTTTTTTTTTGTTATTAAAATTTATTTATTTTTGTTATTAAAATTTATTTTTTTTTTTTTATTAAAAAATTTATTTATTTTTGTTGTTAAAATTTATTTATTTTTGTTATTAAAATTTATTTATTTTTGTTACTAAAATTTATTTATTTTTTATTAAAATTTATTTATTTTTGTTATTAAAATTTATTTGTTTTTTTTGTTATTAAAATTTACTTATTTTTGTTATTAAAATTTTTTTTATTTTTTTGTTATTAAAATTTATTTATTTTTGTTATTAAAATTTATTTTTTTTTTGTTATTAAAATTTATTTATTTTTGTTATTAAAATTTATTCTCTTTGTTGTTTTTAAGGTTTATTTTTTTTTGTTTTTAAAGTTTAAATTTTAAAAGGTTTTATTTTTTATTTCCATTCCCTTCTGTTTTCATCTTTAATTCGGTTTTATTTATTTAATCAGCGCGAAGAAATTGGTAGTCGATTTCCTTATTCTTAATTAACTTTAAAATTAATTTTAAAGTTAATTTACAAATAAATAAATAAATAAAATGTTATATGTTATGTTCAGTTATATTAAATTTTTTAAATGTATTAAAAATAAAATTTTTAAACATTAAACAGAGATAAGCAATTAAAACGACCAATTAATTTAGAACAATTAATTAAAAAATAAAATGTTGTTGTAATTTACTACAATTTCAAAAAAGTCTTCTATTAATAAAATAATTTGTTTCATCCGATTTTATTTTAAAATTTAAAATTGAATACTTAATTTATTTATTTTGAATTTTCAAAGATAGTTACATATACAGTATGATCGCGATAAACAAGATACTTAATAAGTCTTATCATTATCATACTCAAGAATTGTTATCATCATTAATCATACTCAATGATTATCTTCATTGTTTTCTAATTACTTCAGATACCGAAAAAACTACTTCAATATTTTCTATTATTTTTATATTCACATGAATATTGTTATTGTTACTATAGTGTGGATTTGTCACTAGAGCACCCTAGAGTTCTATTGTGTCCCTTTTATGGACTTACGGTGCTTTTTCAAGTCTAATTTTCTTGTAAATTGTAGTATAGAACCAACTTCACCAAGATTTTTTCGTCATTAGATATAAAATGCTTATATAAATAATCCTTTTGTTTATACATCAGATTCTTAGCACGTGACTTAAAGTTTCAACTTCTTCCCTACACAACTATTCTTCTCCGTACACCAATAAATTTATCAAATTTTTCCATAACGATATAAATATGGAACCTATCACTTAAGTTATTGTTGTAACCGACAAGGGTCTATAAAGCAGATAACGTAAAATAAAATATAAAACGAATTCATTGGTTAGGATGTGAATAGGTATTGGTAGTGTATTATTAGAAAGTGATAATAGTTTGGGGGATGGATAGGACAAATTAAAGTCAACTAGAATTAAGGCGGAGAAAGTTAGCCATTATGAGGATTTCTATGTAATTTCGAGCGATTTTTGAGATAGCTTTAAGCAAAAAATACGTTTGAAAATAAGAACAGTAATTCAAAAATGAAAGAGTAAGGAGATAATATAAGAAAATGTAGTAGAACAATTATAGCTAAAGAACCTACAAATAAGTTGTATATTATACCTAAAATAGCTTAGGTAAATAAAGACTTCTGCCACACTTCAAGACTTATTGGGTCTAATCTGTAGTACGATATACTCAGTACTACACTATCGTTACTGACAGGACATTTCGTCTTCGAAAAGCGTAATGACATTTAAGCTATCCCATTCGAATTTCGTCGTGTTTGTGGTTCTGCAAACGAAAAGGAAATTGTGTTTAACCTTATATATCAGTTCATATTCTTGGTCAGTAGAAGATTATGATGGGTTAGATATATTGTACCCTGGATGATCAATACGAACACCCTATTGATATATTGTGATTTGAATTTATATTACAATTTACAGTGGTCTGTCTCATCAGTAATGTAAAAGGAACCCAAAATTCTCAGGCGCTTGGAGTTGAAATGCATTTTTGCTTCTCTATCAGTAAATATGTTTAGGAATTTCAATTACACTTAAAGTGATTTAAAATGCTGACTTTAAATATGTAAATAACCACGCCTTAAATTGCAATAATTTTGATTTACGATATTATACACTGTATAATGAAATGAAGTAGATAACAAAAATTGATCTTAATAAATGCAGTCAGATAAATAATATAGAGAAAGATGTGAGCTTGCAGTGAACTAATTGGTTAGTTGAAGAAAGTGAACACTCAGAGATCTTCGCCACAATAAAAAGATCGCATTTTAAGTATTTTAATAACTTGTTTGGCAAAAATTATTGTTATATACATAGTTTTAGCATTAAATGATGATTAACATATAGCACAGTGAGCTAAGTGGTCTGGAAATCTTTCAGAGTCTGATAGTAGTATAAAGATAACTGGACATAAATTATTATAGTATTTAATATAATCGCTTTATATGAAGGCAAATGTATTATATTTAAGTTCCATAGTTTGCTCTCTACAATCTAGTCTTATATTGTTTTAAATTATTTTTTATAATTAACGTCTTTGCATTGCATTCACAATATCATGGGTTGATAAGTATGAAATGTAGATTTTTGCTAAATTTTTTTAAATTAAGTAATTTTATTTTTAAGTTCTATATATTGTTGTGGTATTCTCGAAGTTTAGGATTGACTGTTAGATACTTTGTATTTGTTATGTTATGCTAAGCTTTTTCCGAGTTAGTGCATCTGGGCACTTTTACTCTATGCTAGCTGGGGGGATTCTGCAGAGTCCCGCCCATCTTACTGACTAATTTGAGTATTCCTGATAATCTTCGTGATTATTCAATGATTGATCTAAGATCTGCGTATCGCCTCGTGCGGTTAGTGATTACTCTGAGATTAGATATTGCTAATTAGGGCAGTCTGTCGGTTTTCGCATATAGCTTCAGAGCTTTGTTTCTTATGTATTTTTTGACCCGATCTATTCTAAGGTTTCTTAGCATGTCATTCATGCGGATGTACCATGGTACATGGTATTTGCGTTACTATTGAAAATAACACTCATCTAGATTTCATAGATAGATTTTTTCCAAATCTTGGGATGAATATCACCTACTGCAGTGAATGTAGTTAATCATTCTATATATGTTTTAAAAATTATATATACTGAACCTTCCAAACGAAGAAATAAAAGACGTTCCCATCTCTTTCATGTGTGTAGAGATAGTGTGTCTAAAGTGTTACAAACACAAATACATCTCTCTCCAGTTTATAGAAATTTCTCTAGTTAAGAAGAGTTAGAAGAGTATATATAGATGATGGACAGAATTATTAAAAGTTAACTTTCAATTTTTGTATGTTTACTAAGTACTTCATTTCAATTTTTTTTCTGAAGCCTATAAACATTTTTCCATTAAAAATTAAAATCTTTTGATTCTGGAATTGGAAAAGACCCTTTCTTAGGAATGTAGCACACTTCATTGCGATAAGATAAGCTTATCTACTTTGCGGTTACATTTAGAATGTTATTATTATTATAGATAAAAATTAATACTGAATTTTAGTGTTTGTGGAGAGTCTTTAAGTTTAATTGCGCAATCGGTTTAATTAAAAATAAATTGAAAAGTTATGTAGGCGTTCGATAAAATGTTTTGTAATATTTCATTTTTTAGTACGTTTCAAAAATTTCTGATAGTTGCTATAAATAAAAAAAAAAAACATGGAAATAAAATATGAAATAGTTTGAAAAAATACTTGTACAGTAGCGGATTCATATGTTTGTGATGAAACCGTATATTTTTTTCTATAATACATTTTCCACTGCTGTTAATATCATAAACTCTCTGTCTCTGATAAAGTATTCTTTGAGGAAAGTGAAAAATTAGCATATAATTTTCATATTTGATAAAAACACAAATTTGAAGTATTGTTTCAATAAATAAATATCAAAAAAAAAAACAAAAACAAAAAAGTTATATATTTATATTTATTTAATTAATCATATTAAAAGGAAGTCGAAGCTAAATAATGCTGCTAATATCAACAAAATTTAAAATTCTATTATCAGCCAAGTAATTTATTACTCATAACATTATTAATTAAAAAAGATCTGATATAGTAAATAGAAGAGGAACAACACATAATATTTCCATTAGAAATATAAAGAAATATTCCAAATCTTTATGCATTTTTACATCATAAATAATATAATTATACAATATATAATTATTTACTAATAATGTTTTACATAAAGAAAATTCTGCTATATTGTGTATAGAAAAGTTATTAATCATAAAATAGTTAAATAAATAAAAATAGACATAAACAATACACATAAACAACAGTTTCTTTTAAGCTCTACGACAAGGTTCTCAACAGGGCAGAGGCAGAGACAGAGGTCTCGTGCAACAAAAACTACCCATTTAAAGTCAGTGTATATCAACATTCTTATTACAGCAACTTCCCTTAGCTCTTATATTGTATTCCCTTTTTGAATTGAGAAGTGTATGTTAAAGTTAAAATCACTCCTTCAATCGGACTATAGCAACAACAGTAAGTAATAATAACAATATAGAAACTGAATGTTATAGAAACTATCGGACGTATATCTATGAAACAATTTCTAACAATTTCGTTAGTAGTTCCTGAATAGATAAGACATGCAAAAAGTCTATATTAAATATAAAAATGTAAAAAATAATTTCAATCCTAACAACTGTCAATATAGGACACTATTTTATAGCTCAACAGGCCTTAAAAATGGGTATTATATCCAATAATCACTGAGAAAACTGCCACAAATAAAAGAAAAATATTTATTAATTACCTTTTTTGACATGGGATGCTATCAGATGATAAATCGTTCCTCAAAATAAATTATTAATCCCTTTTTCTGGCATGGGTTGCCATCAAGTGGTAGATACTACATAAATTGTTAGCATTGACCATACTATAATTTAACAAAGTAGTTCGAGGGATTATAAGTATAAATCAGTCTCTTAATTTTTAATATAGTTCTCACTAGTCAGTTTAGACTTAATATATATTAGCAACCGGTTATCTAAATATCTTTTTTTTTTGTGTAGGATTTGCCCTAACTTGAGATTAATTTATAAATTATACTTTTTTATGTTTTAGTTTTTAAGTTCCTACTTTGTTGAACAGATAAGCAGGAACTATAACTAGATAAATGAGATTACTGTATGCAGCTTTCTAGTCAATTGTTCTGCAGAAATTTAAAGAACTTTTTCAAGCAAGTTTTAATAGTCTTTCGTATTACATCGTCGATGTTCCCAAGTGTATCCCAACTGAGTTTAGCACAAGATGTCACAAGATGACCTTTTCAGTGCATCTCTTAAACTGTATTAAATATAGTTTCACTTGAAAAGTGTCCGTTAAAAAAAAAAAATAAATAAAAACTGATAAAAAACTTGAGTATTGAAAGTTTGTATAGCCTTGGCTACTTGTGGAAAAACATGACTAGTCATGGCTTCTAATTTGACAGGCACTAGTTCTAAGCCTGACACTTACAGTCCAAAGAAATTATATACGGACTATAAACTCATTAAAAAAAATTTGAATATTTCCTAAGAAATAGTGTTGTATGGTCAGTCAAATTTCAATAAATTAACTAAAAAATTTTTGTTGTTGTATTTTAATTTCTATTTGAACCTTTCTAGCTTTTAAAAAGTTCGCTTTTAATTTGACAGGCACGAGTTTTAAGCCTGACACTTATATACGGACTATAAACTAAGAAATAGTGTTGTATGGTCAGCCAAATTTCAATTAATTAACTAAAAAATTTTTGTTGTTGTATTTTAATTTCTATTTGAACCTTTCTAGCTTTCTAGCTTTCAGCAAGAAAAAATTAAAATTATATTAAAATATATTTTTTTTCTTAATTACTATGATATTTAAGTATTAGAACCGCCTCTGTGTAAAGTTTTTAATTCCATAGGCAAAATTCTATTCACTTTTATGTGCTTTTACTGTTGAGATTTTAACACTATCGACGCGTGAGGCCTGTGTATTTGCCAAAGCAGCTGTCGAATTTTCCATACAACCGTTCCATATATGTCGAAACCACACTTACCTAAACGTAAACGATATATATATATATATATATATAGTATGTCTGTAGTATTTAAGTGTGGATGGAGAGGCTATTGTGAAAAGCCAACAGACAAAATTTTATCGGCTTACTTGCCACAATTGTCATAGAATATAGCGGTAGCAAATAGAAGAGGGGAAGAATTGTTGTCTTTTCTTTTTGAAGGCAGATGCTTTCTACAAACTGTGACAGTTTCTGTTTTATTTTTTTTTGGTTTTTTTTGTATTGTTTTTTTTTTTCGGAAAATACAAATGAAATCAAATTTAAGCTTTTTTAAAATTATTTATAGTTTCGCCTTTTTTTTTTTTTGGTTGATATTGTTTTTGACCATGACTGCTTGAAACTGTTTTCGTTGTTTCCAGTAGAAAATATAGACACGAGGAATATTTATCATTTTTAGCTTTTACGCCATAGAACTTGAGTTCAGTTTGTTTAATCGACTTTGCTTTTGTGGTTATATGTCATTTAGTCATTTGGATTTATTTTAAATATTTATATCTATTACATTATTATATTATTTCATTTCCATGATCCACTTAAAAATTAACATAATTAATTCAATATTCAACTTGAATTAAATTCTATGGTATCTCAAATGACTAACAAGCCGCTCAGTTCAAGCCGTCCTTATATCTTTAAATATTTTGAAAATTATTTTTTATAATTTTTATTTAATAGGACAAACACAAAAATTTATTTTTAATTTTATTGAAATTTGGCTGACCATACAACGCTGTTTCGAGTATTGCCAAGTACTCTTCATCAGTGGTCTTTGGGAATAATCGAATTTTATTTAATTGAACTTGTGTTTCCAAAATAAAGCTGTAGTTTATAAGCTCGTTCTAATTTAAAGCACGGCAAGTGCTTTGGTTGTTGTCACTAATTAAATAAAAGTAAGTGACAATAAAACCTGGAACTTGAGCATTGAAAGTTTGTGCAGCCTTGGCTTCTTGTGGATAAACACGATTAGTCATCGCTTCTAATTTGACAGGCACGAGTTCTAAGCCTGGCACTTGCAGTCCAAACAAATTATATACGGACTATAAACTAATTAAATAAAAAATTCGATTATTCCCAAAGACCACTGATGAAGAGTACTTGGCAATACTCGAAACAGCGTTGTATGGTCAGCCAAATTTCAATAAAGTTAAAAATAAATTTTTGTGTTTGTCCTTTATTTCTTTCTTTGTTATTCGAAAACCCTTCTAAAAATTTAATAAAGCTTCTTTGTCCCTATACAAAGTAAGTCTAGCTTAACAGCAACACTAATACTTTATTTTTATTTAATATAAAAAAAATTGAATACATAATTTCATTAGTTGAAGAAATACATATGAGTAATAATTAAAAGTACACAATGTAAGTTTCTTCTTAGGCTCCCTTCAAATCGTACACTTCATACTTATCAATCATAGCTTAAGTCATAACTTATACGTGAGTGGGGATTACCCTAATTTGGCACTTCGCCTGTAGCTCATAAAAACCACAGTTTGAAAATAATGCAAAATCTTGGACGTTTCTTGAATTTTAATTTAGTTTAAATTTTGTCTCGATAAAAAGTGCACATAACACTGAAGTTGCAGTCCTCGAAATTGGCTTGAACTAAAAATGGCAACTAAACGTGATCGGTTTAGAATAAAAAGAATTTTTAGTTATTTTTATAAAAAAGGTAATTAGCACGGAAATTATTAATAATAAATTGTAGGTCACCTATAAGTACTTTGTTTATATTCTATAAGATAGAAGAAGTGTAGTGTTTACCTTGTTAAAATAATATCGATGTTTTGTAGTAAACATGCCTACCTACATAAAAATACTTTACTACCATAAAATAGTTGAATATTTAATTTAAAAAAATTTCCAAAGTAAAATAGTCTCAAAATTAAATAAATGCTAAAAAAGAGTCAAAAGAAAACCTTTAGGTTGTTTTATACCATGGTTTCAATTATTTTTTTCGCGAAAAGAAAATTTGTGGTTTTCGAAATATTATTTTAATTTTTTACAACTTTATCAATATTAATTGAAAATTAATATTAAATTGAAAACAATTGCTTAAAAATAACAATAAAACAATTCATTTGAAATAAGCAAAACTTCACTAGACCCTAACTTTATAACAATACTTTGATATAATATAATAACCCATAAAAATAAAATAATTAATTTTGTATCCTTTCTCTTCAACATACCTATCTACATATCACTTTTTTTTTGTTCCCTGGTTTCTTCCTAACTTGATTTTATATATGTATTGTTCTCTTTCATGTTACAGCTGTGAAGTTAAAACATAACATAAAACATACATATCTACATATCACTTTTTTTGTTCTAGGGTTTCTCCCTAACTTTATTTTATTATATGTATTGTTTTCATTCATGTTATAGTTATTAAATTAAAACAGAACTTTTTATTGAGCAGCTAAGTAATATTACTATATGTAGCTTTCTAGAGATCTATTTCTGAAGAAGTTGAAAAAACTTTTTTAAATAAGTTTTAATAGTCTTTCTTATTACATCATCGATGTCATACAAGTTTATTACAAATATGATTAAGATGAACTCAAGTAGTTCCCTTAAACTACATATATAAAATAGATTCTCTGATAATTTTTGATAATTAAAAATTAGAAGTGCCCTCTGTATAAAGTTTCAAATTCAAATTAAATTAAAAATACTTTGATATAATATAATAATCTATAAAAATAAAATAATTAGCGCTGTGTTCTTTTTTTCTTCAACATAAATCACTTTTTAAACATTTTTTTATTTTAATTTTTTTTCAATATCTCTCATAAGTATAAAATCTTATTAAAGGCAAATACCTTGGGTACTTCCCCTCAATTGTTAATCTCCACACTGTTTCAAAGTTAGGTTAACAATTAAATAAAAAAAAAATGTCGATAAATTCACATTATTAAATTAACTTTCACTTGATAATGTAGATAAAAAAATAAAAAATTGTGAATTCTTTCAAATATTTTTGGATCGACAACAGATGCTGCTCGCTCTCATTAAAATGTAGACGACTTCTAATATATGTGATATATGTTGGTTTATATATATATATATAATAGAATCATTCATAAGTTTTTCAACTTAATTATATATAACTTAATTATTTGCAGCGGAATTCATAATACTTTTTAAAAAAAAAATTGGATAAATAAATAAATAAGTTATTTTTTAACAAAGAAATAAGACTGTACCATAATGTTCAGAACATTTTCTTTTTTGTGGTCATAGCATTAATATACGTCATATATAATAGTCATTTTTCATTATAAATCAATTATTAACTATTTATTAGTTTATAATTTTTTTTTATAGACTTTTTTGTACTTAAGTCCAAAGCGTATACATACATAGCATATACAGATAATTAGTTTTAATTACTTTAATCAATTATTTATTAGTTTGGTATATAAATATATTTTTTTTTATTTGACTTTAGTATAAAGCAGAAACATATATACTTAGATATACAAGGGTAAATAAAAAGCAACAAATATCTATTTAATCTTTAATGTTTATGCCTAAATTTTAGAGTAGTCATCCTTTGATATTAGATGATTATTCTACTGTAGTCTACAGTTTGAGAAACACTGTTGGAAATCCTTCTTAGGTATAGCATTGAGTTCGCCCTGTGATTTATTTTTTCAGGATCTTGGTTAACTGTAGGACCTACCTCTAAAGATTAGCTTAGACTTTATTAAAATTTCAAGGTGATTTTCAATTCTTTGAGTTCATATACGGTAACACAATTGGCCAATGTGACTAAATGGATTCTTAGAATCATCGGTAAGACCTACACTAATCTGAAGTAATACCTTTATTACTTATTCAACACAACCGAAGCACTTCCCTTGAAGTGCATGATGTTTACAGTACAACCAATACACTAAAAATAGGACTTAACTCGATAAATTAAGATTTAAGATGATTTACATTTAAGATGGTTTACAAAATGTATTTTTTATTTTATAAATAAATAATATTAAATATTAATAAATAATATTTATATTATTGTATTATTTAAAATATCAATTGCAGTGGAAAGTGTTGATATGTCAGTTTTTTTCAATTTCTCTAAACGAAATTAGCATAATTTTTACTATAAAGCAACTTTTTATCATTTATTTAAGCATTTGTTCTAAAATAAAATATGTATGACCTATGCATTTTTTTACTATCTAAAATTTTCTTATAGAAATTGTTTACGACTACGTGTACATCAGCGAAATGGCAACCGATGGTTTTGAATTTGTTGAAATCGATCCAAATCGAAAAATAGAGAACTCAAGCGGTCAACTGAATTCTACATCAACACCGATTGCTGACAAAAAAATCGAAGAACAGGAAACAAATCTTTCCAATATAATAGAAAATAAAGATAATAGTATAACTAGCGATACCACTAATAGCATATTACCAGCATTGCCTTCCTCATCCCGTCAGTTGTTTCACGATACCGCTGCAGCACATGGTGGCGATGAAACCACAAGCTTCTTGCAACATGAATTGAACAATACAGCAGCCACACAACAAACTCGGCTACGTAGCGCCAGCTCTACGCTGGATGCTACTGTATCGCGGAATCCATCGACGATAGGCAAACACGAAAAGAAAATCGGGCATAGACGAGTTGATGAAGGTGGTGAAGTGACATATAAAAAAATACAATCGAAACAAATTATGGGTTCCATACAGTTGGGCATACAACATACTGTGGGCAGCTTGGCTAGTAAACCGAAACGTGATTTACTCATGAATGATTTTTGGGAAATGGAAACTATATCTTTTCCACCAGATGGTTCCTCAATAACACCTGCGCATCATTATAGTGATTTTAGATTTAAAGTTTATGCGCCAATTGCTTTTCGTTATTTTCGTGATTTGTTTGGTATAGCGCCAGATGATTTTCTGATGTCTATGTGTGCTGCACCGCTATTTCAGCTATCAAATCCAGGTGCTTCAGGTTCTATATTTTATCTAACCGACGATGATGAATTCATTATAAAAACTGTACAAAAGAAAGAGTGTGAATTCTTACAAAAACTATTACCTGGCTATTATATGAATCTCTCCCAAAATCCACGTACTTTGCTACCAAAGTTTTTTGGTTTGTATTGCTTTCATTATAACTCAAAAAATGTGCGTTTAGTCGCAATGAACAATTTACTTCCATCGGATATTAAAATGCATGCCAAGTATGATCTAAAAGGTTCTACATTCCGCAGAAAAGCATCGAAAGTTGAAAGACAAAAAGCAAGTCCAACTTTTAAAGATTTGGATTTCATGGAACATCATCCAAATGGCATATTTTTAGAAACTGAAAAATACAATGCATTAATGAAGACAATACAGCGTGATTGTATGGTACTGGAAAGTTTTCAGATAATGGATTATTCACTACTTGTAGGCATACATAATCTGGACATAGCGCAGAAAGAGAAACGTGAAGAACGTATACGAAACGCACGCGCAAAACTACAACGTTCTGAAGAGATACGTGAGGTAGATGATGTTCCTGAACCAGATCATACACAAATTTCAATATATAATATGGCACCCACATCAACTGCAGCACTAAAAGCGGCTGGTACCGCTTTGAATCGCACACGCAGTATGAACCGCCAACGACTTGTCGCACACTCAACAGCTATGGAATCTATAACTATGGATCCGCCTATAGAGGAAGATGAAGATGTGCCAACAGGTGGCATACCAGCACGTTCCGAAAACGATGAAAGACTTCTATTGTACATTGGTATAATAGATATATTACAATCATATCGTCTAGAAAAGAAACTCGAACACACCTTCAAAAGCATAATATACAATGGCGATACAGTATCAGTGTGTAGACCATCATTCTATGCGCAGCGTTTTCAAAACTTTATGGGCAAAACAGTATTCAAGAAAACGCCCACTTTTCCGCTTAAACATTCCCCATCGAAGCGTAAGACTTCGACAGCGACAAACCGCACACCTCAACGCACTCCCTCGCAAAGTATAACGTCACAAGTGCGTCCCACACTTATGTCTGGTTCATCTACACCACCGCCCGCATTCGATGATATTTCAGAAGAGGATATCACTGCCACTTCATCAACAGGTGTACTACGGAGCTCAACGAATTCACGAAATTTGTTACCGCAACGATCCCACATAAGCTCAAATCGTAGTGTACGTAGCAGTGCTACGGACGACTATAGCGATGATGAAATTGGGTCTGCAAGTGGTATGCGCTCACCTCACACAATACGTACACCACAACTTTCCAAAACAGAAGTGCAATTAACAACAATCGGTGGCATACAAGAAGATGTACTGTCCAATCACACGCATAACACACAGCAAGTGTCCAATGTGGAGGTAGATGCAAATGGCAAGCAGTCAGTATCGACTACCAAAACAACTGTTATTAAAGCTGTACAGGCACAAACATACACCACGACGCTGGTTGTTAACGACGTCGCCAGTTGATGTGGTTAATTACAATTAGCAAACCAAAATATCAGGGTAGCGGTATTTCTTCCGGTTAATGCCAGAAAATGTGAAAAGATAAAACTCAATCAACAAAAAAAAGAGAAAAACAAAAAACAAAGCGTGGCTAGCGGCTTCCAAGGATGTTTGCAAGTAGCCTTCCCTCTGCTTCTTAAGTTTAAACTTAGTAAATTTAAAACAGATGCTTTTCTAATAACAATTTATTTATATTTTCGTGCTAAAAGTGCTAAGGAATCTGGAAATTAACCGCAATTGCTGTTATAAACGCTTTGCCATTTAATGCGCTCAGGATGGTGTTAAGAATTTACAAGCCACAAGTTCTCCTTCATTAAGTCTAATAATCATTTCAAGGATCGTATTCTATATTTTTTTTTTTTGTAAAATTGAAAAAAATTTAAGCACTTTACATATTTTGTGTAATTATTTTTAAGCACGAATAGATTTTTTAGACAAATTTTGCGTTTTTATATTCGTAATATTTTAATTTTTGTTATATATTTTTGTTGATCCCTTTTTTTTGATGTCATGGAGGGCATGGACTTGTTAAAAAAATTATGTTTAATTGTATTATATTAATTGTAATTATTAAATGAAAATATAAATAAAGATATTCTAATAGAATTTAAAGTTGTGTAAAAAAGAATAAATATTTTGTATATAACGTATATTGAATTTATTAGCCTCATTTCTCAAATATATATGTATAACAATGCAAAAAAAAGACAATAAATTTGTTAAAACTTCTTGTAACATTTATTTATTTATTAATTTTAGTAATTATAGATTTAATTATTACAAATTAAAAATTAAAATTTTGATTATCTGATTTATGTATTTTTATAAATTTGTTTTCGATAATTAATATAATTACTTCATTTAACAATTTGTACTATTTATTTAAACGTATTTTTTTTTAAATTAAATTGAATTCTCTTTTATGGTAAATATCCATTTATTTATATTAAATGGATATTTAACATATTGTTTTTAATATGTTGAAATTATTAATAAATTAATTAATCATTAATCATTAATTTTTGTTCAATTTAAAATTTTTTGATATCAAATTAAATTTTTTTTTGTTAAAATTCAAAGCTTTTTATATTAAATTAAATTTTTTTTTGTATTTTAAATTTAAATTTTTTATATTCAATTTGTTTTTTATATATAATACACAAATTAATTTATATTAAATTTAAATTCTTTTTGTTCAAGTTTAAATTTATAATTAATTAAAAATTTATGTATATTAAATTTAAATTATTTTATATTAAATATAAATTTTTATTATATTAAATTTAAATTATTTTATATTAAATTTAAATTTTTTGTTTAAATTTAAATTTCTATATATTTTATTTAGATTTTTTGTATATTAAACTTAAATTATTTTAAATTTAAATTAAAATTTATTTAAATTTAAATTAAAATTTATTTGAATTTAAATTAAAATTTATTTAAATTTAAATTTAAATTTATTTAAATTTAAATTAAAATTTATTTAAATTTATATTAAAATTTATTTAAATTTAAATTAATTTTTTTTAATTTAAACTAACTTCCTAGGACTACCTACACATTTTGAAAAACAAATGCATGGGTTGAAAGTTCATCTAGTATTTTTAAAAACATTTATTATATATAACAACTTGTATGCATAGTTCTATATAATACACATTAACAAATTTAATTAAATGTACGCATAATAATTTCAAATTTATTGATTAATTTTTTTTTGTTTTTAAAAATATTAAATTTTGAAGTCCATGCCTTTTATGGCTTTTATAACTTATAAATTTATTTAATATAAAACTAATTACCTGACTTTAAATAATAGAACAAATTAGTTAAATTTATTATTATTAGGATGTGCGTTGAGGAAATTGTTTTGGAATTGTAATGGTGATTTAGTATTTTACTTCAAATTTTATATACAATTAATATTTAAATAAAAATAAATAAATATAAATTTTAAACGTTTAAGTTTATTACAAATAAATATATGCATATTAATACTGTAATAGTTGTGCTTTATATGAAATGATTAAATTTGTACTAAAATACATAGTATTAAAGCAGAGACGAACATAAAAATCAATAAATTATATTTAATAAAAACAAAAAAAAAATTTTTTTGTGCTTTTGTAATATTTACGGAAGTTTTTAAATCTCTTTTATATTTTTAATGTATATTAAATAAATTTTTAATAAATAGTATCTTTTATGTGTCTAATATATTTTTAATACGATTTTATAATATATTTTTGATATAATTAATTAATTTTGATTAATTTATAATTTATATAATTTAAATGATTTATGATATGTTGAATACACTTTTTATATATATTTATTTATTTAAAAAAACACAATTTTCATAATTTTTTTTATATTTTATAAACTTTATACGAATCGGTCTAACTTTTAAATAGTTTCTTTCGTCATAAAAAGACACGCCATTATCGGCAAAAAAAAAAAAAAAAATTTATACGTTATTGTTTTTATGTATGCTTAATATATTTTTGAATATAATTATGTGTATACTACTATATATCTTTTATTCTTTAATATATTTTTAACAAATGTTTCAAGTAAATAATATTTTTTTAAGATATAGTTTTTATATGTATTTGATATATTTGTTTTGTATGTTTAATGTGTTTTTTATTTATATTGGAAACATTTTTCATTTGCATTTGCATTTATTTATATATATATATAAATATTAAATTTTTATAATTTAGTGATAATTTATAAATACATTTCTATAATAAGTATTTATGTGTATTTACATTATGTAAATTTTATAATATATATTTTATAATATACATTTTATAATATATATGTTATAATATATATTTTATAATATATACTTTGTAATATATATTTTGTAATATGTATTTTATAATATGTTATATGTGTTTTTTAAGTATCTGTTATTTAATTCGAATACTTATCGCAATTGTTGTGGCCTTTAGAGATTTATAAAGTATATATTATGAAAGGAGTAAAGAGGCTGTATACATAGGTTAAGGTGAAGAGCGCTGTAAGAATTTAAGAGATGGGTAGAATATATAAATTGAAATCAACCAGGATCAAGTAGGGAGAATTTTAGCAGCTTCAGTGGCAAGGTCCATTGAGTTCGATTAGACTCAATTTGAGTGTACATTAGGACAGAAGAACAGTTGGGCTACATCATGGGGGTTAAAATTACAGTTTGGATTCACATTGAGAATTAACGCATTGATGCGTGACAAGTAACTGTTTAGAACATATCCTGATTTTAATTGAGCTGTTCTTCCTGGAAATTGAAGACTTCGTTCTTCCGGAACTTATTACATTAGTCATCAAAGTGTTCACAGTTATTATAGCATAAAACTGTTTTGGACACTAAATCATGTTTTATAAAACTCGACAAGAATATGTTATGTCTTTAATAAAGATATTAAATATATTTCTTTAATATGTATAATATGTTTTTTATAAAATATATATTATATAAATATTTTTTATATACATATAATAATTTCTTTAATATGTACAATATTTTTTTTAAATATGTTTAATATTTTATTTAAATATGTGTGATATTTTTTTAATATACGTATAATATATTTTTTATATACGTTTAATATAAATATTATTAATACTATTTAATTATTAATATTAATAACATCATTACTTTATAAGTTTATGTTATTCGTGGTTATTAAATATATTTTTGCAATTTACTTAGCAATTAAATCGAATTAGAAAAATAAAGATAACATAATGACTATATATAATATTTATTAATTACTCAAGTGGCATACACATATAAAGTATATACGTACTTGAGAATATAGTTCTACACTAACGAGGCTTTCGGAAAAAGTGTATAAATAAATATTTCCAATATATGCAAATTTAAGTGCCTACTGAGCTGTATTGTATCTGTGTATCTGTGGCAATATAACGTTAAATATAATAGGGAGCAGTCAATATTAATTGAAACGCTCTGAAACGATGTTTACTGTACCAAATATAAACTCAGTTGCGTAGGACATCTGCTGTGTTACCAATAATATTTTCATTTAACTCATATGCTGTGCCTATATAAATACATACAAAATAAATATATATACATATATATATATATATACTGTTTTATTATAAAAACATTTCTGAGGGTAATAAATTGTGTAAGGATGGATATTCTATTCGGGTAAACACGGAAGCATTTATCTCAGCGTGAACATGCCATGTATGGAATATCCTTTGGCAAAAAAGTTCGCATATTTATTGGGAATCGCTACGTGACAGCATTCCTATATTGATAAAATATTTTTCTTTGTTATTGTTGCATTTTTCCAAGTGGCATCCGATATTAATGAAAAATTATTACATAAAATCTTAATTAATCTTTGCGTGGGTTCAACGATAATTTGCGCTATGCGAATATTCATTTATTGGCATATATGCCAATGAAGTGCTCATATATATTGGAGTGGAGTTCTTACAGGCATTATTGCTTATTAAATATAATTAATTATAAAATACTTCATAAAAAATTAACACTGTACTTTCGAAGTGATCAACTGTATTAAGTAAGATAAAATTTTTATTTTTAAAATAAATAAAATGCAAAATAAAATATTTATTTAATAAAATTTTACTCATATATAAATAAAATACAGAATAAAATATATACAATAATATTTACTTGATTATTAAAAATTCTTTAAAAATTGATTTTTAATTTAACAATAGAACTGAAGCAAACGAAAATGTTGCAATAAAAATTTATTAAAAGAATATAATTTTTAAATGTAAATAAATAGTATTGTTTTGCATAAAATGGAATTTTAAATTTTGGTAAAGAATTCAATTCTGTTTTATTGTTTCAGTTTTTGTATTGAAAATATATTGCCTCGATGTTTCATATTGTTCGGTTATTATTTTCAATATATTTCATATAAGCGCTACTTCCATGAAATGCAAGCAAGGATTTTTTATTTTTTATATTGAGTACGCATTTGCAAGGAATAAAGCTTAACTTATCTGGGTTACAGATCTACTGTTAGATCTGGCAAACGAATTTTTTTTGTAATATGAGATTTTTGAATTGAGTTCTTTATGTCGCAAAGATGTTCCAAATGTGAAGTATAATTTTATACAATAAGACAACAGTAGATACATTTAAAATAAAATACATCCTAAAAACCGTAGAAGTCTTAAAGTGCCATTATAATTAAATTATAATTAAATAAAAATGTTATAGATTAACACCGTTTATCATTAATGTATAATTTTTATATAGCTTATATTGTAGACTCGAGGTTAATCCAAAAGTACGAGAAGGCCAAAAACAATTATTTTCAAGTAGTGAAGTAGCCCCCATGTGCTAAATGGAGGCTGGGCCATATTATCAGAAATTTATTTTTTTTCTTTAAGTTTATTATCTAAAGAATATATTATACAGGGGGTGGGGAGTCTATCTATCCCCACACGGGAATATGTGACAATTTTAAAAAATCATGCCATAAGAATAATTGTTTTCTTCATTTAAGCATATAATATAATATATATAATATAATAATATATATGTAATATAATTTAATATATATAATATGATATATAAAATATAATAGGTATAATATATGTACAGTAATGATAATCTCGCTTATCGGACGGTATCTAATATAGATTCACATGTAGACAATAAAATAACTATTGTTTATCCAGTGAAATTTGAGTAGATAAATCAGATATCTATTCATATGATTTACAAGTAATAATCGAAGGATTTAACCCTATCCAATCTTGGTGGTTGTATGATATTCTTAATGCTTTTGCAAGGTCATTCTCTCTTTTTACAATGTCTTTATGGCCAGTTACACAGATAAAGATAATAGAAAACTTCTTATTTACCTCGTGTCTCTCACGAGACACGTTTTCGTAGATTTTAATCCTTTAATAATATCTTTATATGTCAAAGTATTATCTATTAGTATAAAGATAAGTTAATTTATCTCTTATTAATTATTGTCTCTATCTAATTTAGAACAGATAGTATGACAGTTGCCCAAGTTAAAAACTTATGCATTAGTAGTTGCTTCGTCATAACACATCTTCTTAATAATCCATAATTCATCATTATCTTATAAGCAAAAATTTTTATTATATAGTTCCAGGACTTTCTTTAACTTTTATATATATATATAAATATATATATATATACCTTTATATTATATTTAATTAATAGTTTTGCAAGCACAATGTGTTTGTTATAAAAGTTCTACAATTCATGGATTTCCGAAAGAAAGAGAGAGAGGGAGAAAGAAAGTGAGATAGATAGATAGAAAGAATGAGAGAGGGGAAAAGTTTTTGTATCACATCATGAATGTTAGAATGAGCTTTAATGTTATTACGAGCATTATCCGTTTTCAAAACATTATCTACATTTTCTACAGGGAATATAATACAATATTTTTTATTGTGGAATATCGTGATAATTATCATAGATTTTATTACGTTAATAAGTACATATTTAAGAGTACTCTACTTAAGTAATGTTCATATATATATAAGTAAAAAAGAAACCATAAAAATTAAAATTATTTCATTATAATTGAATTTAAAAATAAAATTTATTGCAACAATTATTTCAAAAGTTTTTTTATAAAAAATTTAATTATTAGGATATATAAAGTAAGAAATATAATTAACCGAAATCAAAAGTATCTATGTAATTTTAGACTACCATACCGCATTCTATTTTCGTTGTTAGCAGCTGGGTTACCATACCAAATATTATTTTCCCCATATATGAAACCTTATGAATGCCCGAATTATAATTTAAATATATATATGTATGTATTTTCCGGTAAAATGTTTTTTTTTTGTTAAGTTATTCCTTTGGCAACTATGGTAGATGTGCTAGGAAACTTTTAATATCGTTTTGCACTGTTTTTATTCCGTAAATGGTTTGGTTTGGCTCTCGAATCGAACTTGTTTATATTATTTTTACATGCATGCTGAGCAGTTTTTTATTCGAAATTTGCTTGTATTTGTAAACAGGAAATTGCTGGTAAATTGAAATTCACTAAAGTGCATTCATGCAGCAATAAAAAGTTACTAATGGATATTATTTTGTTAAAAAAACTTATGCTCACATTTTAGTATTTTTTATAAGATTGCTTAATTTAAAGAGAGCATCTAAATATGCTATAAAATTTTAAATTAATATATAGATACAAATGTAGATATATATACATAAGAGATGGCTTTAGTTTGCCTTTTTCAATATATAAAATATCAAAAATTTTTAATTAAGCTTTCATTTGATGAAATTTGAAATATTTGTTGAAAATTTTATTGCTTGTCTTTTTTTGGGCAATAAAATTTATTTAAATTCTGCTTGAAAATTCATTTAATATATTTTATTGAAATATAAATGGACATTTTCAAAGGTTCTACTGATGTTAGTGGTTAAACTTAAATTGTATGAAAATTATTATAAAATACTGGAATACCAATAATGCTCTAAAGGATCTGCTTGAAATAAATTTTTTAGTTGAATTGACTTGTAGATGGTATTTACCAAATCAGCATTTATACATTTCACAATTTTTTTTTGTGAAAAAATAAAATTGTCAAAACATTTGAGTGAATATTTGAGGATACTTTTTTAGTTGAGATTGCACTACATCAAGTAAAGTCAGAAAAGTGCTTGAAATCAGCATAAAAGCCCAAACATGTGACCACTTTTGTTTGCCATAAAATCAGGATTCGGATTGCTTTGCATCCGTGTAAGTTTTAGTGCAAATGTGCTGGAGTGGCACACTTCAATGGTGCAGGCCATAAATTTTTATATGCTACTTTTAATAGAAATTGGACTGAACTATTCAATGTTTTTATTTAAAAATTTTATAGTATAAGCTAAACAGTTGGAGAGGTAAAATACAGGGTTGTTTTTTTTTGTTTTTTGTTTTGTCAAACGCAGGATGTTAAAAACTTCTAACATTTAAAAACTTAAGTGCTTATAAAATATTTTATAATTGAAATTAATTTCATTGCACAAATTTATATTTAATTTACCTAGTAAAATTTTTTATAAATGTTTTCTATAAATATTGACATGGAAAAACATACATTAAAACATGTCTAAAAAAAATAAAAAATTTTATTTAAAAAATAGGAAAATGAGAAAAATTGAATTTATAGATCTCCATAATAGACTTGCATTCGTTTTAGTATGTAACTGACATGAGCTTGTAAAACGTAACTTTACATGACAGCCATTTGTAAATTTGAATATGCGGTATACGGGTATGTGTGGCACCGCCGGAAGTGGTATCGAGAGCTTCTGACTGGCAATGTATTTATTTTTTGTTTTTCGGTTTTGTATTTGTTGTTTCCTCTGGCAGTGCATATGCTGTATAGATTGTTACCCATTATCAAATGTACCCGATTCGGAAAAGTTCGATTGTGTTGGTTGACTGCACATAACAATAAATGACCCCATTGTGAATTGTTAAAAGGCTTTTCTGCTTCTTTAATATTTTTTTTTAGATTTTATAGATATTTTTCTATATATTTTGTACCAGGTGAAAACATTTATTTTAACTTTTTTGTTTGCTTGTTTTTAAACAAATACACATATATTGATTGTTTTTAATATTTGTTGGTCTTTTTTGTTTTTTGTACATGATAAATATCATTGCCTACAAAAGTTTATAGTAGCTTTTTCAAAATATTTACATTCTAGAAAAACAATTGAAATGCCTAAAAAAATTTAAATTTTAAACTTGAAATTGAGTTTAAAAATTTTTAATAAAAATCACTATAAAAAGTTTTACTAAAAGTAAAATTAGCCGGTAGATTAACTGATGTTATTGTGACAGTCAAACGAATTGACCAACACAGTTAACCTTCAACTCATAGGGATTAACTACTCCTCAATTAGCTAAGAAATAATTCAATAAATTAACTAAAATTTTTGTTGTTGTCTTTTCAGCACTATTTGAACATTTCTAACTTTTAAACAGTTTCTTTTCATTATAAGACCTGTCACTTTCGGCAAAAAAAAACTTAACATTAAGTTAAGAAAGCCATTTACATGCCACATTCCCCGTAATTGTGGACAGAAATTCGGGTATATTACAATCAGCTGAATTCATTAATAAATACATGTATCTGACTAATATCAATGTTTAGAAATATCGTTAAGTGAATTAAAGAATGGGGGACCCAAAAACTTAAGACTCTATAAGCCTGCACATTGAAACAACAGGTGTTCTAGTCTCTGCTTTTCACGCGCTGTTAGATATGTACGAGTTGACAGGGCAGGACCAGCTTAAGTCCATGCTGTGTCCCTTTAGGGCTGAAATCACATTGGAAACTGCAAAATTCACTTCTATGGACTAAGTCAGTGACGCTACATTTGAAGTTTTAAGGCCATGTCGCTATTGATCTAGCTGCTGAAAAAATATTAGCATAATTTCTACTGGTCTGTCGCAAGAAATGTATTCATGTCAACTTGTAATAGTACATAGCCGTACCAATTCTTAATACAAGACCTAAATTGGGTTGTTGTTAATTATAAACATTTTGAAATCCTAATAAATTAGAGGATATTCTCAATATTAGTGGCGCACATTTTTGTGAAAAAACTTAAGATGTAAATTTAATTTCTGCTTAGAATCCAAGAATTGCGAAATAAGTGTGTCAGTTTACT
This sequence comes from Teleopsis dalmanni, assembly GCF_002237135.1. Classification (NCBI taxonomy): domain Eukaryota; kingdom Metazoa; phylum Arthropoda; class Insecta; order Diptera; family Diopsidae; genus Teleopsis; species Teleopsis dalmanni. Next base: position 71,392,064 of record NC_051847.1, on the reverse strand, counting down.
TCTCCATCATCTTCAATTCTTTTACAATATTTATAAGTGGGAATTTGCAGCCCTTACCTACAAAACATTCAGGGATCGATTATAAAACTCATAACTTCTTAAAAGGCTAAATAAATCCTAGATTGCTTTCTATCAAATTTCAGTCATATAACCTTAGAAGTTAAATAGGTGGCTTCACTTGCCGAAGATATATTGGATCCTTGAATGAGATTATTATGCTGAACCATAAAATTTTGTTGCATTAAAATTTTAAAGAAAAATCAGAGATTAGCAAAGTTGCTTAAATATATTTATAAGTTTGTAGGATTGTAAAATTATTACCTTAAAAAATGTTAAAAAATAATCCTTGACATTTCAAACATATTTCATTATTTTCTATTCAATTGAAATGGCCACATGTACTTTTAAATCACTATGTTATTTAGTAATATTTTGAAAGTGACCATAGGGACTTCGATATTGCTCAACCCAGACAAAATACTGTTAATTGGTGGCGAACGATAGAGTCATACGTGATTCAAGTTCTCAAAACGAAGAAATTAGATCTAGAAAGGAGAACTTGAAACTAGAAACTTGAATACAACATAATAAATAAAAGAGGCCCTCCTCGAAGTAATGCAAAAGCGGTTCCGAGGGGGAATAAGCCTCGCTGAAAAGGGGGTGTTTTAGTCCATATATTACATATTAATGTTAGGGAGTCGGGCACACCATTCCGACGACGGTCGGTTTGACGGTGCATAAAGCATTCCACCTCCTCACAACAAAAAAAAAAAAAAAAAAAAAAATACTATGATCTCAGTACTGCCGAGTTTATTGATTCTATGTCCATCGGAGTATATATCTGAAGTGGTTTTGGTTATAGAAAATTATTTATTATTAACTAATTCCGTCTCTATTCTACTTATAGTTTTTACTTTTATATATTAAATTTTTATATACATATAACAAAAATAATTTAATACTTATAAATTAATCTTTTATGTCCATTTATTTTGTTTTCTGTTTATATATTAAATAATTTTAAACTTTTTCTTTTCAGAATATTACACAAGAGATTCAAACTTCAATTAATTTTACATAAAGTTATGGTAAGCTTTTAGATATATAAAAATATCTTAATATAATATGTTGTTTTAATTTTAATTATTTAAACTATAAGCAAAATATTTATTCAATTTTTTCATTAGGAGTACAGAAAACTTTAAGTTTTCATCATTTACAACGCCTGCTATAAGGCCATTCCAAAATTTGCTTAAAATACAATGTCTCAAAGCCTCATAGATTTATATTTCCTATGATAAAAGTTTAATAATATTTTTCAAAAATACGGATATTTTTATTTTATAAGAGAAATTTATTAAAATTTTGAACTTGGAATTAGGAATTTGTAGTCAGACCATCTATTGGTAGTAACAGTTCCGTATTTGCCTGTTAGTGCCTCTATAATATTTTCGTTTTTGCTAAAACGCATTTCTCTACTAAAGAAAAAATTGAAATAATGAAACTTTTATGTGCTCTTTAATAGCACTATTTTATTATAAAATTTTTCATTTACAAATACAAATACATCTGAATTAGACAGTTATTTAAGTTAAGCAATTTTAATATAGTACACTCTAAATGTGTGGATAAGATGCTTGGGTTTTGATGCATAATAATTTTATTTAGTACTTAATATAGTAAAAATATCTTGCACTACATATATTTGCTAAAAGCCGCTTCTAATTTTTAATTTATGGATGGCATTCATATTTCCATAGTAGAAGTACTGTCCGAGTTACATTATTAATCAAAAGAGACTACATGACCATATCTTAAATTTTTTGATGACATTTTAAGTTACGAGTATATGAATAATTATTTTATAGAGAAACACGATATTTCCATCAATAGTGGATTTTACTAACTGATTCCTACATGGAAACAATTTTTAAATATTTTTTTCTAAAGATTTGTGTCGTAATTTATTCAAATCAGTGTACGTTGCGTTGTGGTTGACAGGATTATCTCACATGTTAGTCTGAAACTATACATGCTTTTATGTCCTGTGTAGATTTACATGTCTTAAGAATAAAATTCATTAAAAGTAATTTAGCTAATGACATAATCTTGCTTAGTACTTATACGTATAAGCTTAGTTAAGAACTACATTGTGACCGAAAGGTTTTCGGAAATTCTCATTTAAAATTCGCGCGCTGTATATTTTTCGATATTTTAAGTTTATGTAGTTTGGCAGCACTGTCCTTAATTACTATGCCAAAATGAGCGATCTGTCCGACAGTTCGTTTACGGCAGCTGTTGAAACCAGTTCACCTCAGTAGTGCGTTGCGAAAAAAACAATGGAAAAAAATATTGAACAAAGAGTTTGCATCAAATTTTGTTTTTCGAACGAAATTTCGTGTGCAGAATCGTTGCGAATGCTACAAAAGGCTTATGGGGAATCAGTTTTATCGAAAACTCAAGTTTATGAGTGGTACAAAGCCTTTCAGGACTGTCGTACGACCGTCGAAGACATGCCGCGTTCTGGACGACCTTCGACCTCTACCACCGACGAAAACATTGAAAAGGCAAAGGAAATCGTGTTCAAAAATCCTCATGTGAGTGTTAGAGAGATAGCACGAGAGCTAGGCATCGGTCGTGAGATGGCTCGTTTGATTTTGGTGGACAATTTGTGTATGCGACGTGTCAACGCCCGGCTTGTTCCGATTCACCTCAATTTGTTCAACATTATCAACGATTTTAAGGCCAAACATTCAATAAATACCATCGAACAGCCACCGTATTCACCTGATCTTGCACCGTGTGACTTTTTCCTGTTTCCCAACCTCAAATTACCACTCAGAGGAACGCGTTTTGAATCCATAGAAGACGTAAAACAGAATTCGCAGAGGGAACTCAAAGCCATACCGGAAAGCGCCTATAAAACATTGTTTGATGATTGGAAGAAACGTTGCTTTGTGATCGCTTCTAAGGGCATTTTGCAGGAGATAAAATAAATATTGATGAAGGTTAAGAATTTTGCGTTTTATTTAAAATTTCCCGAAAACTTTTCGGTCACAATGTAGTTTATTGAAATAACAACCTTAAGCATTGATTTCATTTTACTCTACATAAGTAATATTCTCAAATGTATTTTTATTTATATGAGAAAAAAAAAATACTGTATAGTTAAAAAAAACTTCTAGTATTAAATTTTTATTTATTTATTTTTTTTTTTGATTTAAACAATTTAATTTTTTTTAACAACTTGAAAATGTTTATATCAAAATCTATCTTGATTATTGAACATCTTTCAATTTCTCTACCTTGTGAAGATTTTATAGTAAACAGATATTAGATTTCATATTTTGTTCTCATTTATCATTAAACAATTAAACCTTGGAATTAGAATAATGTAGGGCTTCATCATTCCTTTTTGAATACTTCATAAGTTTATATATTTAAATATATGTTAAAGTTTTTACTTCTTTATAAATTTTCATTAAGCCATAAGGTCGGAATGATATAGATTAACTAGGTACTTCGTGAATATTTTTTGCTTGATGTTTCAACTCCTCTGTCATTTCCGTAAAACCATAAAACTTTGGAATGATGTAGGGTTTCTACTTAATAGGTATATAAAACATACTGAACAGATTATGGAATTCTTCTTTTTCTGTTGATTTATAACATGTCGCATTGGTCCTAATGTTGTAGGTCCTTTACTTCTTGAATACAACATACTAAACAGATTGCAGATTTTCTACTTCTTTATTAGTTTTCATTAAATCGTAAAATGTTTGAATAGTGTAGATATCATATATAGTAAATATTACATTTTGAACATATGTTAGAGTTCTTACTTCTCAGTCACATACTATTAAGCCGTAAATGGTCAGAATGATGTTAGTTTTTTACTACTACGTCATTATTACTTGCTAAACATAAGTTAGAGTTCCTACTGCCAATTTCTACTAAGCTATAAGAGGATGGAATAGAGTGAGTCTTTTCCTTCATGAGTATTATATCTGAATATTTGTTAGAGTTTTACACATTATATCGAAATGATATAAATCTTTCTTCTTTTACTGCTGATTTCCATTAAACCATAATTAGTTAGAATGACAGAATGTTATAAAAGATCCTAATGATATAGGTCGTTACTTGTTGAATTTAACATACCGAATAGATGGTCATAAAATGTCGGAATAGTGTAGATCTCTAATATAGTAAATATTACATTTTGAACATATGTCCTAATGCAACTAGTAACCTATTTCTATTTCCTTGAATATTACCATTTATCCATTAAAGGAGCGAATAGTGTAGTTCTTTAATTTCTTATTTATTACATGCTGAACATATGTTACAGTTCCTACTTCTCTGCCGTTTTCCATTAAACCATACAAGGTTGCTCTGAGTTTTATTAATCCACCAAATATTATATGTGGATATGTCTTATTACAATATGTTCTGCGTATGGGGTAAGCAAGATTGCTACAAGAGCTGTATTTATCACGTTTAAATTTTTTTTATAATACATCCTGATATAAATTATTAAATATATATAAATAATATTAATAATAAATGGAAATATATGGAAATAGTATAGTCGCATTCATAGTACCATTTATAATAATAGAGATACAATATAGACATTTGTTTTTCAAAATATTTTTTTAATATTATGTTATTATATGTCCTGATATGAGTATTAATAGAAATATAATATAATTTATAATAATAAAGACATTATATAGACATATTTTTTAAATTTTTCGTATATAGAAAATGTTATGCTACTGATCTATGTAGTACAACATCGTGTAGCTTTGTTATCTAAAATGTTCCAATATAAAAATACTGATAGTGATGACTTTATATTAATCAATATTGATAGCTTTTAATTTTACTAATTCCGTCTCTAAACTAACATTTAAAAATTTAATTTAATTTTTTTAACATAAAAATCAAAATTAAATAACATAAATAATAAGTAAATACAGTCTAATTGGTTCTCTTGCATAATTTAAATTTAATTATAAAATTATTAAATTTTGTTTTTGTTGAATAAAATAATAACTTCACCTAAGGCAAGGAATTCATAGATGAAGATACAGAATCCATAATGTATTTGTGCTTTCGTACCTCATATTTAACCTCAATTCAGTTATAAACTGCAGAATAATGCAATACTCATACGCTGCCATTAGAAAGATGATATACGTGCATGCATTCATAATAGAACACACCGAGAGATAAATATTTTGATTGCACTTCAGGGCCCATTCATGTCATTTACATATTAACAGCCCTGAACAATTTAAATGCAGAACAATGTCAATTCGATACAATTTGCAATGCAGCAATGCAATATTGTTTTATTATTAAATAATATAAAAACAATTACACGTACTCTGTGTGTCTTGCTTGTGCCTGAACAAATCTGTCAAACTATTTAAATGCATAATTTAAACCAAATAATTTAAATGCCATTCCAGCTGAAGTAATCAATATGCAGGTTCAGTAAACTTTTCCTCAGAGTGTTTTAAGCACTTGGCTGTTGAATTTATAGGAAGATTGGAGAGATTGGAAGATTTTATTTGATAGACGACAGCAGGACATTACAAAAGTCAGTATGTTCAGTGATTTATTAAAACTAATTTACATATATAATATGATTTTCGAAATCTCTGCTCTCTATAAGATTTATATTTATATATGGTAATTTAAGGTCATTAAGTACTTTTGCTTATATATTTTACTACTATAAGTGTTGACTGATTAAAATTTTAATTCATTTGCACATTTAAATGGTTTATTATGCTTCAGTACATACACCTACGGCTATATTTTCTTGTTGCCATTGTAAATGAGACAAAATAAATACAATTCATTAACACTATTGAGTATGATCTATTGGGATTAAAGTGGTTAAGCACAAATGTTTTGTTAAGGCGAATTTAATTATTCATCAGATACAAAAATAGATTAATTTTATTTGATTAAAACGCTCTCAATCATCGCACTTTACGCAAGTTGCACGCATCAAACTGGCATGTAAGTTAATTAATTAAATTAAATTAAATAAGTAAAATAAATTTAATTAAATTAAATGAAACAGTAACTGGATTTATAAAGAGGTGTGCAGTTTTGAAAATTTTAATAAATTTAATGCTTAATAAATTACATTAAATAATATAATATTACTAATTAAGTTCAATATTCAGATTATTTAAAATAATTAAAATTTTAATAAGATTTGTTACATCCACATTTATATTGTATGATGTAGCAGCAACGATGGCACTATTATTGATTATAACTTTTTGCCCAACTATTGTGTGGACACTACTACAATGATAAGCAAAATATTAGAACTTTTCTAACACCTCTAAGTTTGCAATGTGCCATCACTTAGTCCTTCTCCAGTCAGTTAGTTTGAAACTGCCCTACCTTCATATTTCCAATAATTCACGATATACTTACTCTCACATTAATTACACGAATGGGAATATAAATATAGTGGAGAAGGGTATGGATAATTAGAGAGTAGATAGTGGCTTTTTGAATTTTTAGCTTATTGTTATACTCATATATGCATATATTTAGACATCTTATTTATCCTTTATAGATAGAATTAAATCGATTTATAATACAATATAAATTGAAAAATATTTGAACCACTACTATCAAATATTCTATTTCATTGCAAATTGTTAGTAAAGAGTAATTCAGTCGTTGAGGCCTTCTGCTTCAATAAGAGAGAAGGACAGTAGTAAGTAGTCCAGTCGTTACCCTTTAAAATTAAAATATGTTGGATGGTATTAAATATAATTACCAATGATTAGCAAATGTATATGGTAAATCATTGCTATCAAAATTTCTTTTTTATTGTCTTCCCTAAGTAAAGAGTTAGTCCCGAGCTATTGCTCTAAGAAATTTAAAAGAACTGAAGGATGACATTTTGTTTGATTCCATTTTATGTATGTATTTTGTCTGTTATGTATCACTGCACCATACCTCCTCTATAGTATAAGCTTTGGCAATTTGATCTGGCAATCGGTTGAAAAATAATGAATGATATATATCATATACAATATATAAGGCAGATACTTAAAACATAATATTTTTTAAAAACAAGAATTTGTAGTCAGACCATCTATTGGTCTCAAGTCTCACACTTGTCTCAAGTCTCATAAAAAAAAAAGAAAATTTTCACTTTTTTTGGAGTAATAAACTTTTAATATGTTATTTGACAGCACTTTTTATTGCTTAATATTTCATTAATAAACATATATATTGGAATTGGGTACGTATCTAGTGTGTGTAAATTTGATACATTCTCTTAAGTAATAAGTAAAATGAAGTATATTTTCATTAAGTCAATATTTTAATAATTTAATAATAGTGTCAATTAACTAGTAATTTTAATTTTTAAATAAACTAATTTTATTTAATGCTAAATTTTTCTAAATTTTTACATTTTAAGTTTTAGTTCTGAAAAAAGATGATTTCTTGAGTTGGTGATGATATACATTAAGACCGAAAAGCTTTCGGAAATTCTCATTTAAAATTCGCGCGCTGTATATTTTCCGATATTTTAAGTTTATGTAGTTTGGCAGCACTGTCCTTAATTACTATGCCAAAAATGAGCGCGATCTGTCAGACAGTTCGTTTACGGCAGCTGTTGAAACCAGTTCACCTCAGTAGGGCGTTGCGAAAAAAACAATGGAAAAAAATATTGAACAAAGAGTTTGCATCAAATTTTGTGTTTCGAACGAAATTTCGTGTGCAGAATCGTTGCGAATGCTACAAAAGGCTTATGGGGAATCAGTTTTATCGAAAACTCAAGTTTATGAGTGGTACAAAGCCTTCCAGGACGGTCGTACGACCGTCGAAGACATTTCGCAACGCACTACTGAGGTGAACTGGTTTCAACAGCTGCCGTAAACGAACTGTCTGACAGATCGAGCTCATTTTTGGCATAGTAATTAAGGACAGTGCTGCCAAACTACATAAACTTAAAATATCGAAAAATATACAGCGCGCGAATTTTAAATGAGAATTTCCGAAAACTTTTCAGTCTTAATGTAAGTATGTTCTGACTTTTAAAATTTTTTAATAAATTAAATTATGCATATCTTTAGGAAGCGCGAAATACTGTTTAAAAATTTCTTCAATAGTTTCCTATAAGCCGGAGATTAGAATTTTACTTAAAAGAATAGAGATTGTTTAAGTTACTCGATTTTTTTTATATAGTGTTATCTCGTAGGCCAGTATAGTTGGTTATAAATTTTTATAGATTTTGGTATTTGGATTTTGTACCAATTTCATTAGATGATTTGAAGTATAAGGTATTAATAAAATAACAGTATAGTTCATAGAAATAATTTATATTGTATTGTTAGATGGTGTCTCATTTAAATTTGAAAAGATTTAAATTTACTTTTTGATTCATAAAACTATTTGATTTTATGTATAAAAATATATAAATGGGTTATTTTATTATATGATGTTCCAGTTAAATGTGGAAATTATTAAATTTACTTTCTTTTTCAGCTAACTTTAAAAAATGTGTAAGATATATTTTATATTTTATTTTATCTTACATATATATATATATATATATTTTCTCTATATATATATACTATCACTTAGCCATTACCAATATACTATGTATAGGTATAGCTATACCATATGTATACATACAATAGCTATAAACTATATATAGGCAGTATATGTGTAAATCAAAAAAACAAAATCACTTATTTGCATACATATGTTAAATCGAAAATGCTTGTTACATGAAGCAATTCTTCAGAATGCGTTGTGGATGACTTGAAACAACCACGAAACGAAAATCTTTTTAACATCTTTCAAGCATTTAAGACCAAGTTAGGATAATTAGTATTATTTAAAATTAATATTACTGCTATTAATATTTTTCCTAAAACTTTAATTAGTCATCTAAAATTTAATCTCTTTTTGATAATTTTAATCGATTCTGTAATTTATTTAAAATCTATTTATTCCAGAGATTTTCGAGCAATTTTACATTTAATCAATATAACAAGGTTACTTATTGAAATTAAATTCATATATTAAATTAAATTTTAACATTTTTTCAACAATTGATGAATAAATAATAATTTTAAATAATAGAAACGAAAAGTCCTTACTCCTTTAATTCGGCTGGTATTCATTTGTAGGTATCATATGGTAACCCTTGAAATATTTTAAATGGATTCGATTTCATTGCAATAAACGGAAATTTAATTCTTTGTAACGGAAATTAAATATTGTTACATTTCAACAATGAAAACATATTTTAATGAAAAGTGAAAACATATTGCATTTGATAAAAAAAAACAAAAAACAAAATAAAAAGTATATAAAATAATTTAAAAAAAAAATTTAGTTTTATATAAAAAATATTACTAAATGGAAATTAAATAAATAACCGGATTTGTCATAGTCAAACGTTAATTATTTTAATAAATTTATTTAATTTTAATCCTAGTAAATTTTTAAAATATTATTCCTAATAAAAAGTTGTTAATTAAAATATATTTAAATTCTTGTTAAAAGTCATTTATTTTTTATCTAATTGAATATGTAATATTTAATCCATTGTATATATATTATTATTATTTAAATTTATTATTGGGAGCTCTATGACAATTGACAAAATAAATGAGATATATGATAATGTTGAACACTTCGGCATTTTTAATACTATTAATTCATTATTATTTAATCTAGTGATTTTTCTTAGTGTAATAATTTCTTAACTTTTTTGCATTATTTGATATAATTTTAATTAGAGGAAGTTATGTTTCAAATAATTTATATTCCTTTATTACTTAACTACTCCACAATAAAATCAATGTTAGTTAAAAAGTGCATAACCGAAATTGGTGAGTTGTAATATAACGAACCTATTTGAGTTCCTAAACATAAATCTATAGAAGCGAACGAACGAAAAAACTTCACAGTTTTCTATACCTTAGTCCTTCCCTAGACATATCCCTAGTGGCAAAGATCTATGTTTCTCTGGAGAGCATTAAGAGAAAATACTTAACTCTATTTTCTACAGGAAGTTATTAACTACTATAACACATATATGCCATATGCAATTTCTGATCTGTATGACTTTCACATAATATGACTCAATTTTGGTAACTTACTAACAGGGATCGTTAGACACTGCACTGCTTGCTGTCGTCCTCCTTGCTCTCTAGTTAATGATGTATAAGTATTTTTGAAGGAAAATTGCGTTTTCATGTCATTAGAGGGAATTATTTTAAGAAATAATAAATAATATGAATTATTTTATTTAATCTTTCATTATAGAAGTTGTGAAAACACACACAAGAAAGAAACAATCAAATATTTCCTTTGAGACTAAAAAAGATTTTGAGTATGTACTTTATTGTATGGAAGAAATTTCTGTTAAATTAATTAGATTATATTGGATATATCAATTTCCTTACTTATTTGGATGGAAAAATGAGGAAGTCATTTGTTGAATAATCGCTAACTTTGGAAAGTTAAAGAATATCCGATGATCTACTACTGCTACCAACCTTAACCAAACGAACTACTTATGTAGACAACATTGTTAAAACCTTTGCCTTTGACATTTATGGATGTTGTTTAACAATATACATTTGTTGATAGGGGCTTCTCGTAATTTTTAAAACTATTCAAAAAATTATCTTAATATAGAAATCAAAATAAATTGAATACTTCGTAGATAATGGATAAGGTAATTATTTTAATGGGTTTGTGTCTACTTTCAGTACCACACACCTTTTCAGCTCAAATAACAACCTAAACGCGTATTTGAGTTTGGAATGAATTACAGAAAAATGTTAAAAAAAGGACATTATTTATCATTTCATTTTATTTATCATTTTTATATAATTTCGCTGGAGGCACTTTTTTCGCTAAACTCCAACCACGTCAGTTTGTGCGATTTCCTAGAAAATCCAACCACTTCCGCGGTAATCATATTTTTATATACAAATGAAATAAAAAATAGAAAAATTTAAAAAATGAGTAGAAAAAGGTGAAAAGGATGAAAAGGACTTCTTAGAAACTAACAAGGAACTTTGCCATTTTCTTTCTTTGAAATAAATTTACTTAAGCATTTGAAGCGTCTTTAAGGTGATGAAATTTCGCAGGTTTCCCAATGCAGCGGATATAAGCACTCCATTTTGTTTAGTTTTGTGTGAGATTGAGTTCGCTCAGTAGTCTGTCCGTGTACCCTGGTATATGTAAATGGAATTGTATATTTTACTTGACTTTAGTATAAAATTGTTCCTTTTAGTAAAACGAAAAAATAATATTTTAACATTTCCTTATTTTTCCGCTTACTTACAGATTTAAATCTATTTACTCAACCAACATAATAGCAGTTACAATAAGTACAACAACAACAACAACAACAACAACAACAACAACAGAAATAAAAGCAACAACTAACAAGTACGATAGAGAGAAAAAAGTATCCTTATATTGGTTTACATAGGATCCTTTGGTACTACTGACAAAATGGCTTTTCAACGCAGTTATAGCAAAGTATGGTGGGGTTCAGATAATCAGTTGCCAGGGATGTCATCAACTGCCGGGAGCAGTTTCACAAGTGGTGGTTACTATTCATACTTTAGTCAACAGCATCAACAGCAGCAGCAGCAACAGCAGCAGCACCATCAACAATTCAGTAGTGGCAACAGTGGTTATCACTCGTTAGACTTTAACAACTTTAAATCGTATCCGGGAAATTTGTCGTGCATACAAGAAGTAGACGATGAGCAAAATATTTCGAAATTATCGTGGGAAAAACGCGATAGTCCTGGCAGTTTAAGAAGTCAAGTAAGTGGAATGTTGCGTTTTGTGTTGACTTTTTATTTTTTTGGTGCTTGTGTTATACACTTGTAAGTGGTGACATGTAAGTGCTTACATGTATTACAAGATTGTTAGCAATCATTTACTTGTGTAGTAAAACATGAGCTAATATCTCACAACTTTTGTTGAACATGTCTTTCCTTCTTTGCAGGATTCCGGTTTTTCTGATAACGATGAATCACACAGCACACGCAGTCTAAGCGGTCGTTCAACACAGTTGGGTTCACCAAGCGCTAAGTCGGATGTTAGCGCACAAAGCATTGGTTCACCAACTTCGACACATACCATCGCTACACCGCCAACAGTTATCAGACGCGTCGGCAATTCTGCCTTTTTTTCACCTCTAGTGAGTGTATCACGTCGTATATCATTTTCCGGTTCTCCCGTTTCCAATGCTAGCAGTAACAAAGTAGTACGGGATGTAGCTGATAAAGAAGGTGCCGATTTGTTGGCACAATTAGATGAAATGCAACTAGTTAATAGTACACCAAAGAAACTGGATTTTGAGGACGACAATTTGCGCTGCTTAACGCCTACAGGCAGTGGCGATAAACGCGAATACGATACCGAAACTGGTAGTAGTGGTAGTACAAAGCATAAGCGGCGCAAACGTGTTTCACGCAAACCAACAAAACCACTCACGGCCACCAGGCGGCGAACTTTACTACAAGATAATAATGAAACGGATGAAGCTAGCGATGCTAGTAGTTTCGAAGAGATTGATAAAGATGAACTTAAGGACGCTACTTTACCAGCATATAACAATGAAACAGTGTATTTGGGAGCAGTACCGCCAAAACCATACAATAATGAGACAGTGATTTTAGGCGGCAATTTAATGGAAAATACCAACGACAATACATTTACTATCGAGGCAGCAGCACTTTCTCCCATAAAAGGTGCTGTGAGCGAACAATACACAGCCAATACGAGTACACCTAAAGCGGTAAAGCAGCATAAGAAATCTCGTGTACCACAGTATGATTTCATAATGCCGGTGCATGAGTATGAAAATCCACTACTGAATGGGCATCCACCTGCATTGCAAAGTTGGCTTGGTGATCTACGCATGTCTTACGAACACGAGGTCATGTCAACGCTGCAGACTAAATCTATTGTACAGGAAGCTTTCAAAAACTTGACCATCACTACAAATTCAGTAGCGAAGCTGATACGACAACTGCAACAGCGTGCCATGTACCTACAAGCAGATTTTGAGCGTATAGAACGTATACTCAGCGGTACGCAAACAGTTTCCTTATATGATGCACTGAACAATGCTGAACATCTAATCGAAAATGTCGCCGAATTCACGAAAGTGCTCGAAAGACGTTTGGTCTTCTTCAACGAATCACGTATGGATCGTAAGAAATACGAAGAGAATATTGAACAAATTAAGATCATAACTAGAGATACACGTTATTCATTGGAAAGACAGCATTATATTAATATGGAATCATTACTCGAAGATTTGCAGGTGTTAAGACGCATTTTACTTCTTGCTCTGCGTGCTGTCTTCGAAAAAATGGTGCGTGTTATAGTACAGAGTATTGAGCAGGGACGTTGTGATTTGATGTTGCGCGCCAATATCAATATGATAGCTACTCTAATGAATATCGAATATGAGGGTTTCGGTTCACTAACGGATGCTTTCGTGCAAAATGAAACAGTACGTACTTTACTCATTGTATGTTTGGAAAATAAATTGACAAATGTCCGTGCTTTGGCTTTGCGTGCTTTGGCTACGATTTGCTGTGCTCCAGCTGCCATTGCACAGTTGGGTGCATGCGGGGGAATTGAGATTTTACGTGATATTCTGCACGTACAATATGAAAGTGAGCATGAAGTCAGCATTGACGTTAGACATGGTGACATCGAACGTAGAGAGGCAGTTTCATTATTGACGCAAATAACTGCTCCTTGGCATGGCACTGAACATTGTGTCGATGGATTAAAAGATTGTGTGGAGACTATTGTTGAAGGCTTGACGCAATTAATTGCTAATACAAGTTGCATACAAACATTATTGCTATGTGCAGCAGCTTTGAATAATCTGAGTCGAATTGAAATCACTTCCCACTACTCAATTATGTCGAATGAGGCTATTTTTAAACTAATCGAAACAGTACAAAAACTGGATGATGGTGTATCAATATTTTTATATGTAAGTATGAATATTTTTGAGCGATTGTATAGAATCTAAAATTAAGTTTAGTATTAACATCTATTTCCCACGAAGAATTAACATAAAAGTTTATGTTTTCTGAAATGTCAAAATTAGTTGGAACATTACTTTTATGGTTAAGTTTTTTCTTTAATTCAAAATTATATAAAGTTTTCTCAATATTTATAGTTATTTTAACATATTAGGCAGTAAATTTCATCACCGCTATTAAAATGTGATTCCGAAATATAGTTCAAGCCGTTCTTGAAATCGTTTTTGAACTAATTTATTAGAGCATTTATTTATTTATGCATTCGCATGAGGCCTTGTACTCTAAAAAAAGATAAAGTGATCATTTGCATCGATGAATTCAAATATGTATGCATTACAGTCCTCACTAATTTCATCAGAAACTATATCTACTGGAATGATTCTGTTTCATATCTTTAAAGCATTTGATAAGGTCAACAACTTGCAGACAACTTTTCATCAAATAGAGAGATCTTGGTAAAAATACAAAACAACTTTAGAAAATTAATTAAAACGAGTGTCTTTCAAATTAAACAGCAAATTTTCCTTCGAAATCTATGAACTTGATTTCGCTCTTTGCTACACGACATTTATTTTCTCAAAAACTTATTCAGTATTCAGTTTATTCATTAATTGACATATTCAACAAGCCATTCGATCACTCACTCATTCGCTTAATTATTCTCTTTATCACTAATTCACTCTAAATACTCTTTAGTTGAAGTATTTATTAAGTCATGCGATTCTTCACTCATTCAATTATTTATTGTTTGAATCACCTATTCACTAATGATTAAACTAATTAATAGAATAAAATTTAAGAATATTTTTTGAATATGAGTGTTGTGTATGAAGTATTCAACAAGTTATTCTATTGTACACTTATTTAACCATTTATTTTCTCAATCACTTATTCAGTAATGAATAGTTCTATTTTTGGTACGTTATGTATGTTGGACTATCCAGTTCAACCAATCAATTTAAACTATCCAGTGATTTGTGTTTCATACCTGAATTATTCTCTTTCAATAATTCAGGTTTCCAGAATTTCACGGTCAGAATTATCATGAAAGTCATGTATGAATACCAGTAAAAGGATTTATTTTTTTTTTCATATGCATATATATATGTACCATATATCAAATTTACTTCTCTTAACTATTATTTATCGTTATTAAAAGGACACATGCTCACAGAGTTTCTTATCTATCTTTTATATTTCTATAAATGTGTCAAATAAAATCCCTTAAAATCAATTTCAGTTTATAGATGCTCCAATTTTTTATTTACACTTTATGACCCACTGAATATAGTGAAAATCTGCCAAGTAAAAAGGAAAAATATTAGAAACACATTTGTGCATTATTCAACACATAAATCACTTCTCAACACTAAAAATGTAATTTCTAATTTTATTGAAAGCTCCACTAAAACAAGGAATAAGACTGTTAGAAATGAAAAACTAAGAATCCTAAAAAAGTAAGTGATTTCCTCAAATAGCAATTTAAATAATAAAACCGACTAAGGAACCAACCGCCATGCAGAATGGTTCGGGAAATTTATTGCTGCATTTGTAAGGCAATTTTTTCTCAATATTTGCGCTTGTATTTTTTTTTAACTGTTTTCCATTTCCTTTTCCTTCCGGTTCATTTTATTTTTTCCTTTTTCTGTTTTTTTCTGGATTTTGGATTTTTATACATTATCTTAGTTTTATACTTATTATACGAGTATTTCTTATGCGTTTTATTTTTATCGATTGCAGGAACAAATCGTTGCCATGCTTCACAATATGTCATTGAACAAGAAATGCCACAGTCATTTGGCCAATGGCAGCATCATAAATTTCATCACGTCCATATACCAAGTTGAATTCTATAAAAGCTACGATTCACGTGCTGAATGCGATGCCCAGAGACGCACTATAAAAATGATTTTGCATACGCTTACACGTTTGGTACATGACTCGAGCCTTGGCATAGAATTACTCGAGCAGCAGAGCATACCAGCATTTTTGAAGTTAGCAGTGGCAGCCACAGTCAGCACAAGTACCAATGGCAATAACAGCACCAACAATAGCACCAATGTTGATTATCATATACCGCTCGACTTTAGTCACAATAGTCACAGTCGTGATATCTCTTTGCTAGCAAGACAATTACAACTGGCGAATAAGCAGGCAGAACAACTGCAGCAGGATTTAAGTAGCAATGATGGAAGTACCAGTGGTGGAAGTACCAGTGGTGGAAGTGATGCTGTTGTGGCTAGTGAAGCAACAGCCAAAACAATAAGTGCAACCGGCAAGAGTACAGTGGTTAGCACTGGGCTTAAATTAAATTTATCGAGACAGGAGAGTTTCGTTTGATGTGGAAAATTACGTGCTGAACAAATTTCAGGCACAGAGCAATGTCACAAAGGCAATCTTTGCACGTTTACGGTTCTTGTTTCTGGTGCTACTGCTGATGCTGCTGCTGCTGGTTGGGAGCTAACGTGTCCTTTGCGTATTCAGGATGATATGCAATTACGCACCTAACAAAACAAAATACTATTCCTGCTAGTTATTATATGAAAAATTATAATTTAGATTGGAAAATGTAGCAAATCCTTGTAGATTTCTTTTTAGCAGCTTCTATGCTTTTATTTTGTAAAAGCTTTAGTTAGCAATTAGAAAAAAAAATATATTATTAATTAAATTAAAAAAAAAAATGTGAATATCATTGTATATATCATTAAAATTATATATATATTTATAAACTGTCTTAGTCAGTTTTGTGCCAAAAATGAGTAAATAAAATTTAATTTTAATCAATCAGAATATATATGAATATAGTTTATGTTGACACCAAATATATGCGAAGTATAACGAATATTAAATATTAAGTTTAGTATAATTTTAATATTTAAAAATATTTTTTACTCTAAGTCCTTAAAAATGAAGATTGTGAAAACATTTCTGTTTTTTTTTTGTGGTATATAAGTAAGATATATTAACAATAATTGTATTAATACTATATTTCAGTATTAAGTCTATAAAATATTTTGTACATAAGTTCTTCGAAATAAAAATTGTTAAAAAGAATAGTATTAATTCTTTTCTCTTTTTATATATTAGTAAGAAATATAATAATATTATGTTGAGGCTAGTTGAGTCAATGCACCTGAGCACTTTTACTCTCTATTAACTGCGAGGTTTCTTCAAAACCTCTCTTTGCGCTTTACTAGATTATTGTTTAACACTTCATCAGACAAAGCAATAATTGACCTCAATAATTGCATACCTCCTCGAAGATCCTGTAACCTGAGATTTGAGATTTGATAACGCGGTGTTGGTTATATTAAAACTAAATTTCAGTGCTGAGAATATAAATATCTTATATTAACTACCCATCCAAAGACATATTAAATAAAATTTAGATATAATTCTTAACATGAAAGGATTTAGTAGTCCAGTTTCTTATTCTTAGTTTACTTAAAAATTGATTTTAGTGTAAACTCACAATAAATAAATAAATCTTATATTAACTTTAAGAGAATATAAGAGAACGTATATTAAGAATATAGGAGGACTGTTTGATAAGTCAGTGTTGAATGAAAGTAGTTGAATTTTTGCATACTAGGTATAATATAATAATTCATTATAACATTTAATTTATACTCCAACTAAGAATATAATACGAAAACTATAGATAACTATTAATACAAACTCTTCCATAGACAAAATAGTCTTCAACACATAAACGTAGATGAAGCGAAGACCACGTCTTCAACATATAAACGCAGATGAAGCGAAGGCCACGTCTTCAACACATTGTTGCAATGTTATTCTTTTTGAAAAATGGGATACTAACAATATTTAATAATTTGTAGAAATAAAGTCGGAATTGAATTGAAATTTGGAAACAAAAAATGATCAGAAAAAGCTATATCTGTTGAATATAATGGATATAGTATTACATTATCTGTTGTAATTCAATCAATTTTATTGTTTCTAGTAAATTAATTGGTGTGTTGTCATAGGTAGATTTAGATTGAAGAGGCATGTGCACCAAAACTCATTTTAGCACGACTAATGGCGTATTGTTTCCCACTGCTTTGACACCTTCCGTATGCTAGACTTGATACATAACCTTAAAAATAAAGATCTAAAACATTTAACGCACTAATAGTTTTCTTTTTAGAAAAGTGAAATATTCAAATAGAATTGAACCAACGTGATGAGTCTATAAGCTTGGCTATGTACCTATATTTTCAGGATGACAGCTCTGTAAGATCTGTTAGAAAAAGGTTCATGAAAAGTTTTGAAAATTCTCCCAGCCAATAATGGGCACTAAAACGAGGTGTAGTGCAGTTTCCTCCTTCTTTTTAGAGTCGCAGTCGCGACAAGTGTCAGTAGTTAAGGCAAGTCTTATTGCCTGCTTTTCTAATACGCAATCGACATCATAGTATAAAGATTTTTCCCGTTTAGGTGCAAACGGAAAATTTGTTCCAATTGACTGTCACAAAATTTGTTATTAAATATGAAAGAGGTGAGCCTTGCAAATCATCATATACCCTTGCTTTTCTTACAAAGTCGAGATATTTATGTTTAATTGCTAATTCAGCTGTTGATAGATGGTATATATGTAGACTTTAAGTAGTCATATGTTCTACATTATGAAAAAAAGGCGGTCGAATGGCAGTCCTGAAAATACAATGCCATTGCTACTATTTTTTTTAGGTGCAACAGCTAGTTGCAACATCCTAAGCTAACCTGTCTCCAATTAGTTTGGATAGTTAATCGAAGCTATCATTGATTAGGGGGGATACGCACTAAGCACAGACTTTATTTAAACGAGTTGCATACACAAGCACCTATCAATCAAACGCATAAAAACTGTGGCATGAATCCAGTAATTGGACTCATGGAATACATCACCAAGTAAGTAGTATTAAAATATATACAAATATTGTTAAAAATTGGTTTCAGGGGTGTATTTTTGATCCACTGTAGTAAACCTGGTATTCATCTTCGTGGTTTTTTATATAATATAAACACACTCACCTTAAAATTTTTATAATTCTAGTAAATAAGAAAAACTAAACAAAAATATATAATTTTTTTGCTAAAGCCTTCGAGTGTACTATACTTATATTGTATAATAATTTAAAACAAATAAGTAAACAATAAATATTTAAAAACACTTACCAACAAAATCTGAAAATAAAAATAAGAAAAATTATTATTTTATTTTTTAGTTATTTTTAAAAAATATTATCAAATATTATGAAGATATAAAATATCTATTCACTTTATTCAGTTTAAAATAATATAAAAAACTTGTCAAAATACCATTTTGAACTGAATGATATATCTTTAATCTCTCATATCTTTAATGTCGACCATATTCCATCAACAAAAAAGAATTTGAAATAATTTATTTGCCGTATTGATTAATATTCATCACACCCACTATATACTAGATATACTCATATATGCTTTTGCTCTATGCGCCCAGGTCTGTTGGATGTTTATAAGAGGAAGAAGTCCAACTATCTATCTTTTCTAGGTTCAGATGGGTACATATATAATACATATTAGAGTGCCATTAAGGCATATGGGCAATTTTTTTTTCGAAATACAGAATACAGAACCTCACTTATGTATATAACTATACAAGTATTGGACTTATTTTGTAGCAAATTTAGTAGACAATTCATTCATTGAACTTACCTAAATTTAATAGGGAGATTTCAGCTTGTATTTGTATGAGTAAATTGTTTATTTTTAATAGATCTATAACTTTTAGGAAGACAGTTTTTATGTAAAATTAAATATGTCGGAGATATAAGCAATCAAAGATGAATTTTATGAAAAAAATCGTTATTTTTCAATCTTTGAGGCTCTTGGGGCACCATTTCCACTTATCCAATTGAACTAAAATTTCACACAGATTATTTTTTTAGTAAAATGAACCGATCTGGGGGGTGCCGCGGGCAATTTTCTTACTTTCGAAAATTAATGGTACCCTAATACATATAGTTTTATAATACATATAATTTTATTTCTTAAATATTTTTAGGGTTTTTTACATGTAAATCCATGCGTATAGTCGTGTTCTATACTTAGGGTATGTATAAGTTTTTGAGTGGTAACGTAATGATTAATCTGAATCATGAATTCATTTTATTATTTAAAAGGAAATTTATAAAAGGCTTTCTAAATCTTTAATATATAACAAAATTTAATTATTAGGCATTGTTATATACAATCAAATATATTAATTCAAAATTAATTTTGATTAACTACTCGAAAAAATCATCCATGTTTCTCATGACTGATTCTATATAAATGAATCATTTAATATATAAAAGCGAGAAATTTTTCAGATGTAAATTAAAACGTTTAGACAAAACTTTATTATAAAGTTTTTAGAGAGTTATTTAAAATATTTCAGCATTTTAAAGCCAACTTCTGGGTTTGTATGTTAAAGGATATAAAATATGCGTTAAATAACGTACCATGGCATGATAAAATGTTTTCCAATACATTCCTGCTGAGAGAAAAATTCAATTTTTCTTCTATAAATTTGTCTTGCTGCGTAAAGTAATTCACAAACAAATCTATCTTCTTAGAATTGAACAGTAAACTGGCGAACTTCCCCACGAATCTTCTTAGAATTCAGAGGAATAAGTGCATTCCTTTTATATTCAAAAAAAATCTGAATTGAATCCAGCAAATAAAATTAATGTTTTATTACTGTAAGGTTTTGTTAGTTCTAAAAGGGTCGCGGTATTAGAACCAAACAGCAAATAATTTATATATTAGACTATGTAAATAGGTTGACTTAAAGTCTTTAGTTTAACTTTAATTTATTATTGTGTGATGTTTCATTTACTGAGAATCCTCAAAAGTTTCTGAAAGGCAATGTCACAATTTTTATTCTTATAATTGCTTAAAGAAAAATGCTTTCATCATTTCATCATAAATTTTGTTAAAAGAATATATTACTTAATCATCAGAGGTCAGTACTCACCAATAATTATTACTGTTACTTTAACAGATCAAATATGAGGAATGATTTTGGACTTTTACGAAAATTTTGCAAATATATGTATTTAAGTGTGTACATAATACTTATATTCAGATATTCAAATATATAAGTAGTTAGTAAAGCAGAGTACCACATTCATAGTAGATGTTTTGGGTTAAGAACTAACTTTAAAAGGGGACTTTATGATTGCTAATCAGAATGTCTCTTGTTGGAGTTTCGTAATATTGGATATACTAAACCTTCCAGTTTTGTTTTCTATAATTGGACTATCTAAAATTCGACCTACGGGTTCTATGCGGGCCGCTGCCAATAGAAGCTTTTCTACCACATTTATGCAAATTTACCTTTAGTATATTTTTGTAAAATTATATTTATTTTATTGTTTTAATTATTTTTAAAGCGTGTTGGTAACGAATTTTAGGTAGAATCAGATGGAATCATATAAAATCAAAATATGGGTCTTGACTGACTGATATTTTACTTACACACACTACGCATGGCAACAACTAATATTAATAATATTAATGTTGATACTATTGTTAAAACATAAATTAATTAAGAATTAAGGAAACTTAATTTAACACTATCGTCGTATATTCATATTTCTCCAATTTTCACTTCATACATTGAGTTGCATTGGCTTGCGGTCGTTTCTGGTCTAAAGAGTCCTGTTCTGGAATATCCTAACCATTAATTTTAGGTGAAAGCCGGATACTTACGATATTCTGTTAGCTCAGTCTAATCCATCCTGTTGAGATAAGATGACAAATTAACATGACCTGACAGATAGCTTCCCAGCAATCTGAACATCCAACTTTTAAGTTGAATGACCGGTGACCGGAATGACCAGTTGCATGACCGGATGAGTTCTTTCGTCTAGAACAGTTTTCAATGTAGGGTAATTTGAAAATAAATAAATATTAAAATATTAAATTTGTAATTAAGGGATCCAGAAAGTCTATCAGTTTAGAAACGTTTTATACTAATGTAGCTTACTTCCCGAGAGATAGTGGAGTCCTTAAGCTCTTCGATATTGTAAAAGCAGAGGCAAATATGACGAACTTTCAGCGTTGTTGAGAAAGTTGCTAAAAATAGCTGCCCATAATAATTTCCGTTGTCAAATCAGCATGCTCGGGACATTGCAATCGCGTCTAGAGTGTTTTGAATACACTCTAGACGTAACATAAAGTATGAATTGTCAAAGGCGTTTTCGTTGGCAATGTATTTAAAGCATTCTTCTTCATTATGTGACGTGTGCCGTGACGTTTATGAATCTTTGATTTCCATTAAAACCATAAATATTCTTCGAACGACTAATGATATTTATGAAGTATTCCCTTAACAAATTTTATAAAGAGGTTTTTTCGAACAGTAGTGAACTACAACAACAAAAATTCATTTTATATTATTTTAATTAATTGAATTTTTGACTGATCATACAGCTGTTTCGAGTATTGCCAAATACAGCCCATCATCAGTGGTCTTGGAAATAATTCTTGTATTTAATTATTCGTAAATAATTATTTTCTAGACTGCAAGTACCAGGAATCGAACTCGTGTCCTGCCAAATTTGAAGCTCAGAATCAGCGCACCTTAACCAACTGATCCAAAGCCGTACTTGATTTTTTATGTTCGCTAATTTTTTTGGAGTTTTGTTATTTTGCTATGAAAGTTTTATTAACAAATTTACTTGCTGTGTTTATATTAGAACGAAATCATAGACCAGCTGTAGAATAATTAAATTAATTAATTATATTTTTATTTTAACAAATTTATATAATTTAACGTATTTTATATTTAAGCTTTCCTAATACTGACTTTGAAAATAATGTGACATTTATCTTCTTCTCTCTTCCTCTGGTTACACTCTCCATTTAGGATGCATTGTGTTACAGTTTATATTCCAAGTAATAAACAATTTCTATAATAAAAATATTAAAACGTTTCATTGTGAAGGTAGTAATTTCATTTATTTCGTCCTTTATCGAACAAAATTAGAACGTATATAATATTATTACCTTTTCTACGTAAATCCCCATGCCTTTCAAGTCTATTTCAAATTAATTCCAATAAAATCTTATTTAAAGTCATATAAATATTAAAGCTTTTGTTATAGGATATAATAAAAAAAATTAAGAGAAAACTGAAATTAAAATAAAATCTGTTACTTAGCTGCGGGGCACGACTCGACACAGTTCATGTCATTATGTAAATGTGAATTTTTACATTAATCATTTGACATTTTTTATTTATTATTAAAATTCACTCTTGACTTTTTCCTCATAATATTTCATTTTATTTTTCCTTGACCACCTGTGGTACACAAGAACTTTCGAAATATGTTACAAATGCCTAAATTGAAAAAACGAAATTGAAAAGTACCAAAAAAAAGCCGAAAAATTGAAATGAAATTTTTGACAGACGATTTTTCGTCCACAACCCACGTTGACATACAAACACATTTTCTATTGTGTTGACCAGTCGTCCAAATTCAGAAGAATGAAAGTTCGCTCCTTTGCTCATTCATTTTGAATCATTGTGCAGCTGTCACGTCCGTCATCAGCATCATATGTGCTCCATTGTAACACGTGAGCGATGGGGACACTTTTTTCTTACCCAACTTCAACTTTTAAAATTCAAATGAAGAAAATTCATTTTAAATAGTTATAAGAAAAAACAAAAAAAAAAAAAAAACAAAAAGTAAAATAAGAAAAAAACAACAAGTACAGATCCTTGCAATAAATGATATAGCATAATTGGTCCTTTTGTGTTATAACATGTACATGAGGTTCATCATGGGTCGCATATTAGGTACAAGATGTGGCATGTTACCCACTTTACATTGCGTGCTGTTTCTGAACATTTATTCGAAGCTTGCGGAGTCAGTTGCAAATGACAATGTTGAAAGTGGGCGTGATAGGTCAGAAACAGAATTTTCCCATTTAAAGGACATTGCACGAGTGCCTCAAGGGAGCAACGAACTTAGTGTATAAAATATTTACATAAGGAATTATAATTTTAGTAAAATAAAACTATTTTAAATTTTTCATTAATATTCATGTACTAGTTAACATAGGAAAATATGAGTTACAATGTTTCCTCTCTCCTCTCTTATTATATGGTATATAAAAATTAAATTTAGGTATAGGGTTTGAAATCTGATGCTGTCGTCGCTAACCAAAACTGTTTTGGACCGACAGTGTTAGCAATGTAGAGGTACTCAGAAGAAGAAAAAAACCCGCGACGCTGCTAGGAGAGATTTTTTTCGTAAAAAAATAATTTAGTTAGGAACAGACATATGGACTTGTGTGGGAATAAAATGAGAGAGAAAAATGGGTTATTCGATATCTGGGAGCTGATTTTATGGTAGTCAGCTTATGAATTGATTATAGTTGACTGTAGTCACAAAGGAGTTTTTTATATTCAGAAAGTCTGAAAGTATTTAGAAAGAAATTTGAGTTAAAATAGAGAGGGTTTGACTGTAGTATCCAAAGAGGCCTTTATTTGTGCTGAAGTTAGATCGGAAATTTAAAGCTAACAAGGCTACCTACTCCAAAGTAATTTAATCTTTTTGGTTGTATTAGTTTAAGTTTCTTTAAAAGAGTATTTTTACATTGAAAAGGTCTAGAATTTTTTAGATTAAAATTTGAGTTAAAAAAGAAAGGGTATGATTGTGGTATGACAACGGGCCATTATGTGTGCTTAAGTTAGTTTGGAGATTTAAAGCTAATAAGGCTACCACTATAAAATAATCTGACCTTTTTAGTTGTATTAGTTGTCGTAGAACGTAATTTAAACCGAAACTATTTGTGGTATCAGACTCGCGTTTATATTAGTTGTAGTTCACTGAGTGTTGCAGAGAATTAGTTCACAACATGAAGGTTTAGCTATGAGTCATATAAACCCAGAATCAACTTTTGGTGTTTGATTAGTAGGGTCCTTTCGTTGGGTCAATGAATTTTTTGACTTTGTACATTAAAAATTGTTAAATGGTCTGTAGTGCTATCTTGCAAAGTAACGTAAAGATTTGTTGAAGAAACTGATAAAAAAATTCGCGAAATTTCTGTTACAATAAAGGTGGCTACTACATGGTCATGATGGGTTCTCCTTTTTCCATTTCATTTTATATCCAATCCAGTTTTTCTTCATAGATCTGACATATCGATGTCATTCCTTGGATGCTGACCACACAGCAACAGTCAAGCACTTGCTAACGTGATCACAAAAGAAGTTTGTAGTCCCTTTTACTCGATCTATTTAGATTTATTTAAGATTTACCATATCGTCAAGATAGGTTTATCTTTTTCTTTTTCTTTTTAAATCTGATACGTCTTTTTTATAGATTCGACATATCAATGTTATCCCGAGAATGCTAACCACACAGTGCACTTTGTCAGGTATTATCTAGCAGTTGACATCGAGACCACAAGCAAGGTTTAGGTGTACTCTATTTTACCCGATCTTTTTAGATTAATTTAAGATTTACCATATCATCAAGATCTGATCCAACTTCTATTCATAGATCCGATATACTAGTGTTTTCTCGAGGATACCGACCGATCACACATGGCGCTTTATCTGGTATTGTCTAGCAGTTGATGTCGTGACCACAAACTAAGTTTGTGCTCTCTTTTACCCGATATTCGTAGAATCATTAAAAGAGACTAAGAAATTGTTACTAGTAATATCACAATTTTAATCTTCTCCATAATAATTGTTGTCGCTATCGCGTTTGAGTATTATAGTCAACTAATTACAATCCTGACTTGATGAATAGATGCCAAACAGTATTAAAGCGGCAGCTGTTATGGTAGACCTCCTTTCTCCGACAGTAGTAAGTTTCTTAAATGGAGAGTTACAATCCCGTGTATTAAGAAAGTTTAAGCTTCAACGCAGATAAAGCTAACATTTTCTTCGGATTTCTATTTTCCAATGTTTTTGTTTTGTATCCAAAGTAATAAATTAAAGAAGTCCTCATTAGTGAAAGTTGCATAATTTCTAAAAACAATTATGAATGAAATAATTTGGTTGGCAATTTGGGTCATAAAGTGAAAGAAAAGTGAGGAAGTACGAGTATTAAAAAGTTTAGTGAGATAAGTTGAGTACGAAAAAATGTTTAAAAAGTTTTTAAGTATAACATTTTTTAAGTTAAATTAGTTTTTTTTTAATTTTAAATGAAATTGTTAAAAAAACGAAGAAAAGCACAGTAAAGAATTAATTTCTTACAAGGGCCTGGAAAAAAAGAATTAAATTTGGCTAAAATTTTTAAGTTGTTTTTCTTGTCCAAAATGAAATTAGCCAAAATAGTAAAAACAAAAGCAGAAAATGGAAAGATTAAAAAGTTTTATGCAAAGTCGGTAACTGTTACAGTTTGTCTATAAGCGAAAAACTGGGAAAAAAATGGGGATATGAAGACTTACGTAATACAACAGACACGTGCTGGTCAGTGAATTTGCCAATGGCATTTCCAGCTGACCTTGTCGGATCCATTAAATATGAGCTTGTGTCAGTTTGAAGCTCTTGAAATAATATTTTATCTTCTTATGTTCTACACTAATTGAGATAAAATACAATTTAATGCGTCTTTGACAGAACAAGTGCGCAATTTTAATTTAATCTCATAGATTAAACACCCACGGCACGAGTAAGCACCCACTACATCCGTTTCATGAATATTTCATAACTCCGTGATGGGAAGAAGTTTTGCTTATGAGCAGTTGTGGTGCTTTCCCCGATGGTGTTGATTCTATGACAGAAAATGTAATTACATGTCAAGAAGGACGTGAAAGTTAAAAAATATAGTAGAGGAGTTTAATACATGCAATTTTTTTTTCTGCCCAAGTTTTAGTTTACACAGTCCACAAAGCACTTTACACACTTTTGATGAAAACTAATAGCACAAACATTATTATTATAATTTCTAAATAACTAAAATCAATATAGGTTAATTGCTAATTTGGCGGAAAACCTAGCGAGAATACTCATTGGTTTGCTGAAACAGGGTATCAGATAATATCTATATTTAAATATAAGTTAACCTATTCATAAAATTTTTCTGACAAAGTCATAGTGAATACCATTCAATTTCTATTCATCAATTTGGCTAAAAGCAAATCACGGAATTATCGATTAATTAAATCGATTATTAAATGATATAAGATACTTGTGTAAATAATACTTTAAACACAGGGACAATTGTTCTGCAGTATTTCAGGATGTTAAATAAGTCATTTACTTTTCAAAACACAATAAGTATTAGAATACGAGTAGTATCTCCAATCAAGATATTTTAGTATAAAGTATAAATCTATCACCTTTGACTCTTCACATAAAAATGTCATGGTTCCATAAGGCCTTGAGTTCTTTACACATTTCTTATGCACATCAGAGACTTTTAAAAGTAATGTTTTTTTGACTTATATTTTTGCTGATAAAACAACAATCCTGCATTAGGCAGGAGAAATGTAAATTAGCCTTATGATGTATAAAAATCGATAAATAAAATATCACCAACAATTTGCGTAATGACTGATTCACAGAAACTTGTAGTGCATTGATGCTGTTTTCCGTAGTATTCCAGGATAACCATCCATATAGAAGGCAAGATTTTATGTTGGAGTTAAATATTTGTATTTTAGTCCGGCGCGATAACTGAGATGATCTGCAGACTTTATTTAAGCGACCAAACGCTTGTTTTGCCTTCTTGATACGGTTCTCAATGTCAGCACTGCATTCACCATTTTTTGATATGATGTTTCCAAGATAGCACTGTCAATTACGATACACAAACTGATCACGTCACACTCAACCTTTCGAAAAATGACTCAAACTTTACTTAATGATGGGCTTCACGGTCAATTATACAACACTAACAGATCAGACCAAACCCCGCGTTTCAAATAAAGACTAAAATATTACCTATTCCTAATTTTAGATGGCAACAATAACTTTTTTCTTCGTAATGTCTTTTTGCTCCACTTGAAGACCAGAGAGTAAAGAACATCAAGTGTAGCTTATCCGTATTAACAGCAAAGACAATATTCTATTTCTTAACACCTCTTAAAATTAGGCTTAAAAAATGTATCAAAATAGTAGTAAAGGCAAAATGTTGAAAATTGTGATATAACTCACATGTTAAACAGATTATAACCAAGAAGAATATAAAATTGTTGCGACCATAGATAGTACATAACATTACCGCGTTATCAAATCTTAGAATGATTACAGGCTCCTCGAGGAGGTGTGCAGATCTGAGGTCAATTATTGCTTAGTCTAATGAGGTGATAAACAATAATCCAGTCAAGGCATAAAGAGGGATTTTGAAGATACCTCGAGTTAAGAAAGAGTAAAAGTGTTCAAGTGCACTGGCTCAAATAGCTTCAACATAATTAACATATAACATGTCCCTTACGGGTGAGTTATGAAAAATGTTGTTCACTTAAAGGGTAGTCTACAATAAAGGGTTACTGGTCTCAATGAAGGCTTCCAAAAAATTTAATTTAGCAATTGCAAAATAGATAGTTAAAAAAACTTGGCTGTCATAGATATAGTTGGACTGAAGCAGAAAGATTGCAATATAATTTTCATATTATTGGTACTTAAGTATTATAATAAATACCTCTAGCTTAAAAAGTACCCGGATTTGGTAAATAAAACACAAAAATTTAAATTTTATTCCAAATTTATTTTATCTTCTTCAAAATATGCTCCTTCTGAAGCGATACACATATTCCAACGCTTACCCCAATCTTCCATACACTTTTCGTAGGCCCATGAAGGTATGGCTTTTAGTTCCTTCGGCGAATTCTCTTTTACCAATTCAATCGACTCAAAACGCTTACCATGAAGGGGCAATTTGAGTTACGGGAACAGAAAAAAGTCGCACGGATCCTGATCTAGCGAATATGGTGCCTGAGTGATGACAGTGGTGTCGTGTTTGGTCAAAAAATCGCTTACAACAAGAATTTTCCATAGTAAAAATCGCTATATGTACTTGAGGTAGTCTCACATTAACAGCTGCTGTAAACAAACTAATTGACAGATGGCGCTCAAATTTGTACTATATGTCAAGAAAGGGTGTACCAACATAACAAAAAAAAAATTTTGCAAAAAGTCTATTACTTAAGGAGTAGTTAACAAACAACAAAATCCGGATACTTTTTGAGCAGAAGGTATTATTGCATTAATATATCACATACATTAATATAATTAATAAAGTATAAATTAATATTAAATATTAATTCAAAAAATTTTAATATTAATATTAAATTAATATTAAAATATTTTAATAAAAAATATTTAAATTATTTTTAATTTATTGTATTTAATGACATTTTTAAAAAAATAAATAACAAAATTCCTATTTGATGTCGACTTTTATTTTAAACAAGATACGGAGGATCTCGTAAACATTGCTAATAGTCATCCTGCCATTTTAAATAAGTAAAACTTAAAAATGTTGACAAAACCAAACTGTGTGATATTAAAAGAAGTATCTCAGTGAAAACATCACCACAGGAAATTTCTTTTCGAGTAACATTTACAACACATTTACATCGACAACTCGAGCACAATGAAATCAAGTGAGTGTGAAATAGATTGTTCATGAGCAGTGTTGACAATGCAAGTAAATGTATCTGCAGCAAGGATTCCTTGTTAGCCTGTAGTCGCTGGCTGGTTGGGTATGTTTCGTATCTGTGTGCGATATCCGCACACAGATACGAACAGCTGTTGTTATTGTTGTGTCGAGCCACACAAATATTGCTTTAATCGATCGAAAAATATAGTAAATAAATAACAAAACCGTATGCAATCAAATGAAATTTTCTGCTCCTTACGTGTCCGTAATTGTGTTTCCTTAAGTGCGAATATATCGTATCTCAGACGGAAATACTGCAACCAGAAGCGTAAAATTGTTGGCGATTTGTGGTGCTGTAAAATAAAGTGAAACTCATACCAAAATAGAGCAGAAGTGCATAAAAATATCCACTTAAGTATTTATGATGAAATAAATTTTAGAGTATATGAGTATGGTTAGTGCTTATCGTTCTCTATTGTGAAAGTTACACTCTTTCATTAAATTATGGCTTATATGTTCAAATGTGGAATAATAGTTTGTGCAGTAATTTGTTCCAATAAAAATAAGAGCAGTTATTGTTCTAATTTTTTTTATAAAAGTTGAAATAAATTATATAAAAAAATATTCTTGTGGTATTTTTCTACCACTTAAACCTAATTGAAATGAGCGTAGTGTAATTAAAAAAGTTTTCACTATATTTAACATATATTGAAAGTGAAAAATATTTAGATTTTATTTATATTTCTTAAAGTTAACTCATCGAGAAGCGTAGTTATTCAGAACATAACACAAAGATAACAAAAAAAAATAAAAGAATAGTAAAACATAAAAATTTAAGCCATGAGATATGGAATAATATTTGAGTTCCAAATGAACAGTGCCTCACTTTCTACCAGTGCTTTAATGTAGCACTAATTTGATTTAATAAGATGTGATTACATTGTAACAATTATAAGCTGAAATGTGTACCACATATCGTTAATTTACTAAAAGACGATCTTAAAGTCAAAAACGAGATTTTAAAGTTACTGAAAAATTTCATATTAATATTTTGTATGTTCTCTGCGTATACAGAGAGAATATGTTCTTACTTTTTCTACAAAGTAGGAATCAATTGAAATACTTAAACGAGCTTTCTGCGAAATCAGTTTTTTAATATGACACTCGTTTAGTAAATGACAGTTATAAACAAAATGGAAGCACTTATAACCTCAAAGAGAATACAGAAAAGCTATTATGTTAACAATATTGAATATATAAGTTAAAGTTATAAGCTAAACATATAAACTAAAGATATGTTAACAGTTATATGGCTAATATTTATGTTAGTTCTATGATCTTACTGAATAATCATGTGCTTATCACTAAAGAAACTGGGTGAAGAAACGCAAACTTAGAAACGCTTCTTTGTATTTAATAAGTGTACTTATTTCAACGATTGATCAAAACTGGAAAACAGACAAATCCAGTCCTCCCAATAAAAATTATTCCCATACTTTTGAATCGAATCTACATTCTCTTGACATCTGCATTATACTATATAACGAATTAAAACGTTATATTCGAATTATGAGGCGGCAATATAATAGCCCATTAAAGTCAATATAATCGAAAAGTACCAAAAAATGCATTCTCTGTTTTTTGGTACATTTTTGAACAAATATTTTCATTTTTAAAAATTAATTTTTATTAAGTTTATATTGGTCGTTATTATTTTTGATATTCTACCATTTTTCGGATAACTTCATAATTCTATTGGTGTAGAACTTCTATAGTTTATCTATAAAATATATGGCGGAATGATTTTCGGCGGCTTTTCGGTCGAATCATTTTTTATCGTCAAGGAAGTTTTGCGGAGATCGACTACCATAAGGTAGCTGTTATAAAGTCCGGGTTATATGGTAGATGCATTAAATCTTCAATGGACACTATCATGATGAAACACAATTATTTTTCTGTTGATCAATTTTAGTCGCTTTCATTGATGGTTTTGTTGTGAGCACCAAATTAACCGTTGTATCAGTCTGGAGCAACTTGTAATAGACAATTCTCTTCCCAACAAACACTAAACATAACCTTGTTTGATCAATATAATAGGCAGTATAATACAATATAATAGGCACAAAATAATAGGCTAATGTCATAAGTCTAAGGTTATTTAACTAGATTAGATAGATAGATAGATTTTGAAAGCATTGAAAACTTGTCACTACGTCATTGCATCCTTTGAGGATTATTGTGACAAACTTACTTTACAATGCCATTATGTGCTTTGGAGAAATGTTACCTAATTCAGTTATAATTTATATAAGGATAGGCAGTTGATAAGTACCGATGTCTGAGTCTGGCGAGATTAGCATAGTGAATAAAATAAATAAAAATAAATAAAAATAAATTCAAAATAAAATTAAATTCAAAATAAAAAAAATCAAAATAAAAACAAATACAAACAAATATAAATAAAAAAAATGTAAATAAAAAAAAATATAAATGAGAAAAATTATAAATTAAAAAAAAAAATATTAAAAAAAGAAACTAATAAATATAAATACAATATAAATAAAAACGTTTTGTGCTGCTTCCTCTTCTTTGTGACAAAGTCTGCAACTATTGTCATTTGTAAAACCTGAGTTTGATAGATACTTTTTCTCCACAATATCCAGTGAAAACCTTGTGACAAGTCAGGTACTTTTTCTGTTCATTAGAAACGCCATAGTTTTGGCGATTGATCGAATCGGCATGAATTTTGTAACTTGTCTGCACTCAATTACATTATCCCAATCAATCTGTGTTGCACTTTACAGCCATTCATTTATTTTAAATTTGAAAAAACCATGAAGAACCGCAGAATGGTTTTGACCCAATATAATATGAGGCCGCCCTTTTCTGGCTAGTTGATCGGCTTTCTCAAATTCGCTGTGTCCTGGGATCCATATTAAGTGAACCCTGTTCCTTTTAGGAAGACCTTTGAGAAGTTAAAGGTAATCCCACACTTGTTTTGAAGCCACTTGAGGTAAGCGTAGTGCTAGGAATGCAGATTTACTGTCTGAGAAAATATATATGACTTTCCACATGATGGGTTTCGAAGTAAATAATTATTTTATTATAGATTTGAAACTGATTTTAATTAAATTTAATAGTTACTGTCTGTTCATTTGTAGTTCGGTAGTTTCCATATGCATCTTACTACTTCAGTAATAAAAGCTGGTGTGAATTTTTGAATTTAGCATTTGCTGTTGTTGATAAAATTTATGGATGTGTGAACGCGTAAGAATGAATGTAAATAAATATCAAATATAATATTATGATAATATAACATCAGTAGAAATAAAATATGTGGCCATTTAGTACTTTGTTTAGAAACAGGAATTTTTCATAAAATATTTTATATTTTAATAATGTTTTATTTAACTGTGTTTCTCTTATTTTAAAATGCACCTTTCTTATTTAGTATTATGTGCTTATATTTTGCTCCTTAGAAATACTTTAAACAGTATATTGAAGTAAGCATCTTATCATATTTTAAAGTACGAGAACTCCTAAATATGAATTCCAAAGACTTTTGAGTATTGCAAAGACTTTTACAGCTCGTACTATAAGTTTTAAAATTTTTAAGAATCATAGTTTTTTTAAGCCGGAAATAAGTTATTCCGCTTTTTATTTGTGTGGCTCTGCCATTTTAGCATGGTTCCATATTTTGCTTAACATAAAACATACTTCAAAAACATTTGCATATGTAAACACTCACATTTGCACGACATATCGTTTTGTCAGCTCCCATGTTCCGCAAGGATCATAAATGTGACAAGTCAAAATTCATGCACATAAAATGGTAACACTATGTGGCATATTTTAAATTTGACTTGAAGACTTTACTGTACGAGTACAGTAAATGCTTTTGTGTGGGAATATGGCGGAAGTTTAACTAAGTAACAAAAATCCTAAGAAAATCATATTCCAAACATCAGCCAGCATCAACCAAGAAAATAATATGAGCACAATGAATATAAAATAGAATATATGTATGGTATGTGAAAAATAAAAAAAAAGAGAAAGAAAAAATCTCAAAATTATATCAACAGCACAAATATGGGGTCGTATCTTGTATGCTTGGGTAGTGTGCTGTGTGACAGAAGTACGATGATGTTTTTATATGTTTTATTCACGACCCAGTGACCTCATCTCACCTCATATATCTTGGAATATATCACAATCTGTGCGCACACATGGCCACAAGACCACACTTACCAACCAGAAAAGCTCCTTTTATTGCCAGCAAACCGAAAAATGCTGTTTACGGCATTTGTTGCTAAACATGCTGCGAATGACAGGATTTCCGCTTGTGTGGCATGCGTAAGTATGCGAATATGTTGCAATGTCACTCTTTCTTCTTCTTACAATCCATAAGCAAATATCTGTGCAATTGTTTGGTACTGCATCTTCTCTAAAGGAGTTGAGCACATAAAGAGCATGAAAATTCCCTTTTCAGAAAACGTTTAAATCGGAATAAGTAAGTCAGTCTGAAAGGAAGTTCTTTTTTAAGAAACCCTTATTCATCGCTGATTTCTGCCATATATTCTTTAATATTTAAAACAGGGTTTGTTTGATTGATAGAAGAAAAAACAACAATTAACAAATATTTAAGCTTTATAAACTCCAAAAATCCATTTAAAAGTAATATTAAAGAGTAGTTTGCAGTGAAGTAATTTAAATTAATTAATTTAAATAGATTGAAGTGTACAAAATAATTTCTCTACGAAAAGTAGTGAACTACAACAACAAAAATTCATTTTATATTATTTTAATTAATTGAATTTTTGGCTGATCATACAGCTGTTTCGAGTATTGCCAAATACAGCCCATCAGCACTGGTCTTGGAAGTAATTCTTGTATTTAATTATTCGTAACTAATTTTTTGAAACTGCAAGTACCAGGAATCGAACACGTGTCCTGCCAAATTTGATGCTCAGAGTCAGCGCTCCTTAACCAACTGACTTAAAGCCGTACTTGATTTTTATATTTTTTTACCCTTTAAAAAAACTCTTATATGAAGAATGTTTTTATTTTTTGAGACTGCAAGTACCAGGAATCGAACACGTGTCCTGCCAAATTTGAAGCTCAGAGTCAGCGCTCCTTAACCAACTGACTCAAAGCCTTGATTTTGATTTTTATGTTTTTTTACCCTTTAAAAAAACTCTTTTGTGAAGAATGATTTTTATTGAACAAAGGGAAAAAACTGCTGTGAAATGATAATTTAAAAATCTAACGAAAAACCCCCACATATATGAATTTCAAAATTCGTGGATCGTTACAATGGTCTTTCCAGAAATATATCATCTTTGGTTGCTTTCAGTTGCTTTTATTAATCAGCGAGATCGTGGACTTGCTCTCACTAGTTAGTACTACCGAATGCTTTTAAAACATTTAATGTCTGGTCCTTCTATATAAGATGCAAAAAACCTCTTTAGCGGTTTTTATCAGTAGGTACCGGGTCAAATACCTTTTCTAACCAATTACAACAAAACCAGTTTAATTTTAATACATATTACTTAATTTTGATATATCTAAATATGACATTGTTCCTTCAAGTTCGATCTTCAAAGCATTTTTCTTAATACCTTCTCATCAGTGTTGGTGATTATGCAAGCCATACGCCATACAGCAAGACAGACATATTAATAGGCTTGAAGAGCAAGATTGTGGTTTTTCGAAGAAAGCTTTAATTCTCAATTATCTACTTAGGTCAAAATAACATCTATTTGTAAGACTGTTTCTTTGTTGTATCTCTCAGTTTAAGATATGTTTAGTATTTCAAATTGTTCCCTAATAAATGGATTCCGTTACTGCTACACACTAGTAGTTATAAAAAGTAAGAAGAAATTTGTTTGTCGACAGAATGACCTCGTTTACAATAAGATCCATTAGATATGCGTCTAAGTTGAAAAAAAATACAACTAAATAAAATTTTAACAAAATTTAATTTATATTTAAATTTTCTTGTTAGTAACTTTAAGTAAAATTATTAATCAATTTGAAATGTGAAAATTATTCTTTAATCAGATAATAAATCATATGCGAAAATAATTTTGATTTCATCCAATAAGCTTTAAATACCACAAAAATACTTTTTCTAACTGCAGCAACTGTGCTGAAATCTTGAAACTTCTAATGAAACTGATAAAACTTTCATCAGAAACTTCCATCATCATCATCAGTGGCAGCGGTAGTAATGCTTTGGCAGTGCTCTGAAATGCTCTAAAATGCCGTCTCACTCAAAATAACAAGTTGCTTTGCATTTATGCTATACTAAAATATAAAAAAGGACTAAAAACGCAAATTGAAAGTGAATTGAGGTAGGAAACTACTAACTCCGGCATCAGTACACATTAGTGCATCTTTGCCAGCCACAAATTCTGGTACTCAACAACCGCCAACGTTGACGTTGCCGTTGACGCTGCCGTTGACGTCTTGGCATTATGTTGATAAATTGCACCACTCACGCAAGTAAAAATCATCGTTTTCACAAGTTCCATAATCGAGTCGGGCATTTTACTAATGCAGCTGCCGTGCGAAACTCGGTCCAAGTAACAAACCTAGCTCAGGCGCAACTCGACTCGTCTTCACAAGATGAGCAGAAAAATTGCGAATTAAAAATTTACGTAGAGAATATATGGAATATATGCACGTGTGGGCGCACACGGATATACGAGTCTATCTATTGGAATGCAGGATGAGGATGTGCATCTTCAGCCGCGTGTATGTGTGCTCTTCAATGGGTTTGAATTAAATTTTAAAGGGATTTGTGCTGTAATAAAACATACCAAGTAGTGCATATAAAGAGTGGTTTGTTGCCTTGCAATGCTTTTACGTATTTTAGTTTAATAATATCGTCCCACATGAGCAACTTAAGAAAAAGTTAGCTCTTCCATAGTTCTTTGCAGTAAAAATGCAGTTAAAAAGTTAGAAAACATACGTACACAACATATGTAACTCATTGGCTATATGTTAGTTATATACATATAACATGTAATCAAATAGTTGATGTATCTATATATGTATATGGATGTATGTTATGTGTGTTGTTATCTCGGTAGAAAAGTAGAGATTTACCCTTCAACTTTTTTGAAATAAATAAATAAATATGAAAATAAAATACTCAAACTTTGTGTTTGATACAAAATTTATGACATTGAATTTCAATTGAGAGTACCTCAATAAATGTTGTAACATATCAGAAAGCATTGAAAGCACGGCTTACTGTTCAACACAGTGTAGTCCATACACATTTGCAGAGGATTAAATAAGGACGATTGCACAAATATAAAAATTTATTACGACGAAGCAACAAAAACATAATAATCGCATAATAATAATAATCGTAATAATAATAATGATGATGATGATGATAATAATAAAACCTACAAAAAAAGCATACAAAATGTCGAAATCAATTCTCAAGAGATTCGTGGTATACACGTACTCGTACGTATATACCATAGTGTGCCGAAACCAAAGGATTATTTATTTTCTGCAAAATAGGAAATCCAAAGATTGCACAACCGTCTAGAGTAGGAAGTGGAAGCAAGTAAAAAAGAAAACAATTTCCTCTTAATAAAATGCCAAATAATGGCTGTGTTTTGTTTGTGCTCGACATGAGTGCAGATGTGTGTAATATTGGCAATAAATATTCCTCATTTATATATCATTACGTGTATTTGATGTTCGATGTATCTACATATTGCAGATATTTGTAGCACCTCACATACCCGCATCCACCATCATTGAGATACTCGTACGCAACAGCCTAAGCGAGTGCGGAAAAGTTTGCACGCAGCCAGAAATTTTTTATGGATCGAAATTTGTTTATTGGCTATGAAAGACACATGGCAATAATGATACTCGAATGGTTAGTTTGGCATAAAATATGTAACCGCAATAATTACACTGAACGGTTATCATTTCCAATATATTTTGGCAATTGGCAAAATTTATTCATTGATTTATCAGGTATGTCTCTTTGCAGTACCGAAGTTTTCTGATTGTTGATTGCGCACTAAGCAGATAGCACAGTAATGGATATGCTATGATATTTGTGGATGAAAGTTGTTTCAAATAAATGAGAATATTGACTCTTTAATTAATAGGAAATGAATATTGTAGAAGCAGTTGTTAAGATTATTAATATTATAAACGAATTCCAAAACTTCAAAAAGAAGCGATACTAAAATGCTATTAAATATTGTATATCGAAATAGTATATAACTTCTTTGTAGAAATATGTTTTGTGTTTGCTTGATAAAAATGTGAATTATACTATCTCATTGAGGTATTCGTGTACTTACTAAAGTACTAACGGATCAATGTACCATTGTACCGAAGCCTCCAATGGTGGCGTATTTCACAAAGTAGATTGCACAGAAGTTGCTATGATGAGGAACAGCTAAAGTTGGAGAAAGTCATATTTGTTAAACACATCTGCTGGAAGTTTCTGAAAATTTGGTCGAGATTTCCTAAAGCAATTTCGCTTGGAGCAGGTGGAATTCAGGTTCTGCTTTTTAAAAACTTGGTCGTGCGTGTATATTTCCTCAACAACTTTTGATAAGAGAATATTGAACTTTGAACT
The DNA here is from genome assembly GCF_002237135.1 of Teleopsis dalmanni. Taxonomy (NCBI): domain Eukaryota; kingdom Metazoa; phylum Arthropoda; class Insecta; order Diptera; family Diopsidae; genus Teleopsis; species Teleopsis dalmanni. The sequence continues at coordinate 71,353,749 of NC_051847.1, read as the reverse complement.
GTATATTCAATACAGAGGGTCTTGCTAAACACAACTGCTGGAAGTTTCTAAAAACTTGATCGGGAGGTTATATTTCCTAAAGCAATCTCTCTTGGAAAAGTTTGAACTTTCAGGTTCTACTCTTTTAAACCTTGTTCGTAAGTTAATATGTGCTAAAATACTTTTGGTTGGAGAAGGTGGAACTTAGAAAATATTTTCACTACAGAGGATTATGCTAAACACATACGACCTTTTGAAATATATTCACTGGAGAAGGTCACGCTTCATAAACACACTTGCGTGAAGAAAGTTTTACTTTCTAAACCCTTTCATTTGGAGGAGACTATACTACCTTTAAACATGTTCATTTTAAGGAAGTCATATTCCTAAGAACTTGTCGCTTTAATGAAGTGATACTATTCGAAAACCATTTTGAGAGATTATAATATCTAATAACATTCGCTTGCACGAGATAATATTACCCAAAACAGTTCATAGACTGGAGAAAACACAAACAGGCTTAATACTACTCATAAATACAACAACTATCATCAAACCCACGGAGAGATGTCACAAAGGACACGTATGGTATTACAAATTTCAACCCAATATAAAGTTTAGTGGTATTATCGATAGGTAAATCTGTTTTTAATATAGATTTTCGGACCTATTCTGTGCACTATATAAACTTGTCAAACATTGACACTTGTCAAAATTGACTGCTGTAAAGGTTTTGGTATTCTGTGACATAAATAAAAAGCTCTTTTCCTTGTTAGTTGTCAATACTACAAATGCTGTTGACAACTTTAAAAATATGCTCTTTTTAAGCATTTTTTTATTTTTTGCATGCATGACAAATATTCTTAACTAAAATATACACTCTTTACAAGCATATTTTTTATTGTTATTTGAATGCATTGAAAATGCTTTTGGCAACTTAAAATATGTGCTCTTTACAAGCATTTTTTACGAACAGTTACGAACAATTACGAACAGTTTTCTATACAAAACACTTTACACCATAGTGTGGTGAGAAGCACTAGGTACTTGAGCTTTGTAATTTGTCAAGATGTGTCCAGAATACCAAAAAGCTTTCTGCTTTATAAAAATCAAATATTTTATTAAAGAATTTGACAAATTTGTCAAGTGCACAGAATAGGTCCGTTTATCTCGATCTGTGAAATTTTGTTGACCAAAGAAACATTTTTAGAGTAATCTTACATTTTTATAGTTCCGTTAGTTGGTTTTTATATTTTTCTTGATTACATATGTCGAATCAATTTGCCAAGTCGTATTAAATAGCTATCAATTTCAGGGTAATCTTGTTACTCTGGCAAAATATCTAGAGTCTTATGAATAAATTTCAAGTGTTATATATTTCGACCGAGAATTACCATTGAAAAAATTCACAAGTAAATTTATTTAACTTCTAGTCAACAACTAATTCAAACTCAATAAATAATCAAAGGAAATCCAACTGGGTTTGATGTAAAAGTTTGCAAATACACATTTTTTATAACCGGGCTGTTGTAGTGGAAAGCATACACTAGCCAGAGAGTACCTTGCAGACTTTGTCCAGAATTAAGAACGGATGAAAGACTTATCTGCTCTGTACAGCTTTATATGAGAAACCAAAGCATTTAACAACAATAAAAACAATTAGTGTAATTGTCACTCACTGGCAACTTTGAGGGCATCACACTGGGAAATAGATGTCTTCGAGTGAATGTGCTGATAGTTGTAACAGATTCTGAATTAGAGATCAGAATGTGAATGTTTTAGTTATTATACTTGTGCTCTTTGTTATATAACACCAGTTCCAGAGAAACTCATCAACATCAACATCATCATCTTGCATGTCAGTGGTGTATATGATTCTACACAGAGAAACTGCGCCTTCCGTTTATTACTTCTTGTAGAAGTTGAAGAAATTTGAACAAAGAACAGACAATCACACACTTTTTCTATGACTGTTTAGCTGTGGTTAGTAGAAGTAACAAATTTATAGGGAAGTACTATTTTCACAGTATTGATTAACACTATACAGTTAGGCTGTTCATCAGTAAAAACAAAAGATCAGATAATCTACATTGACTCATGGATCTAGTTTATGTATAGGGGTTCCAAGGTATTAAAATATATGCCAAATAATAGTTGATTATGTGAACTTGCTCTACAATTTCACTTTTCTTTTAACTATTTTTGAAAAGCGTTCTCTAAGTATCTATGTTTGGGAATAGTTATACTATATTGGGCACTATATCTTGAAAAATAAAGTAGTTGCGGCAGGTTGTGTTTTACCAAGATTTGTTGAAAAAGCAAAAGAATAAGCTTTTATGATAGAAAACCCACGAATTGTTTCTAAGAAATTCGGGACGATTTTTTTTGGTGTGCTTCATGTAAATTGCCAAATATTTTAGGTTGTAGACAACCCTATTAATTGGCTGTATAACCATCCGGTATAAATTTATTGAACTCTTGTTTTCAAATCAAATAAAATGATTAGTAAGTTTTCGCCTTTAATCTAAAATGATGTATAATAATTTTTTCTGTCTTGGCTATGTAATTTAATATCATCATATAATACTTATTATCAGTTATAACGTATCTGAGTCTAAATCGTTCACAACGTTAAAATTTTTTTACCCTTTACAAACTCATTTTTATTACTTGAGTTCATTTTACTCTGTATTAACATAAGATTTTTCAAAAACTCTCTTATTTTACATTTGTCTAGTCGAAAAATGTATCAAATATTAATGTACGTCTTATTCATTCGCTCGGTAAATATAAACTAAGTATCTCAGCTTCTTACTGGTTAACACCTATATTACTGATAATGCAAACAATAATTTAAAAAAAATGTTAATTAGATAAGGAAGATAAAGTTAGCGTGATTTTAAAAATTTTGTACTTTTTGATCAATTTAGTATTGAAATTATAAGTAGATAAGGTACAGCAGTTTTTGTAGTTTATGAAAGCATTGATTTGAGAGTACATACCAAGATACTAAAAGAACTACATTAAAAGAATTTATAGAATATAATGCCAGTATTTACACCATCAGAGGCAATAAGCCTTTAATGCTTGTATCTTCTATTAAGACATATTTAGGTCAAAGAAAAAGTGTTTCAGTATGTAATATACAATAAAACCTTGGTGAAAGGAAGTTAGCACCAGATTGTTTATATTCGATCAAAGACAATGACGCTTTGATGAAGATGTCCATTGTTTAGACATTTAGATATAAACGTAAATAAATATTGTATTATCATGCTACATTTAAACACACATGACTCTATCGCTTCATTCCAGAAATAAACCGACAGTAACCAGAGTTGATTACAATCGGGAAAAGTCAGTGACGCAATGCTCGCTCTGAGCACCGATTGACATTCGGATATTTTTTATAGTAAAAATGCGATAATCTTCAAAAAATTTAACGTAATTATATTGTCAAATGAATAAGAATTTTTAAACAAAATTTTATAAAATTTTTATTACTGACAAAAACATTTTTACACTTGATATCGGAACATCCAAAATCTATTACCCGATTTCTGGCAGAGTAGTTTTTTTTAATTTGATGGAATTTGAAATTTTTGATGATCTTAATATATTTTTCTATTATATTCTTTATATTATTTACACTTTTCAGATTATTAGACATTCAATCAAAATGAAATAAATATCCCAATTTTATATTTAGACAAATACTTTTAATTATCAAAGAAGATGGTAGAAATATCTACTTTATTTGCGATATTGACCACTAATAGAGCCATATGCTCTTAAAAGATAAATCGGTTATCTTCTCAACATTTCTAGTTGATATGATAAAAACCATTGGAGATAACATACTGTTAGAAATTGAAATTCATGTTAACGACAACGCTATAAATACTTAAAAAGTGACCACATACTTGGTTGAAACTAGACTCTAAGTTAACCTATTGGGTTGAAATAAAACAAGCAACGATAAAATCAAGTAAAGTTGTTGTTATGCTAGAAAGACTGATGGCTTTACCCATAGTACCCAGAATAAACGAAAACAACTTATGGCGACCATAAATCGAATACTATTCTACGAGTGCGAAATTTTGACAAAGGTTGAATGTAGAAGGAAAGTTTACACAGCTGTACAGAGGACTGTTGCATTTCGGGTAGTTTCTGCATACCAAACCAAATTCGCGCCATTAGTTCTAGTTATTAGTGGAATCATTTATATCGATCTTTAGGCACAAAGAAAGCGCTCGAAACAGAGATTAAGAAACTATTCAACAGCAAACAATTTTTCCAGATTAAGCAATAACGATGGAACTCCGATTTAAGAGGAAGATGGACAGTAAAGATAATTCCGAAAATAAAAGCTTGGGCAGAAAGGACTATTATTATAAAATTATATTATTATAAAATCGGCGAAATTGATTATTATGTCACACAGTTCATAACTGGTCATGGATATTTTCGTAAATATCTACACAAAATGTAAAAACCAGAGCAGCTCAACTGTAAGACGAATGTCAACTGTCCGGTGATGTTGACCACGTCGCGTGGAGACAGCGGCACTATTTGCACAATATATACGTCATAGTGATTAGAATATATAGATTATTGTCGAGAATATCATTGCAAAAATGAAAATTGGAACAAAATCACACAATTTACCAGAAACGTGTTCTGGAAAAAAAAGAAAGATCTGGACGCAAACTAATCTAAAACAAAGAGCAATCTGAAGACTTTCCCAATCTGAGTGGAAAGTCTTCAGTCTTCTGAGGAGTGCGGATTTTGGATACGAGAAGTATATTGCATATATAGCCAACTAGCAAGAGATCCTTTCTGAAGCAATGCGAAATTAGTCCCGACGGGAGAAATCCCGAAAAAGAAGAGGGGTGTTTTAGTTCATATACTACACAGTAGGAGTCGGACACATTAACTCCGGTGGCGGTCGATTTGACAGTGCATAAACCATTCCATTTTTATCACACAAAAAAAAAATTAAATTATATATGCACAAAACATTATCCCAATTAATAAGGTTTTACTTAAAATGAAATCTACCTGTATTTATTAAATCTGAGACTTTCCAAATCTGAGTGGAAAGTCTTCAGTCTTCTGAGGAGTGCGGATTTTGGATACGAGAAGTATATTGCATGTATATCGAACTAGCAAGAGATCCTTTCTGAAGCAATGCGAAATTAGTCCCGACGGGAGAAATTCCGAAAAAGAAGAGGGGTATTTTAGTTCATATACTACACAGTAGGAGTCGGACACATTAACTCCGGTGGCGGTCGATTTGACAGTGCATAAACCATTCCATTTTTATCACATAAAAAAAATTATTAAATTATATATGCACAAAACATATATCCCAGTTAATAAGTGTTTACTTAAAATGAAATCTACCTGTATTTATTAAATATAAAATAAATAATTTTTGCATTGAAAAAGTTTGTGAAGTACTGTACTAATGCGAGGCTTATTCAAAGGTAGAGAATCTGTTTTGCTGCCAAATTTTGTATGAACTTACAACTTGTGTTTTCCTCTTCAATGTAAGTTAAAAAATAAATCTTATTTAGGTCCTTATTAAATATATGCACATGAAGAAAACTTCAACTGTATAAGGTAAAATGACTTCAAAAATATTTTATACAATGCAGCACATACGAAGGATGGATGCATTTCTTATATTTCCAAATTAAGTAGATGCACTTTTGCAAATAATGTCAGTTTTTGACTTCAATGTGTTTGCTTATTTCATAGAAAAGCATTCCAAAAAGAAAAGTTAAGCCCTACGTTTTTTTTAAAAAGAAAACGTAAAGAATTTATTTTTCTCTGAACGAATATAATTTTATTTTTATAAAAGTATTGCACATAAAAAATTTCTTTTAAGCCTTTTTCATTAAGCATATAAAGATAAGATGTGACTTCTAAAATATGCAAATATTTGAATATTTTAGGTGACTTAAAATATTCCACTTTAGATAGGTTTCATTACGGTTTCTTGTAGATATTTTCATATTAATTTTTATGACTATTTTTAATATTAAAAAAATTTTTGAAAAACAAGTTAATAGCATTTTTGTTGTTGTTGCGTACCGATTTTGTTGTAATTCAATAATTCCCGCCAACATTAAAAATTTCTTGAATGGTCAATAATAATACCATCAAAGCCATTTGGGAGTTATTAAAATATTAAGCGTCAAAACGGAAGCCATATTTTGAAATTTTTTATCATTGCCTTGGCATTTGCGAAAAAGGCATTGCATACTTTTTGGTCATTAAGCGTTTAAAGTAATGAGTATTTTATGACTGCTAAAAGCTTAATAATGACTTAAAAGTATTATATATAAAAGTAGAAGAAATAATAAATCCACTTTATGAGCTCAATGAATTTGTTGTACAATATATACCATGAAAATTGTTTTTTTTTCTGTTTATTATATGCTATTCTCAAGGTGTGCACTCTAAATTTTGATTAAATGTAATAAATCTTTAAGTATTTTTTTAAAAGACTAGAGGAGCTGTTTTAATATAAAATTATTTATTATTTTTATATGAATAATATATTTGTGTCCACTGTGGTTTTTTTTTTACTGAGATTAACATTTCATATTTTTCTTCAATGATATGATATCAAATTTCTGTATTTAAAAGAGGCCAACACGTTTTAGGTATGATATCAACATGTATTTATATATTGTAAATTAATAACATTAATGTATATAAATACAAAAATATATTAGAAGCAAAGCATATAGAATAAATAATAGTTAGGTTAGTTTAGGTTGAAGTAGCGAGACCTTGCGTTCAGGAAAGCCCAATTGCTTAAATAATGGCCCATTGTGGTGACACAGACATAGCGTTAGTTCCTGCATAGACTAAAAGGTCAGTATAAGACAAACGCCGAAAGGCAACGACTTCTCCATTAGGTAAACGTGAACTAACCTGATAATACTATGAATTTGGCTAAGTCCCTAATTTTGCAAGATGACAGCTTGGTCAGATCAGGAAGAAAAATAACTGACCTGATAAGAAAGTAAAACTGATTAGAATAAGAGAAATAATATTTTCTCTTCAGATTTTTAATGGAACGAATAAATATATAATATTTGCTGATTAATAAAATAAGGTCACCATTTGTCTATCCGATATAATTCAATTGCAAAAAATAAAATTTTAATCAAGGAAACACTACCTTGATTTAGCTCTACGGTTGACTTCTGTGCCACATTCAGACTCCGTGTTTTCGGTTTTTATTGAAAATATTACAAATCATCACTAGCTTTATGCCCGATAAGATACGTTGGACGGATTCTTTTAACAAATTTTTAACATATTTTTGCTTTGCTGAACTCTTCAGTTTTTAAAGTTTTTTCGCCCGTCAAATTATGTAGCGTGAAGCGAACCGCATAGATTATAGCCCAATTACTCAGTGAAAATCCTATATGCTGTGCTGAGCTACCAAATCCATTTTTTTTTTCAATTAGTTTCGTAGACACACAACGCTGGATTCAGAGAACTTTTGACTTTCTTGATGTTATCTACATTGTGAATGATTTTTGGTAATTGTTATCAGTCATAGACTTCAAGGTTTTCGTCACCGTCACATAATTAAATGAAACAACAGAATATCTGTGAGCGAGACATACACTCGCATTCATAAGTACAATTAGAGACTTTTGTCCAGAAAGAAAATGAAAGATTTACTTATGTGAAGTGTCTACCACTTTAGACATAGACAGTTGTTAGAAGGTGCATATCTACTGAGCTGTCTCTTTTCTCAAAGAGTGTCTTATCTTTATACTATTACTGACATACACCATAAAAGTATTTTATGTTTCAATAACACAATAAAAATTCCGTGGTGATCTTCACATAAGCTGCTTAGTACAATTAATACGGCAGTCCATGTGGCACAATTATAAATTGTAGCAGTCCATTTTTGGGCTAAAAGGTGCTGATTATTTTGCTTAACGCTCTCCCATACTATTGATAAATAATTGATCTCCTGATATCAAGCTCTTCTCATTTATATTAAAATTTTTAAAAATTTTATCTATTTTAAGAATATTAAGTATTCCCGCTCCAATAAGAACACGTCCATATCACAATATTGCACTATGCACGTGTTTCATGAATTCTACTTTTCGTTCAGAATAAAATTTAAAGTTGTTACTGAAATTAAAACCAATACACTGAAAAACTTTTTTGCATATAGTTTCACACTTTTATTATTGTTTTTAAATCACTTCAAATTTGCTCGAATATTATTCTGTATTAGGCAGCGGGACATGGGGCAACCCAATCCCATTTGCTCCAGTCAACGCATCCGCCTATTGTTAAAAATCCTGTATTTATAGGACAATTTTCGCTGGAAAGTTGACCTGAGGAGCAAACCCAGTAACGTGTAGGATCCCAGAAGTTACGGTATACCGTACGAGCAGTTACTCCAGTGCAGTCAGGTTGTCCATTGCCATCAGGATCACAATCTGCATTGATGCAAGCCAAAGCAGCAATAATCAAAGCGAAGGCGAAGACTATAAGAACACATATATTTTTTAATTAGTAAAATAATTTTGCACGAATTTAAGAGAATTCTTTTGCTTTACCGAATTTCATGTTAATTGAGTTATTTCCAGTTAGAATGTGACAAGAAACTGATAGGTTTGAAGTACAAGTGAACGACTATTTATACAAAAACAGTTTATAGAATTTCTTTTGATAAGAAATAATGCACTTTAATCAGAATTTGCTACTATTAACAATAATGTTAAATGTTATCACTCAAATTGATATCAATCTGCATACAACTATTAATTGTATAATATTTTCATAAGGATTTATCATTGTGATAGTAATTGCGAATTTTAACAGAAGATGTTCTTATTGTTGAATTGGCATAGTTTGATGAAAAAAATGAGTATTGCAAAAATTATTAACATGAATCATTTAACTTATGACATTGAAATCAAGCGCAATTGGAATAATTAAAAAATATATAACACGTTTCATATTTTCTGATTCACAAATTTATAATATATATTATACATTAAAGTTTTCATTTTCATAAGTATTTATCAAATCAAGGACATCTACAATAGTTTCGATTACTGTAATCTGTTATACCTTCTGCTCAAAAAGTACCAGGATTTTGTAAATAAAACACAAATTTAAATTTCATTTTAAATTTATTTTATCTCCTTTAAAATATGCTCCTTTGGAAGTGATACACATATGCCAACGTTTAACCCAATCTTCCATACACTTTTCGTAGGCCCGTGAAGGTATGGCTTTTAGTTCCTTCGGCGAGTTCTCTTTTACCGATTCAAACGACTCAAAACGCTTACCATGAAGGGGCAATTTGAGTTTCGGGAACAGGAAAAAGTCACACAGCGCCAGATCTGACGAATATGGTGCCTAAGCGATGACAGTGGTGTCGTGTTTGGTCAAAAAATCGAGTACAACAAGAGCCGTGTGCGATGGAGCATTGTCGTGGTGAAGAATCCAATTGTTGGGTTTCCACAAATCTGGTCTTTTCTTACGGATGGACTCACGCAAATTCCGCATAACGCCGAGGTAATATTCTTTATTGATGGTATGACCCTCTGGCAAAAATTCGCAATGAATAACACCGCGGTAGTCGAAAAAAACAGTGAGCATAACTTTAATTTTCGAGCGACTCTTGCGCGGTTTTTTGAGTTTTGGCTCGTTTTCGAAGCGCCATTCGCTCGATTGTTGACTGTTTTCGACGTCATACTCATAAACCCAAGTCTCAACACCTGTTATGATGCGTTTCATGAATGTAGAGTCGTTTCCATGCTCAAAAATTATTTCTTTACACACGTTCTTTCGGTATTCTTTTTGCAAAAAATCAAGGTGTTTCGGTACAAGTCGAGCTGCAAAGCGTCTCATGCCCAATATATCATGTAGAATGTGGTAAACGGATGCATTTGAGGTGTTTAAGTCACGAGCAATCTCCCTTTCAGTCATACGACGATCTTCCAGCATAATTTTCTTGATTTTTGCCACGTTTTCTTCGGTATTTGATGTTGATGGACGTCCAGAACGAGGCAAATCTTCGATCACTTCACGATCTCTTTGAATGATTTATACCACTCGTATGTCTGTGTTCTAGATATAAAAGAGTCCCCGTAAGCTTTATGCACCATTTTCAATGCTTCAACACATGAAATTTTGTTGAAAACACAAAATTTCAAACAAACTCGTTGTTTAACTGAATTTTCCGTAGTAAAAATTGCTAACAGCTGCTATAAAGAAATTAATTGACAGATGGCGCTCAAATTTGTACCATATGTCTAGAAAGGGTGTACCAACATAACAAAAACTAATTTTTGAAAAAGGTCTATTACTTAAGGAGTAGTTAACAAAATCCAGGTACTTCTTAAGCAGAAGGTATGCAAATTATAATTCATACATATATATTTACCACATATTAAATGTATGATAGATTAGGGCATTACCCAACAAAATTGGCATATAGACAAACTATCCGTATTTGTGTTCTCCGAACATGGTTTGGTAAATACACCACAAATAAAACAACAGCTTCCTATTGTTTTTTATTGACTCATTACTGATTTAGTGATTTTTGTTTTTATTGCTGTTATTATAAAAATAAACTATGCTAAACAGAGATCCACAATACCGATAGAAGAATTCATGGAGAGAATCTTCCAAGCTTAAATAAATCAATTCTGTTGACAAGCCTAATAATCTCTCTTGGTTCCAGACTGCAATCGGTTCAGTGATTTTCGAATAAAAAAAATACACTCGTTATTTAGCAAACATCGGGTACGAGCTGTTAAGGTGGTCAAAACTTTGACTCTGCATTTCACAGAATCTAAAAATATAAACAATTATTAGTTCCACTTTTGAAAAGTGGTAGGTGCACTCAGAAAAATATGCTCAAACCATCTACAAGTTAAATTGAACTGAGCATTTTGTTAGAGAAATTTTAGCTCATGTGGTAAAGAAGATATCAGAACCAATATGTGGTGTAGTTGAAGCAATATGATGAGGGGAGTATGAATATCTTGACCTGAGAATAATTTAAAATCTGATTAAATCAATCAAATTATTTTTCTGAGCTTAATAGCAGCATGTTTAATGAACAAACTTGATACAAATAAGCTATTTGGATTACCTTAAGTCGGGCTAGATTTATGGAATAGCTTTTATTTTAAGTTTCTGATTCAGCTTGACAAGCGAATTTTTCTTAAAAAAATTTCAACGAGAGTTAATTCACTCTTTTTCGCATGTTTGGTAGCTCTTTTGCTACCATCGTTATCCTTATGATACTTTAGTAGTAAATAGTAGTAGTAGTAGTATTAAGTAGTAAATATTTTTTCAGTATCCAAAAAGTATGGTACTTTATTTGTAGACGCTAACGCAGATATAGGTTATTTTACAGCTTCTGATCAACTTGGATTTGGTTGTTTAGGATTGAAGACATTTTAAACCAGGCTATATGAATATATAATAATGTTATTATTTTAATATCACTTTTTAATATATTCTTTACTAAACAATGCCATGTTCTGCAAAATTATGTAGTAAAATTTCATTGTAATAGTTATATTTCTATTTATTACTTAATAATACTTTTTTAATCAAACTAAATCACAAATCTACCTAAATCAGAAATAAAAACTGAAAATTTCCAAATGTATATTATAAAAATTTGGCGTCAGTTTTTTAATGCTAAAACCCCAGACCTTCAATGCAAAATATTGAAAGTCGAAAATATCTGATCTGAATTTGGTTAAAAATATAACTTTTTAGAAAATAAACATTAAATGCCCAAAAACAAAATGCAGAGTATTATTTATTCCTTTTCTAGTTCTCCAAGCACCTCTAGTGCGTGAGCACGTTCTCTAGTCTTGCACATCAAGTCCGCTTAGTGCTCCCTTGATTTGATTACTAGAGACACGGTCTATCCCTACGCTTTTTTCCTCCAACTACCGCTTCAAATATCTTTTCCATTCAAGCATCATCATTCATTCCCACAACATGTGCAAGCTCGCGTAATCACTGGATGTCAACTCTCTAAATTATTCCAAAGTCGTGTTAAAGCTTGTCCAGATTGTAGTTCATGCGGATACAGTAGTAGTCGACAGGTAAGAAATACAAACAGGTATGTCGATGAAGTCAAATTGGAAATGATTAAAGCATATAAATTTTATGGAGTCTTTGTAACTTTTAATATGTCTTTAACCAAATTCAAAGAAGGACCCAATAACTTAAAGTTTCGCAAACCATAATACACAGTATATAGAAGATGCTTTTAAGAAAATAAATGTGAGTTCGCGCATAAAATATAGTTGCTTCAAGATAAACATATATATATGTGGTTTGCGAAGCAGATTTGAAGTAAATCTTTGGGTATTGGGACTAAGTGATACATATGAAAAACAGTCACTCCGATCTTTTCAAAAACAAAGAAGATATATTTTAATCATATAAGTAAAATTATAAAACTACCACATAATATATATAATAAGTTATTGTAGATGCACTAATGATACTCTGACACAAAAAAAATATAATATTGAAATGAATTTGAACAATCGAAAATGCTGCAGCTCTATATAAATCGTGATCGACAATTGGGATTATCGGTTAATATACTTTCAAATTAAATACAATTTGGATAGGAAGAATTAATTTCATAATAGGTTTGATGTCTATACATTGTACATTGTATTCAAATCGAGTATTGAAGTCCAGTCATTTTTCATTTCCTTACGTGAAATACACAGATGAGCTGACCATAACATACTATACAATCGGTAAGATCACGAGGTTATTACACACTTACTAACCATTTACCTTATTTTAGCAGAGTTAATAAAAAAACGTTCTTTTAATCATCCACATAGTATTATTTGGATGGTTTATGGAAGAAGTTGGAATTTATTTTTGTTGAGTACATCATAAATACAGAAAATAAAGAAGCATGATTATAAGTGAATCATTTCAAAATTTGTATTTGTATTGTACAGTACTGGGAAACAGGTAGCATTATCTCGTTAAAGTTATACGACAAAGGTATCTGCTTTGTCGACTTCAATTGATGAAATGCCGCAATACTCGCAATGCCGCTTTTTCCATTCAACAAATTTTAAAATTTATGTTAATTTAATATACGTTTTAAATATTTATTTTTATCGATTATGACAATTAAGTCTTTATATCGATAACAATAATCTAACACAACCTTAAAATGGTTTCCATTTTTAGTCCTAGTCAAAAAACCGTTGCTTATTTCGTTATTACTAAGTAACTAAGAGGTGAAAGTTCTATTAAAAACAGTATTTATTTTTGAAGATACATTCTTATGTTTTAGTGAAAAAGATTATGCTTCATATATCCAACCGATTAAAATTTATGAGAACGAAGTGGGAACCAGCAGAAGAAGAGGGCGACCAAGAAAATGATGGAAAGATAATGTGCAGCAGGACTTAGAAATAATGAATTTAAAAAATTTGAAAAGAAAAGCAAAAAACAAAGAAGAACGAAAAACTGTTGTTAAGCAGACTTAGATCCTACATGGACTGTATAGTCACGGATGATATCCAACTATATATATATTATACATATTGAAATATATTCAATTAAATTTAATAAATAAACGAATAGTCATATTTTTTTAATATATTATTTCACTGTTTTATTATTGCCTTTAAATTGTTTACATTTTGCACAGAAATTTAACTGGTTTCGCTATCGGTGTCTGGGCATGGTGGAGTCCATACCCATTGGTCCCAGCTGACACACTCACCTACTGAATCTAAGAATCCAGTAGCAATAGGACATTCAACATTATCTGCTTCAGCACCATCTGATGCGCAAGACCAGTAATGTGTAGGATCCCAGAAGTTACGGTATTTCTGACCAGCTCTTGCACCAACGCAGTCAGGTTGTCCATTTCCATCAGAATTGCAATCTGCATTGGCGCAGGCCAAAGCAGCAACAATCAAAGCGAAGGCAAAGACTGTAAAAGTATTTATTGTTATTATTAATTATTATTTTTTTTCAAATTTTTAATATTTTCTCTTACAGAATTTCATTTTTTTTAGCTATTTCCAAACAGAAAGTGGCAAGTAACTGATATCCACAGAGCTCCAAACGTCAAACTTTTATACCCAAAAATTGTCGAAAATATTCATTAATAGGAAATTATGCACTTCCAACAGAATTTGCTACTATTAACAGTATTGTTAAAAATGTTATCACTTTAATTGGAATTCGATATCAATCTTCACACAAACTATGATTGCTTTAAATGAAGTGCGAAATTGAGATATTAAAAACAGTAGTAACATTTCGCATTGTCAGAGATAAAAACACTAAAAATAAATACTCTTTGACAATTTTATAAAAAAATTATTCGGAACTGATTTTCCAAATAAATTTCTAAATACGTGAGGTTGTTAAAAAATGTCTGATAATTGATTTCTGATAAAATATAAGAACAATTTTAATAATTTGTCAAAACAGAACAACTCGTATCAAAATCTAAAATTAATTATTTGCCTTTTATCACTGATGGCAATAAGCTTTGAAATTCTCACAGTATCAAAATTAAAAAATATAATTTTGATTAAAGAGAATTATTAGTGATTGAAAAATTTAATGAAAGTACATATATTCTTCATATATAATTTTTTTAGATTACAAGAAAACAGCAAAATACCAGTTAGTCTACCGTAATAAGTTTATCAGATATGAAACTAGGAAGTTCTTGGAAATAATTTTATTTTTTTTAATGAATCCACAGTAGTCGAAGCAGTGATTCACTACTTTATAAACGTTTTTATCATTAATTCAATTAAATTTTATCAAACTACAGGTAGTTATAAGGTCACAGCTTGTTTTTCTAGTACATTCTATTTTATCTATTTACTTCCAATTGTTTTAGTTATTTACTTGTCGTCATTTAGACTTGTAAGAAGTTTATTTGTTAAGATGAGCAATACATGTCTCTCTATGAATTCAGTGGTTTCTTTATAAGATAACAATAATTTGGATGTGTAAAAATAAATTAAGTTAGACTAATTCTATTGATTTCAAGCGATTTCAAATAACGTTAAGCCCCTATATTGATTTTTATTTCGAATTTTTTAGACATATCATGTGCTTGAAGCATTATTTATGATGCAGAGTCACAAAGCATTTTTTTAATGATTTCTCAAAATTTTTTCTTAGATCAGATCTTATCTGTATTTTCAGTACACACGCACCGAACTATTACTGTGGTTTGCATACCGCATAAATTAAGTACTTTTATAAATATTAGTCAGAAATAAGTTTCCATAAATAAATTATATTTTTTATTAATTCAGTTTTTCACTGAACATTGATTGAACATTGCAAAATATTCATTAGCGATGTCTTTTAAAAATACTGGGTAATTGTACCTTCTGCTCAAAAAGTACCCGGATTTTGTAAATAAAACACACATATTTAAATTTTATTCCAAATTTATTTTATCCCCTTCAACATATGCTCCGATACATATATGCCAACGCTTAACGCAATCTTCCATACACTTTTGGCTTTTAGTTCCTTCAGCGAATTCTCTTTTACCGATTCAGTCGACTCAAAACACTTACCACGAAGGGGCAATTTGTGTTTCGGGATTGGCGATTTGGCGAATATGGTACCTGAGCGATGACAGTGGTGCCGTGTTTGGTCAAAAAATCCCGTTCAACAAGAATTTTCCATAGCAAAAATAGCTAAATGCACTTGAGGTAGTCTCACATTAACAGCTACTGTAAACAAACTAATTGAGAGATAGTGCTCAAATTTGTACCACATATCAAGAAAGGGTGTACCAACATAACAAAAAAAAATTTTTTTAAAAAGGTATATTACTTAAGGAGTAGTTAACAAACAACAAAGTCCGGATACTTTTTGAGCAGGAGATATTAGCAGTTTCAAAAGAAACGTAAATAGGACATACTTATAATTAAGATTCTGTTAAAATCTTTTCTTCAATATATTGTTTGGACTATGGTCGTATGAAATACAACAGTTTTGAATGAGGCGATTTTCGATGACCTGTTGTAACATAGCTGGCAATAGCTTGGCCATCTTTTAACAGATAATAATTTTGTTTACTTTCAAAGCATGAAGATTTTGAGAATTATACACATTTGTTAAATAAGATCTTTTGTGTAACCGCAAAAAAGAATTCCTTGATGTCAAATCGCTTGATTTTTATGTATTCATATAATTATAATATAAAGTTATATGTTTGGGATTACATTTCTTGTGCAACTTAATCAAAAAGACGACGTACATTAGCGGTCATTGCAACCGCATCACTTATAAAATATCACATATCCGTCAAATATTAAATAATACTTTTATCAGATATATATTTATTTGATTTTTCTATATATTTCTCATCACATTATAAAATGTTTGATCTTCGATTTGAGAATGTTTTTGAAAAGATATATACACATATCCCTTTTTTTGAATAATTAACAAAATCTGCTTCTAATAGGAAAACAATTTTATTCTTATTTTTTCTTATTGTAGTTTATTGTAGATACTTTAACAACACATGTTGTATTCACAAATCATAAAAATTAAAAAATAAAATAAATAAAATTAATTTTATTTTTATCAGTGGCCTATTTCGAAATAAAAAACTAGCCCCAGAAAAATAAATTCTTAATATCTTAATACAGTATTTAATATCATCAATCGAAAAGCTTTTGTTGTACTGAAACTTTCCAATTTTTCAAGACGATTCCGTTCCTTGCAACTGGGCAAATCGGTGAGATCTTTATGCATACACATTAATGTTTTATTAAAGGAGCATTTAAACCATCCTATAATTCATATGGGCTTCAGCATAGTTCAAAATAAAGAAGTAAAACATTATTCTCAACCGCAAAAAATTCTAAGTTATCTAAGTTAAGTATGACATTGGGTCAAGTATCTTTTTTGAAGCAATCCTTGAGGTTCAAGCTTTGTAGCCTGAAATATAAAAAATCTGTATAAACAAAAACAATCAAAAAATATATCTAAAGACACTTGATGCTGGATATTTAATTTAAAAATAATTTAATTAATTGATATATAAAACTTCATATAGTAGAAAATTAGTACTACTCCCATTTAGTAATTATTAATCTTATATTGTTTTTTGTTGTCTTGGACTTAAAATAAATTTAATTATAAAACAATGTATTTCTGTCTTTTGTAATTTCCAATATTAAATAGAATATTTTACAAAATAAATATTTGCTATATATATAAGTAAGAAATTATATTAATTTAATTAAAAAATTTAAATGTAAACCCTAAAGCATCTAATCTTATTAGTCTCAATATTTTACACAAAATAGTAGTAAGAAATAGTTGTAGAATTAATAGCAATGATTATGCTTGTTTTTCAATTTTTCGAAATAAAATTTTATTGTTTTTTTTAATAAATCAAAAAATTAATTTATTAACTTTGCTCTACAATAATTTTAAGTCATTTTGAATAATAAATTTATCTTACGAGTACAAGTGGGCGGTATCTCACTGGAATAACAGATATAAGGAATTGCATTTGTTGCACAAAAGCAATGCTATGCGTGCAATTGAGATTTATAAGGATATCAAACGTTAAATCACTTGCTGAAAAGGAAGTACCATTGAATTTGTGGAGTGATTGATTGAGTATTGAAGTTAAGGAATAAAATATGTTCCTCTTAATAATTGCGAATAAAAAAGTTTAAGTACAAAAACTAAAAATATGAAGATTATATGCCACACCATACTTTCAGCTCAAAAAGTATGCGGAATAGACTTACTTTGATTATGTTAATAAAATTTTCCTAATGTTCCTTCTGCAGGGTCTAAGAGTCATTAGAGAAACTTATTTGTGTTTTGGAAATATATTACTCCTTGTATATGCTTTTAATGCAAATATGAGCAACTGGATCAGTTTGGAACACAAATTAAATAAATTTTTTATTTGAGTTTCTTATGAATTGATAATTGCCGGATTTGTCTCCACTTTATATATTCTAAGTTATTATCAAATTTGGTCCCACTAATTTTTTTTTGTAAGTTTTATAAGATTAGTTATTCCCAATGCTTTTTCTGTTGCACTACCAGAAGATTTGTCTCTATATTTTCCAAATTACTATAGACTTTGTATTTACTATATCTTTTGCTTAATTACAGCGTTGTATGATCAAACAAATTTCAATAAATTAAATAAAATTTTCACCTTATCTTTACTTTGCTATTCGAACTTTTAGTTTCTTTTCGTCATAAAGAAGCGTCACTCTTGGCGAGGAAAAACTAACAACTACTGTTTTTTAACCTTATTGTTAATCTAAAATCATAAGTGGCACTTGCTATGCTATTTTCCAATAAACGATGTATATAAAATAAACTGACCAGACACTGTAAAGTATGTAAAGCAAATACATAATATGTTATTGCACTGTAA
>NC_051847.1:71326665-71335183 GCF_002237135.1 Teleopsis dalmanni | reverse complement strand
TACTTAACACCATTTGCGTTACAAATCTCAGAATGGTACATGGCCCTCGGGAAGGTATGGCAGATCTGAGGTCAATTATTGCTTAGTCTGATGAAGTGATAAACAATAATCCAGTCAAGGCGCAAAGAGGGGTTTTGAAGAAGCTTCGTAGTTAATACAGAGTAAAAGTACTCAGGTGCACTGACTCAACTAGCCTCAACATAATAATAAAATTATAGTATTAATAATTATTAAATAATTGTTTAAACTTATCTAAAAGTCTTAACTACATTGTATTTGTTTTTTTATATAATAAAGTTCCTTAAATAGTTTAAGGTTCCAAAGCAAATCTTGAGAGATTTCTTGACTTCTTCTTCTTGACTTGAAGAATGACTAATTCTTGATATGTTTTTGTGTAGAACTTACTTTTCTGCCCACTGTAAGCAAAATTTCCAAAATTTCTCTACCACAGCAGTGGTACAGTGAGTCAAATAAGAATAATAAGAATAATAATCGTTTATCTTCAATTAAATTTATTGAAATGCTAATTATTTTTATGCGAAGACAATTATTATTTTATAAGCTGTTGAGAAAGCAAAGCCAGCAGCTGCACAGCAGCCTATATTCTGTTATTTTCTCTGAAAATCTGTGCAATAAAAACATAATGAATCACTTTTTCTCGCTCGTAAATGGAAAATTAGCACATTCTGTATGGCATTTTGTTTGGAACATTATTCATCGCAACCATACAAATTCATCATTTCACATAAAAATTTATGGTAAATAATAATTTATATGCCGCAATTTAATAAATTACATAAAAAGTGAAACAATAATGCTAATAAATTGTGTCCACATCTAAATTAATTAAAAATTGCATAGATTGAGGTTTGCAATTGCAAGTGACTTCCTGCAAATTAATTAAATTTTATAGATACTTTCATTTAATATAAGCAATAATTAGTAATTTTCAATAAATAAAAGTAAATTATTGAATAATTGGTCAATAAATAAGTGAAAACATATCGCACAAATAGAATTGTTCGTGTGCAAAAAACACAAGACTCTCAGTCGGCACAGAAATTGAAATGAAAATTTTTGCTAATTAATCTATTAGAAAATTATTATTTTTTATTCAATGTCAAATTGAATAAAAAATAATTACTATAGAAAAATATTTAGAAAATGCTAGATTAAATAAATTAATTAATATATTATTAATAATACACTTGTAGTTTAACAAATTAACATAACAATTTATGTGTAAGTATAGTTTCCTATATGTCAACACTTCTCAAGAAAATAAACATTTTGGAAAGTTGAAGAAGGTTCAAAATAAAACTTTTGACTCGAAATAGCTTCGGTCTATATGGCATAAATATATTTTCTATTGCACTATACATTGACTTTCTGCAGATTCAGCAAGGCAGCAAGCTAGATAATGTTAGCTAGCCAAGACCACGCATAGACGTAACACGTCTGCAACAATACCAGATTAGAATTTTTAAGGGCAGTTAGTGACAGTACATATTGCTTAAGATTTCTGTGTTATTTAGGAATTTTACGTGACAGTTACATGATAATCTAATGTCAGTGATGAAGTTTAGCCCGTCAAAACTGATAGCTCCACGGAATTTTATTAGATTTTTCGAAAAAGCCAAAATAGAAATAGCCCAGATTCGTCAGTGTTTCCTTGATTCTTGATTTCCTTTTACAAATCTTGCTTGTTTATTGAAAATTCACGTAATTCATCGCAGATAATAATCCTAATGCACCGATATTCATGGTTTCTTCATCTTCCGCTCTTATGTTTTTCACATATGATAAACTCTTTAATTTCCACTCTTTAACCAGTTATTCCAAGACTAAATGTTCTATTTCATTTTCCATATCCATTCACTGTCCACTCTTCAACTCTTAAATTTTAGGGTTTAAGTATTCTGATTTATTTTCTATTCCCATTCATTTTCCACTCTTCAATCAGGTATTCCAAGACT
The DNA here is from genome assembly GCF_002237135.1 of Teleopsis dalmanni. Taxonomy (NCBI): domain Eukaryota; kingdom Metazoa; phylum Arthropoda; class Insecta; order Diptera; family Diopsidae; genus Teleopsis; species Teleopsis dalmanni. The sequence goes on along the minus strand of NC_051847.1, from coordinate 71,333,207 downwards.
AAGTATTCTGTTTTTTTCCATTTACATCTACTTTCCACTCTTCAACCAGTTTTTCCAAGGCTAAGTATTCTGCTTTATTTTCTATTTCTTAATCGTCTAGTTGCGTCAGTGTCTGATTTGCGATTAGAGATAATTTTCTTAAGCCCGGTTTTTATATTTATTTTTTCAAACACGAAAATATTAGTTCTATAAATAGTACATGGAACTCTTAACATTCTTTGATATATTCAAAATCTCAAGGCTTCATTTTCCTGTTTATCTAATTTTTTATAAGTCTTCCCTGAACAACAATGCATTTAATATTGGCTACTTTGTAGATTTACTGATGTTTATGTATATCTCCATACTTTTTGAATTTTGTGGTGCAAAAAGAAGGGAATGTGATTTAACATATATTTTCAAATAAATGGGGTTTTTTTTTTGAAAAATGACATAACTTTTCCAATAAATCATTTGTAAATCCCCGTAATTTTTATAGCTATAGAGATTTTTCTAAATATTTAATTGTGATATACTATATTTAATCTACTAAGATAAAAAAAAGTGATAAAACCTTGAATTAAATATGATTTCAATATTCTTTAAAACCAAGTCCAATTCTACAAATTCTTTCTACTCAAAAGAAAACCCCCTATTGTTATCAACTTTCGCATAATTTTAAATATTTTAATATTAGAAATTCAAGTATATCATCTCGTTATAAAAAAATGGGAATCACAAAAAAATACTATATCGGGAACACTCAACTTTTGGATTGAAATTATTTTAATGGGTTAAGATGTGAAAAGTATCTGAAAAGTGCCTCTAAGTCTAGTGATCGATATTTAAAACCAGTATTTAACCAATATAAATTAAGCATAGTTAACTTAAAACTATAACTAGCTTTAAACGGGAGCTTGAAAGTGTCTGTTGCTAAATCGAATGAAAATAAGAATTAACTTAACCTTATTCATAATTACATAAATGAATATAGAGATTTCGGAAAGTAGTGACTACAACAACAAAAATTCTTTTTATATTATTTTAATTAATTGAATGTTTGGTTGACCATACAGCTATTTGGAGTATTGCCAAATACCCTTCATCAGTGGTCTTGGAATTATTTCTGGTATTTAATTATTCGTAAATAATTTTTTGAGACTGCAAGTAAATGAAGATGTAACATTTTTTTTTAATGAATGTCATTGCCACTATGTAATAGAATCGGGTTCACAACTATCTTCATATACCTAAGTTCTATTTTAATAATAAATAAATACCATTTATAAACTTGAAGTATCGTAAATATACATATGTTTCAAACTTAATAAAGTAATGACCTATATTATAAGTAAAAGTTTAATCACGTACTACTACTTTTTAGGCTCAATTAGTTGTGCCTAAAGCAGTTAGTTTACACGTTCTAAATTATGGGAAACAATGCATTCGATAATTGGTGCCAAAGAACGCATAGATAGATGGCAGCGTAACAATCTACTGAATTTAGTTGGTTCGACGTAAACGTAAAAATTTTTTCATGTCTAAACGGTTGGACTTGCGGTTTTTATGCCGATTAGTCAATTTCTGATTACTTCAGTGCTTACACTTTCTATTTTGTTCATGACAACTATTTCACCTTTTACATCTTAATATCGGACACAATTGACTAGTATATTAAAGACTTGCACTAACTCAATATATTCTAGTAATACTTCACTTTTTATATTACGATAATTTTAAATTCGATAAGAATTGTAATATAAATAATATGAACAAATTTTAATAAACGCTAATTTTTTTTATTAATATTTATACATATTATTAATGTATCTATAAAAATTTTTATAATTTTTTAACATGTACACTGAAGAGGGTCTACGAAGTACGTCGAAGTATCTTTAATATAAAAAATTTTTTATAAAAATTAATATTTATTTAAAATAATGAATACAAATTAATAATTGTAAGTTTTAAAAAAAAAAAACTTTTTATAATTTTATGTATTAAATAAACGACTTAAGCCCAGTAATAATCAATAACAAATTTTTAATTGCCAACTAAACTTTAATCAATTTTTATTAACATAGACGTAGAAACCTATTAGATGTAAAATCTATCTAAAAGAAAGCATACATAACAAACCATTATAAGTACAAATTATATTCTATGGTTTAAATAACCCCAACGATGTTAGCAAATGAACTCTACTCTCACTCGAGATCATTGTCTTCATAAATGTTGTTTATTCGAAAGAATTTTTATGTGCCAAGGTATTGAAATCTACATTCTTCTTCGTTGTTAATAACAACTAATTTTATAAATTTATGTCTTTAGTAATATTTTTTGACTTTGGACTTTGAAATCTTAATTGCAATATTGACAATATCACTTCCAACCTCTTTTAAAATTTATACTCAAAAAAAACTCATAAAAGTTTTCTAACAATAATGCATATAAATATAAAATATATTTTATAGGTTATCAATGTCAATATAACGGTGTAGATAATTTGATTAACAATTTATCTATTATCTATTATTATTCGATTTTTTTTTAATGTCAATGTTACCGAATATGGCAACTAAAATAGTTTCCATACGCTCAGAGCCATTCGGAATGCAACTCATGAGACCCACTGCCACCACAGCGAATACCAGCACGTACGCACAAATTGGCTTTAATATATGGGCATATATATATGTACATGTATATATATATCAAAATGTATGTGTATATAACTTTGTAGCAGATATTGCTAACCAAGTTGTGGACATAAACATATGGCAGCTTTGCTGTCATCATTACTTTATAGCCAATAATCATTTTCATCTATGAATTGCATTTATTTTTCAGTGAATAAACATCTTTGGGATGCGGTTGTTTAGCTTCTGTTTTGTTGTATTTGTTTTTTTTACTGGATTTGTTGTTGTTAGTTTTTTTTATATAATATACAAAAAAAGACAACAATAAATTTATTTAACGATATTACGAAAATCTTTAACAAGACAAATATAATTGGATCAATTTAATTTTTTTTCGAATGTTCAGCTTATATTTACTTACTGCTGTCCTTCTGTACCAGTGGAACAGAGGGTCTCAGCTTTTACGAGTATATGGTATTGTTATTAAGGGTACTACAATTATAAATAATTAACAGGAAAAAATTCATATCAAAAATCATCATCATCAATATTAGTGGCGCAACGATTTTAGTTGAATCTTGGCCTCCCTTTGAAAATGCCTCCACGTATCTCTGTCGTTTGCTATCATTCTCCAGTTTCTTCTCCAAGCTGTTGCGCTATTTGATCCACATTGGGTATCCAGCGTCAACTCGGATGCCCTCTTTTTCTTCTTCCTTCTGGAGCATATTTTTTGTTGGGTTATCTAGCTCTTTTTGACATTCGTCATTAAAAATAATAATATTAAATAGTATATAATAATATGTTAAATAAAATTAAATTTTGGAATGGCACTAGCGGTTGAAGAAATCAATAAGCGAGTAATGGACATAGATCATATGATAATTGAAGCAGACGAAAGTTGCGCTATAAAGGGTACTGCATTTGCTTACACCCCACCAGACCAAGCAGAGTTGTACAAGCGAGTTAAAACGAATTTCTTCCGCCACTGGTACTTTCGGTATGTGGCTATGGACGAGACATAGATTAACTGCTATATATAGAAACCTTAAAGTTCTTTAACTTAGGCAATAGCAGACGGCTGAACTTGCTTAAAGTGAGCAAAACATTAAAAGCCAGCTGGCAGGATTATAGCTGATATTCGTATTTTGGAATAAGCTTATATTTTGTGGAATGGTTTAAAGCAGAAGACTCCTAAATTGAATTAAAGTGCCATATGTATATATATATAATACATATGAATATTGATTATTAATTTTTTTTGTGGTGATGCGTGTGAAGCCCATCATGGGCCGTCGGTGCCATCGTCATGATACCAGTGTGCCAGACTCTTACCGACTAAACCACCAAACCTTGCCATCAGGGAGATATATTTATTATTTTTTTCAAATGATTGAAATCATCTCAAGTAAAGGAACCTATTTAATACATAATAGTTTTTGTGTAAGATTAATTATAACTTCTGTTAATCTTATTTATATTTTTTTATAAGTAGAATTCTTGACAAACTTTACTAATTTTTTTATTTATTTTGTTTTCATGATTATTTATCATAATAAAATAATATTTAATAATTTTAAACACAAAAAAATTATTTTTGCAATGTCAACTAAATAATTTTAACAAGATTCTTTTAATACTCTTTGAAGCAAAAATATATTATTCAAAAAACAATATATATATATACATATTTTCTACAAGTATGTATTTTGGTATTATTATTAACAAACACTAGTAGTATATATATATGTATATATAACACATAGCAATTGTTACACTTGAAAACATATTTTAAAAAGGTCTGGTTTTTGTAAAATTGTTTTACTCAAATATTTCACGATTTTATTTAAATGCGCATTTGTATAAAAAAATATTTTTAAATAATAGTTTGTTGTTTAATTAACTTTTTTTTTTAATGCTATTTTTTTATTAGCATAAAGAATATAAAATAAAACGTCTAGTCAGCAAAAAGTCATATATAAATATGGTTAAGGGCACATAGCAAAAAATTTCACGCATGCTATAAAGCAATGATGCATTTAATATAGCATGCAATAGAATCAGTAGAGAATATGTATTTATGTACGTATAAAATTTATTTTTATCATTTATAACTATATTCGTAACGTATAACTAATGCAATAAAATTAGTATTAATTTAGTATTCAATTGTATTATAAGTATTTTACTTCATATTAGTATTAACATAATATATAAAAATAAAATTTAAACAGTATATTAAATATTGCATTATTATTTAAATAATATTAAATAAATTTTAAAATAATTTATTCTGATTTGTTATAATCATAATTAAGTTACTAATGACATTCTCCCTACATAATATATTAGACAAGTCTACATATTTTATATTAAGCTGAATTTATAGTACATTTCCACTGGCTTCGTTAGACCAGTTAACTTACTTGTGATTGTTTGAATTACTTAAATTTCAAGTAAGTTAACTGATGTAACGAAGCCAGTGGAAACGTATTATAAACTGAGCTTAGCACAAAATATGTTGACTGTTTACTAAACAGTGTTTAGATGTAAATTGTATGAATTACTTTAATTTCAAGTAAGTTAATTAAAGTGATACCATTAGATTTTTGTATTTAAATCTATAAATAGGCAGCAATTTATGCCATTTTTTATACAAAATTCAATCTAAGATATGCTAAAGGGGGTTCTACAAATCTAAGTGTGAACATCGTACTTCATTGTTTATAATTTGTTAACTCATAAGTAGTTTAATGTTCATTTATTATTTAAAAATAATTAAAAATAAATTTTAAATATTTTAATTAATTTAAAATATATATATTTTTGGAATTATTTTTTTATAGAATTCATTTCTTTGATATATAAATGACAATCTATACTCTTAACGCGCGTGCTACAAATAAATTGAGCATTTTTTATAGCATGCTATAAAATATAAAAAAGTATCTTAAAAATCAACTTGTTGCGAATCTTTCACACTTTAAAACGAAAATTTGTTTAGTTAAATTAACTAATTAAATTTATAAGGTCTAGCAAGTTTTTTGCTATATTTTTTTATAAGTTTTCCGATTAAACTTTTCGATTTGTAGTTAATTTTGCTGTACTTTAAGTGACCTAAATTGTATCTTATCACAACTTTTACATGCATTTTACAAAGTTACGACAAAAAAGTTTCAATTGAAAAATATTAATATGAAATTTTTTCTTCACGCTTCGTTATCAACTTTAAAGTTTATATGTTCTTTATGAAACACCGCATTGGAGGGCTTAAAATTACATATATACATATATATATATATTTATATATATACAGTTTCAGTGCAAACTTGAACCTACGAGTATATATACTTTTTTAGTTTATCTTCGTAAATTTTAAAGCAATATTTATGGGTTTATTGCTTTTGCAAAAACTTTTTAGAGGTGCTTAAATTTCAATTATTTTCATTTTTTGCTTAATTTGTAAATTTTTAAGGCTTCCTATTATTAATTGCTGCAAAAAAACATAAAGAATTTTTTTTATTTAACAAAAATGATTTGAAACTCAAAGTAGTCACTTCTCTACATTCAATTGAAATTTAATGGCATTACAAAAAAAATAATATTGCATAAATAAAATTGAAATCTACCAGATATTTGTGCTATAGTAATTTATAAAGAGAACTGAAACAAAGAACGTCAATAACTATGAATTTTTTTATGATTAAATATACTTTTGATAAAAAATATCTTAATTTTTGTGAGATATATATGTATCTTATTTTTGAAATATTATTTAAATATACAGATTATTCGTTCTTCATAGATTAAGAATATTAAGAAAAAACAAAATTTATTTATTTCAATTCTTTATAGTTAAATTATTTTGATTGAATCAATCCCACAGCTCTTAATAATATTGATATAACTCTCATTATCAAACAA
>NC_051847.1:71311002-71326565 GCF_002237135.1 Teleopsis dalmanni | reverse complement strand
CTAACAATCTTGTAATACATGTAAGCACTTACATGTCACCACTTACAAGTGTATAACACAAGCACCAAAAAAATAAAAAGTCAACACAAAACGCAACATTCCACTTACTTGACTTCTTAAACTGCCAGGACTATCGCGTTTTTCCCACGATAATTTCGAAATATTTTGCTCATCGTCTACTTCTTGTATGCACGACAAATTTCCCGGATACGATTTAAAGTTGTTAAAGTCTAACGAGTGATAACCACTGTTGCCACTACTGAATTGTTGATGGTGCTGCTGCTGTTGCTGCTGCTGCTGTTGATGCTGTTGACTAAAGTATGAATAGTAACCACCACTTGTGAAACTGCTCCCGGCAGTTGATGACATCCCTGGCAACTGATTATCTGAACCCCACCATACTTTGCTATAACTGCGTTGAAAAGCCATTTTGTCAGTAGTACCAAAGGATCCTATGTAAACCAATATAAGGATACTTTTTTCTCTCTATCGTACTTGTTAGTTGTTGCTTTTATTTCTGTTGTTGTTGTGGTTGTTGTTGTTGTACTTATTGTAACTGCTATTATGTTGGTTGAGTAAATAGATTTAAATCTGTAAGTAAGCGGAAAAATAAGGAAATGTTAAAATATTATTTTTTCGTTTTACTAAAAGGAACAATTTTATACTAAAGTAAAGTAAAATATACAATTCCATTTACATATACCAGGGTACACGGACAGACTACTGAACGAACTCAATCTCACACAAAACTAAACAAAATGGAGTGCTTATATCCGCTGCATTGGGAAACCTGCGAAATTTCATCACCTTAAAGACGCTTCAAATGCTTAAGTAAATTTATTTCAAAGAAAGAAAATGGCAAAGTTCCTTGTTAGTTTCTAAGAAGTCCCTTTTATCCTTTTCACCTTTTTCTACTCGTTTTTTATATTTTTCTATTTTTTATTTCATTTGTATATAAAAATATGATTACCGCGGAAGTGGTTGGATTTTCTAGGAAATCGCACAAACTGACGTGGTTGGAGTTTAGCGAAAAAAGTGCCTCCAGCGAAATTATATAAAAATGATGAATAAATGAAATGAAATGATAAATAATGTCCTTTTTTTAACATTTATCTGTAATTCATTCCAAACTCAAATACGTGTTTAGGTTGTTATTTGAGCTGAAAAGGTGTGTGGTACTGAAAGTAGACACAAACCCATTAAAATAATTACCTTATCCATTATCTACGAAGTATTCAATTTATAATGATTTCTATATTAAGATAATTTTTTGAATAGTTTTAAAAATTACGAGAAGCCCCTATCAACATATGTATATTACTAAACACATCCATAAATGTCAAAGGCAAAGGTTTTAACAATGTCATCTACTTCAGTAGTTCGTTTGGTTAAGGTTGGTAGCAGTAGCAGATCATCGGATATTCTTTAACTTTCCAAAGTTAGCGATTATTCAACAAATGACTTCCTCATTTTTCCATCTAAATAAGTAAGGAAATTGATTTATCCAATATAATCTAATTAATTTAACAGAAATTTCTTCCATACAATAAAGTACATACTTAAAATCTTTTTTAATCTCAAAGGAAATATTTGATTGTTTCTTTCTTGTGTATATTTTGACAACTTCTAAAATAAAAGATTAAATAAAATAATTCATATTATTTATTATTTCTTAAAATAGTTCCCTCTAATGAAATGAAAACGCAATTTTCCTTCAAAAATACTTATACATCATTAACTAGAGAGCTGGGAGGGCGACAGTAAGCAGTGCAGTGTCTAACGATCCCTGTTAGTAAGTTGCCAAATTTAGTCATATTATGTAAAAGTCATACAGATCAGAAATTACATATGGCATATATGTGTTATAGTAGTTAATAACTTCCTGTAGAAAATAGAGTTAAGTATTTTCTCTTAATGCTCTCCAGAGAAACATAGATCTTTGCCACTAGGGATATTTCTAGGGAAGCACTAAGGTGTAGAAAACTGTGTAGTTTTTTCGTTCGTTCGCTTCTATAGATTTATGTTTAGGAACTCAAATAGGATCGTTATATTACAACTCACCAATTTCGGTTATGCACTTTTTAACTAACTTTGATTTTATTGTGTTTATAATTACTATTTAACTAACTCTCAAGTGTGAACACTATGTAGTTAAGTAATAAAGGAATAGAAATTATTTGAAACATAACTTCCTCTAATTAAAATTATATCAAATAATGCAAAAAAGTTAAGAAATTATTACAATAAGAAAAATCACTGGATTAAATAATAATAAATTAATAGTATTAAATGCCGAAGTGTTCAACATTATCATATATCTCGTTTATTTTGTCAATTGTCATAGAACTCCCAATAATAAATTTAAATAATAATAATATATATACAATGGATTGAATATTACATATTCAATAAGATAGAAAATAAATGACTTTTAACAAGAATTTAAATATATTTTAATTAATAGCTTTTTATTAGGAATAATATTTTAAAAATTTACTAGGATTAAAATTAAATAAATTTATTAAAATAATTAACGTTTGACTATGACAAATCTGATTATTTATTTAATTTCCATTTAGTAGTATTTTTTATATAAAACTAAATTTTTTTTAACTTAATTTATATATATTTTATTTTGTTTTTTTTTTTTAACAACTGTAATATGTTTTCACTTTTCATTAAAATATGTTTTCATTGTTGAAATGTAACAATATTTAATTTCCGTTACAAAGAATTAAATTTCCGTTTATTGCTATGAAATCGAATCCATTTAAAATATTTCAAGGGTTACCATATGAAACCTACAAATGAATACCAGCCGTATTAAAGGAGTAATGACTTTTCGTTTCTATTATTCAAAATTATTATTTATTCATCAATTGTTGAAAAAATTTTAAAATTTAATTTAATATATGAATTTTATATCAATAAGTAACCTTGTTATATTGATTAAATATAAAATTGCTCAAAAATCTCTGGAATAAATAGATTTTAAATAAATTACAGAATCGAAATAAAATAATCAAAAAGAGATTAAATTTTAGATGACTAATAAAAGTTTTAGGAAAAATATTAATAGCAGTAATATTAATTTTAAATAATACTAATTATCCTAACTTGGTCTTAAATGTTTGAAAAATCTTAAAAAGATTTTCGTTTCGTGGTTGTTTCAAGTCATCCACAACGCATTCTGAAGAATTGCTTCATGTAACAAGCATTTTCGATTTAACTTATGTATGCAAATAAGTGATTTGGTTTTTTTGATTTACACATATACTGCCTATATATAGTCTATAGCTATTATATGTATACATATGGTATAGCTATACCTATACATAGTATATAGGTAATAGCTAAGCGTTAGTATATATATATACAAGATAAAATAAGATACCTATAAAATATATCTCACATTTTTTTTAAAGTTACATGAAAAAGAAAGTAAATTTAATAATTTTCAAATTTATCTGGTACATCATATAATAAAATAACCCTTTTATATATACTTATATATAAAATCAAAAAGTTTTATGAATCAAAAAGTAAATTTAAATCTTTTCAAATTTAAATGGAACACCATCTAATAATACAATATAAATTATTTCTATAAACTGTGATGTTATTTTATTAATACCTTATACTTCAAATCATCTAATGAAATTGGTACAAAATCCAAATACCAAAATCTATAAAAATTTGTATCTAACTATACTGGCATACGAGATAACACTATATAAAAAAAAACGAGTAACTTAAATAATCTTTATTCTTTTAAGTAAAATTCTAATCTCCGGCTTATAAGAAACTATTGAAGAAGTTTTTAAACAGTATTTCGCGCTTCCTAAAGATATGCATAATTTAATTTATTAAAAAATTTTAAAAGTCTGAACATACTTATATCATCAACAACTCAAGAAACCATCTTTTTTCAGAACTATAACTTAAAATGTACAAATTTAGAAAAATTTAGCATTAAATAAAATTAGTTTATTTAAAAATTAAAATTACTAGTTAATTGACACTATTATTATATTATTAAAATATTGACTTAATGAAAATATACTTCATTTTACTTATTACTTAATAGAATGTATCAAATTTACACACACTAGATACGTACCCAATTCCAATATAAATACTTATTAATGAAATATTAAGCAATAAAAAGTGCTGTCAAATAACATATTAAAGGTTTATTACTCCAAAAAAAGTGAAAATTTTCTTTTTTTTTATGAGACATGAGACACTTGAGACAAGTGTGAGACTTGAGACCAATAGATGGTCTGACTACAAATTCTTGTTTTTAAAAAATATTATGTTTTAAGTATCTGCCTTATATATTGTATATGATATATATCATTCATTATTTTTCAACCGATTGCCAGATCAAATTGCCAAAGCTTATACTATAGAGGAGGTATGGTGCAGTGATACATAACAGACAAAATACATACATAAAATGGAATCAAACAAAATGTCATCCTTCAGTTCTTTTAAATTTCTTAGAGCAATAGCTCGGGACTAACTCTTTACTTAGGGAAGACAATAAAAAAGAAATTTTGATAGCAATGATTTACCATATACATTTGCTAATCATTGGTAATTATATTTAATACCATCCAACATATTTTAATTTTAAAGGGTAACGACTGGACTACTTACTACTGTCCTTCTCTCTTATTGAAGCAGAAGGCCTCAACGACTGAATTACTCTTTACTAACAATTTGCAATGAAATAGAATATTTGATAGTAGTGGTTCAAATATTTTTCAATTTATATTGTATTATAAATCGATTTAATTCTATCTATAAAGGATAAATAAGATGTCTAAATATATGCATATATGAGTATAACAATAAGCTAAAAATTCAAAAAGCCACTATCTACTCTCTAATTGTCCATACCCTTCTCCACTATATTTATATTCCCATTCGTGTAATTAATGTGAGAGTAAGTATATCGTGAATTATTGGAAATATGAAGGTAGGGCAGTTTCAAACTAACTGACTGGAGAAGGACTAAGTGATAGCACATTGCAAACTTAGAGGTGTTAGAAAAGTTCTAATATTTTGCTTATCATTGTAGTAGTGTCCACACAATAGTTGGGCAAAAAGTTATAATCAATAATAGTGCCATCGTTGCTGCTACATCATACAATATAAATGTGGATGTAACAAATCTTATTATCCTTATTAAAATTTTAATTATTTTAAATAAACTGAATATTGAACTTAATTAGTATTATTATATTATTTAATGTAATTTATTTAAAATTAAATTTATTAAAATTGTCAAAACTGCACACCCCTTTATAAATCCAGTTACTGTTTCATTTAATTTAATTAAATTTATTTCACTTATTTAATTTAATTTAATTAATTAACTTACATGTCAGTTTGATGCGTGCAACTTGCGTAAAGTGCGATGATTGAGTGCGTTTTAATCAAATAAAATTAATCTATTTTTGTATCTGATGAATAATTAAATTCGCCTTAACAAAACATTTGTGCTTAACCACTTTAATCCCAATAGATCATACTCAATAGTGTTAATGAATTGTATTTATTTTGTCTCATTTACAATGGCAACAAGAAAATATAGCCGTAGGTGTATGTACTGAAGCATAATAAACCATTTAAATGTGCAAATGAATTAAAATTTTAATCAGTCAACACTTATAGCAGTAAAATATATAAGCAAAAGTACTTAATGACCTTAAATTACCATATATAAATATAAATCTTATAAAGAGCAGAGATTTCGAAAATCATATTATATATGTAAATTAGTTTTAATAAATCACTGAACATACTGACTTTTGTAATGTCCTGCTGTCGTCTATCAAATAAAATCTTCCAATCTCTCCAATCTTCCTATAAATTCAACAGCCAAGAGCTTATAACACTCTGAGGAAAAGTTTACTGAACCTGCATATTGATTGCTTCAGCTGGAATGGCATTTAAATTATTTGGTTTAAATTATGCATTTAAATAGTTTGACAGATTTGTTCAGGCACAAGCAAGACACACAAAGTACGTGTAATTGTTTTTATATTATTTAATAATAAAACAATATTGCATTGCTGCATTGCAAATTGTATCGAATTGACATTGTTCTGCATTTAAATTGTTCAGGGCTGTTAATATGTAAATGACATGAATGGGCCCTGAAGTGCAATCAAAATATTTATCTCTCGGTGTGTTCTATTATGAATGCATGCACGTATATCATCTTTCTAATGGCAGCGTATGAGTATTGCATTATTCTGCAGTTTATAACTGAATTGAGGTTAAATATGAGGTACGAAAGCACAAATATACATTATGGGTTCTGTATCTTCATCTATGAATTCCTTGCCTTAGGTGAAGTTATTATTTTATTCAACAAAAACAAAATTTAATAATTTTATAATTAAATTTAAATTATGCAAGAGAACCAATTAGACTGTATTTACTTTTTATTTATGTTATTTAATTTTGATTTTTATGTTAAAAAAATTAAATTAAATTTTTAAATGTTAGTTTAGAGACGGAATCAGTAAAATTAAAAGCTATCAATATTGATTAATATAAAGTCATCACTATCAGTATTTTTTTTTTATTGGAACATTTTAGATAACAAAGCTACACGATGTTGTACTACATAGATCAGTAGCATAACATTTTCTTTATTCTAAAATTTAAAAAATATGTCTATATAGTGGCTCTATTATTATAAATTATATTATGTTTCTAATAATACTCATATCGGGACATATAATAACATAATATTAAAAAAATATTTTGAAAAACAAATGTCTATATTGTATCTCTATTATTATAAATGGTACTATAAATGGTACTATACTATTTCCATATATTTCCATTTATTATTAATATTATTTATATATATTTGATCATTTATATCAGGATGTATTATAAAAAAAAACCCAAACGTGATAAATACAGCTTTTGTAGCAATCTTGCTTACCCCATACGCAGAACATATTGTAATAAGACATATCCACATATAATATTTGATGGATTAATAAAACTCAGAGCAACCTTGTATGGTTTAATGGAAAACGGCAGAGAAGTAGGAACTGTAACATTATCTTCAGCATGTAAAAAACAAGAAATTAAAGAACTACACTATTCGCTCCTTTAATGGATAAATGTTAAACTTCAAGGAAATAGAAATAGGTTACTAGTTCCATTAGGACATATGTTCAAAATGTAATATTTACTATATTAGAGATGTACACTATTCCGACATTTTATGACTTAATAGAAATCAACAAAAAAATATAAGATATACCATCTATTCAGTATGCTAAATTCAAGAAGTAATGATCTATATTATTAGGACCTTTTGTAATATCATGTCATTCTAACTAGTTATGTTTAATAGAAATCTGCAGTAAAATAAGAAAACTCCGTCATCCGATCAGTATATTTATTCATAAAGTAGAAATTTTATATCATTTCAAAGTTTTATGGAATAATCGAAATCGACAGAGAAGTTATATTCAGCAAAATATATTCACGAAGTAGATGATTTATATCATTTCGATATAATGTGTAAAACTCTAACATATATTCGGACATAATACTCATGAAGGAAAAGCCCTTCTCCATTTCATCCTCTTATAGCTTAGTAGAAATTGGCAGAGCAGTAGAAACTCTAACATATGTTTAGCAAGTAATAATGACGTAGTAGTAGAAAACTAACATCATTCTGACCATTTACGGCTTAATAGTATGTGACTGAGAAGTAGGAACTCTAGCATATGTTCAAAATGTAATATTTACTATACATGATATCTACACTATTCAAACATTTCACGATTTAATGAAAACTAATAAAGAAGTAGAAAATCTGTAATCTGTTTAGTATGTTGCATTCAAGAAGTAAAGGATCTACAACATTAGGACCAATGCGACATGTTATAAATCAGCAGAAAAAGAAGAATTCCATAATCTGTTCAGTGTGTTTTATATACCTATTAAGTAGAAACCCTACATCATTCCAAAGTTTTATGGTTTTACGGAAATGACAGAGAAGTTGGAACATCAAGCAAAAAATATTCACGAAGTACCTAGTTAATCTATATCATTCCGACCTTATGGCTTAATGAAAATTTATAAAGAAGTAAAAACTTTAACATATCTTTAAATATATAAACTTATGAAGTATTCAAGAAGGAATGATGAAGCCCTACATTATTCTAATTCCATGGTTTAATTATTTAATGATAAATGAGAACAAAATATGAAATCTAATATCTGTTTACTATAAAATCTTCACAAGGTAGAGAAATTGAAAGATGTTTAATAATCAAGATAGATTTTGATATAAACATTTTCAAGTCGTTAAAAACAATTAAATTGTTTAAATCAAAAAAAAAATAAATAAATAAAAATTTAATACTAGAAGTTTTTTTTAACTATACTGTATTTTTTTTTCTCATATAAATAAAAATATATTTTAAAATATTACTTATGTAGAGTAAAATGAAATCAATCCTTAAGGTTGTTATTTCAATAAACTAGTTCTTAACTAAACTTATACGTATAAGTACTAAGCAAGATTATGTCATTAGCTAAATTACTTTTAATAAATTTTATTCTTAAGACATGTAAATCTTCACAGGACATAAAAGCAGGTATAGTTTCAGACTAACATGTGAGATAATCCTGTCAACCACAACGCAACGTACATTGATTTGAATAAATTACGACACAAATCTTTAGATAAAATATTTAAAAATTATTTCCATGCTGGAATCAGTTAGTAAAATCCAATATTAATGGAAATATCGTGTTTCTCCATAAAATAATTATTCATATACTCGTAACTTAAAATGTCATCAAAAAATTTAAGATATGGTCATGTAGTCTCTTTCGATTAATAATGTAACTCGGACAGTATTTCTACTATTGAAATATGATTGCCATCCATAAATTAAAAATTAGAAGCGGCTTTTAGCAAATATATGTAGTGCAAGATATTTTTACTATATTAAGTACTAAATAAAATCATTATGCATCAAAACCCAAGCATCTTATCCACACATTTAGAGTGTACTATATTAAAATTGCTCAAATTAAATAACTGTCTAATTCAGATATATTTACACTTGTTAATGAAAAATTTTATAATAAAATAGTGCTATTAAAGAGCATATAATAGCTTTATTACTTAAATTTTTTCTTTAAGGGAGAAATGCATTTTAGCAAAATCGAAAATATTACAGTGGCACTAACAGGCAAATATGGAACTGTTACTACCAATAGAGTTATATGTATATAAAAATTTAATATATAAAAGTAAAAACTATAAGTAGAATAGAGACGGAATTAGTTAATAATAAATAATTTTCTATAACCAAAACCACTTCAGATATATACTCCGATGGACATAGAATCAACAAACTCGGTAGTACTAAGATCATAGTATAGTATTGTATAGTTTGAAATTGCCTGGTAGCTTTTTAAATAACACCATAAATACCATTTTTAAAGTGTGCCTTATATACATTCGGGAGCATAAGGTAAATTGCGGAACCGATGAATTAACAGTATTTTGTCTGGGTTGAGCAATATCGAAATCCCTATGGTCACTTTCAAAATATTACTAAATAACATAGTGATTTAAAAGTGACATGTGGCCATTTCAATTGAATAGAAAATAATGAAATATGTTTGAAATGTCAGGGATTATTTTTTAACATTTTTTAAGGTAATAATTTTACAACTTATAAATATATTTAAGCAACTTTGCGAATCTCTGATTTTTGTTTAAAATTTATAGCAACAAAATTTTATGGTTCAGCATAATAATCTCATTCAAGGATCCAATTGATCTTCGGCAAGTGAAGCCACCTATTTAACTTCTAAGGTTATGTGACTGAAATTTGACAGAAAACAATCTAGGATTTATTTAGCCTTTTAAGAAGTAATGAGTTTTATAATCGAACCCTGATTGTTTTGTAGGTATGGGCTGCGAATTCCCTCTCATAAATATTGTAAAAGAATTGAAGATATGATGAAAAATTAAACTGGCACACTTATTCCACAATTCTTGGATTCTAAGCAGAAATTAAATTTACATCTTAAGTCTTTTCACAAAAATGTGCGCCACTAAAATTAAGATTATCCTCTAATTTATTAGGTTTTCAAAATGTTCATAATTAACAACCCATTGTAGGTCTTGTATTAAGAATTGGTACGGCTATGTACTATTACAAGTTGACATGAATACATTTCTTGCGACAGACCAGTAGAAATTATGCTAATATTTTTTCAGCAACTAGATCAATAGCGACATGGCCTTAAAACTTCAAATGTAGCGTCACTGACTTAGTCCATAGAAATGAATTTTGCAGTTTCTAATGTGATTTCAGCCCTAAAGGGACACAGCATGGACTTGAGCTGGTTCTGCCCTGTCAAATCGTACATATCTAACAGCGCGTGAAAAGCAGATACTAGAACACCTGTTGTTTCTATGTGCAGGCTTATTCAGTCTTAAATTTTTGGGTCCCCCATTCTTTAATTCACTTAACGATATATCTAACATTGATATTAGTCAGATACTTGTATATATTAATGAATCCACCTGATTCTAATATGCATTAATTTCTGTACACAATAACAGAGAACGCGGCATCTAAATGGCTTTCTCAACTTTAATGTTAATTTTTTTTTGCCGAAAGTGACGGGTCTTATGATGGAAAGAAAATGTTTAAAAGTTAGAAGGGTTCGAATAGAAATGAATAGATAACAACAAAAATTTTAGTCAATTTATTGAATTATTTCTTAGCTAATTGAGGAGTAGTTAATCCCTATGAGTTAAAGGTTAACTGTGTTGGTCAATTCATTTGACTGTCACAATAACATCAGTTAATCTACCGGCTAATTTTACTTTTTGTAAAACTTTTTATAGTGATTTTTATAAAAGAGGTTTTCGAACAGAAGAGGTTTTCGAACAGAAGTGAAACAACAACAAAAATTTATTTTTTAAATGTTAATTAATTCAATTTTTGGCTGACCATAGTGATTTTTATTAAAAATTTTTAAACTCAATTTCAAGTTTAAAATTTAATTTTTTTTTAGGCATTTCAATTGTTTTTCTAGAATGTAAATATTTTGAAAAAGCTACTATAAACTTTTGTAGGCAATGATATTTATCATGTACAAAAAACAAAAAAGACCAACAAATATTAAAAACAATCAATATATGTGTATTTGTTTAAAAACAAGCAAACAAAAAAGTTAAAATAAATGTTTTCACCTGGTACAAAATATATAGAAAAATATCTATAAAATCTAAAAAAAAATATTAAAGAAGCAGAAAAGCCTTTTAACAATTCACAATGGGGTCATTTATTGTTATGTGCAGTCAACCAACACAATCGAACTTTTCCGAATCGGGTACATTTGATAATGGGTAACAATCTATACAGCATATGCACTGCCAGAGGAAACAACAAATACAAAACCGAAAAACAAAAAATAAATACATTGCCAGTCAGAAGCTCTCGATACCACTTCCGGCGGTGCCTCACATACTCGTATACCGCATATTCAAATTTACAAATGGCTGTCATGTAAAGTTACGTTTTACAAGCTCATGTCAGTTACATACTAAAACGAATGCAAGTCTATTATGGAGATCTATGGCATAAATTCAATTTTTCTCATTTTCCTATTTTTTAAATAAAATTTTTTATTTTTTTAGACATGTTTTAATGTATGTTTTTCCATGTCAATATTTATAGAAAACATTTATAAAAAATTTTACTAGGTAAATTAAATATAAAACTGTTCAATGAAATTAATTTCAATTATAAAATATTTTATAAGCACTTAAGTTTTTAAATGTTATTTTCAACTATAAGTTTTTAACATCCTGCATTTCACAAAACAAAAAGCATAAAAAAAACAACTCTGTATTTTACCTCTCCAACTGCTTAGCTTATACTATAAAATTTTTAAATAAAAACATTGAATAGTTCAGTCCAATTTCTATTAAAAGTAGCATATAAAAATTTATGGCCTGCACCATTGAAGTGTGCCACTCCAGCACATTTGCACTAAAACTTACACGGATGGAAAGCAATCCGAATCCTGATTTTATGGCAAACAAAAGTGGTCACATGTTTGGGCTTTTATGCTGATTTCAAGCACTTTTCTGACTTTACTTGATGTAGTGCAATCTCAACTAAAAAAGTATCCTCAAATATTCACTCAAATGTTTTGACAATTTTATTTTTTCACAAAAAAAAAAATTGTGAAATGTATAAATGCTGATTTGGTAAATACCATCTACAAGTCAATTCAACTAAAAAATTTATTTCAAGCAGATCCTTTAGAGCATTTGTGGTATTCCAGTATTTTATAATAATTTTCATACAATTTAAGTTTTACCACTAACATCAGTAGAACCTTTGAAAATGTCCATTTATATTTCAATAAAATATTTTAAATGAATTTTCAAGCAGAATTTAATAAATTTTATTGCCCAAAAAAAGACAAGCAATAAAATTTTCAACAAATATTTCAAATCTCATCAAATGAAAGCTTAATTAAAAATTTTTAATATTTTATATATTGAAAAAGGCAAACTAAAGTCATCTCTTATGTATACATATCTACATTTGTATCTATATATTAATTTAAAATTTTATAGTATATTTAGATGCTCTCTTTAAATTAAGCAATCTTATAAAAAATACTAAAATGTTAACATAAGTTTTTTTAACGAAATAATATCCATTAGTAACTTTTTATTGCTGCATGAATGCACTTTAGTGAATTTCAATTTACCAGCAATTTCCTGTTTACAAATACAAGCAAATTTCAAATAAAAAACTGCTCAGCATGCATGTAAAAATAATATAAACAAGTTCGATTCGAGAGCCAAACCAAACCATTTACGGAATAAAAACAGTGCAAAACGATATTAAAAGTTTCCTAGCACATCTACCATAGTTGCCAAAGGAATAACTTAACAAAAAAAAAACATTTTACTGGAAAATACATACATATATATTTAAATTATAATTCGGCCATTCATAAGGTTTCATATATGGGGAAAGTAATATTTGGTATGGTAACCCAGCTGCTAACAACGAAAATAGAATGCGGTATGGAAGTCCAAAATTACATAGATACTTTTGATTTCGGTTAATTATATTTCTTACTTTATATATCCTAAAATTAAATTAAATTTTTTATAAAAAAACTTTTAAAATAATTGTGGCAATAAATTTTATTTTTAAAATTAATTATAAAGAAATAATTTTTATTTTTATGGTTTCTTTTTTACTTATGAACATTACTTACGTAGAGTACTCTTAAATATGTACTTATTAACGTAATAAAATCTATGTTAATTATCACGATATTCCACAATAAAAAATATTGTATTATATTCCCTGTAGAAAATGTAGATAATGTTTTAAAAACGGATAATGCTCGTAATAACATTAAAGCTCATTCTAACATTCATGATGTGCTACAAAAACTTTTCCCCTCTCTCATTCTTTCTATTTATCTATCTCACTTTCTTTCTCCCTCTCTCTCTTTCTTTCTGAAATCCATGAATTGTAGAACTTTTATAACAAACACATTGTGCTTGCAAAACTATTAATTAAATATATTATAAAGGTTTATATATATATATTTATATATATATATATAAAAGTTACAGAAAGTCCTGGAACTATATAATAAAAATTTTTGCTTATAATACTGATAACATCTTTTAAGATGATGAATTATGGATTATTAAGAAGATGGATTATGACGAAGCAACTACTAATGCATAAGTTTCTAACTTGGGCAACTGTCATACTATCTGTTCTAAATTAGATAGAGACAATAATTAATAAGAGATAAATTAACTTATCTTTATACTAATAGATAATACTTTGACATTTAAAGGTATTGTTAAAGAAATAAAATCTACAACAACGTGTCTCGTGAAAGACACGAGATAAATAAGAAGTTTTCTATTATCTTTATCTGTGTAACTGGCCATAAAGACCTTGTAAACAGAGAGAATGACCTTACAAAAGCATTAAGAATACCATACATCCACCAAGATTGGATAGGGTTAAATCCTCCAATTATTACTTGTAAATCATATGAATAGATATCTGATTTATCTACTTAAATTTCACTGGATAAACAATAGTTATTTTATTGCCTATATGTGAATCTATATAAGATACTATCTGATAAGCGAGAGTATCATTACTATACATATATTATATTATATTTTATATATCATATTATATATATTATATTATATATATTATTATATATGATTATATTATATATATTATATTATATTTGCATAAATGAAGCAGACAGTTATTCTTATCGGTATGACTTCTAAAAATTGTTGCGTATCCCCGTGGAGGGATAAATAGACTCCCCAACTCTCTTTATAATGTATTCTTCAAATAATATACTAAAATAAAAACAGACATTTCTGGTAATATGGCCCAGCCCCCATTTAGCACATGGGGGCTACTTCACTAATTGTTTTTGACCTTCGCGTACTTTCGGATTAACCTCGAGTCTACAATATAAGCTATATAAAAATTATACATTAATGATGCACGATGTTAATCTTTAACATTTTTATTTAATTATAATTTAATTATAATGGCACTTTAAGACTTCTACGGTTTTTAGGATGTATTTTATTTTAAATGTATCTACTGTTGTCTTATTGTATAAAATTATTTTTCACATTTTTAACGTCTTTGCTACATAAAGAACTATCAAAAAAAAAATTCGTTTGCCAGATCGAACTATAGATCTGTAACCCAGATAAGTTAAGCTTTATTTCTTGCAAATCCATACTCAATATAAAAAATAAAAAATCCTTGCTTACATTTCATGGCTGTACCGCTTATATGAAATATATTGAAAATAATAACCGAACAATGTGAAACATCGAGGCAATATATTTTCAATACAAAAACTGAAACAATAAAACAGAATTGAATTTTTTACCAAAATTTAAAATTCCATTTTATGCAGAACAATACTATTTATTTACATTTAAAAATTATATTCTTTTAATAAATTTTTATTGCAACATTTTCGTTTGCTTCAGTTCTATTGTTAAATTAAAAATCAATTTTTAAAGAATTTTTAATAATCAAGTAAATATTATTGTATATATATATATTTTATTTATTTTATTCTGCATTTTATTTATATATAAGTAAAATTTTATTAATTAAATATTTTATTTTGCATTTTATTTATTTTAAAAATAAAAATTTTATCTTACTTAATACAGTTGATCACTTCGAAAGTACAGTGTTAATTTTTTATGAAGTATTTTATAATTAATTATATTTAATAAGCAATAATGCCTGTAAGAACTCCACTCCAATATATATGAGCACTTCAATGGAGACGACCAAATATATTAACATATATGCCAATAAATGAATATTCGCATAGCGCAAATTATCGTTGAACCCACGCAAAGATTAATTAAGATTTTATGTAATAATTTTTCATTAATATCGGATGCCACTTGGAAAAATGCAACAATA
>NC_051847.1:71308561-71310902 GCF_002237135.1 Teleopsis dalmanni | reverse complement strand
AAGCTAAACACTAAATTAGCTTAAAGAAGTTGATATAGCAAAGAGTATTTTATAAACAAAAAATTGTAA
Organism: Teleopsis dalmanni; assembly: GCF_002237135.1. Taxonomy (NCBI): domain Eukaryota; kingdom Metazoa; phylum Arthropoda; class Insecta; order Diptera; family Diopsidae; genus Teleopsis; species Teleopsis dalmanni. The sequence goes on along the minus strand of NC_051847.1, from coordinate 71,310,833 downwards.
GCAGAAATATATATCAGTAAAAATCAATAATAGATATTAGAAAAGATATATATGGAAGGAGACAACAAAACGACCAATTTAATTTATTATATAACTAAACACATACCAAATGAAAAATACACAAAAAAGAATGAATTGCTATACAGAACAAAACCCCAAAAGTATGCAGCAAATAAAGTCAAAAATTTAAACCAATTTAAGCATAAACTGATGCATTTATTTAATTAAAAAAAATAAAGAGAAGCAGTTTATTGATCTTTAAAAAAAAAATAAAACTACTTATTAAGGAACCCACCGATTTATTAAGAATATACATATTGAAATATACAGAAAATAATTAAAGATGGGTTGCTCACCTAGTACCTTGGCAACATCAACTGCGCCGGACGTAGCAGATACCAATCAAACTATGCCAAGAGCAACACCCATTACAGAAGCAAATGAAAAAGATGATAATCTATTCTTTTGTATAAAATTTCGACGATCACGTTTGAGACGTTGTAGTCAACAAAATGGCGCTGATGGTAGTGCAGGCAGTACTGGAAGTGCGCTAAATGGCGACGATTTGCTCAGTCACGCACACATGTGTAATCAATCTCTATTGAATCCCACACAAACAAAAAATGAGGCTGACTATGAAAAGGTGAGTATGCATTCTTATTTAAAATAAAATGAACAAAAAAATAATTTAAAACAAGAATTTATAATAATTTCATGCTTTTTGATTGATTTAAATACATGTATTATGTGGTTTATTGATACCGCCTGAAGTTGCAATTAATTTGAATTGTTCAGAATTCAATTTCACATTGAAATGCAACACAAAAAAAAATATCAAGGCTTTAAAGATACTTTTATATATATGTACATTTATACATATACAGACATGCAGGTATATATAGTGAATCGCAACGTAAGTTTCATATCCGCTTAACAACTTAACATGCAATGGTATTACGTGTTAAATACTTACATTCATACTATACATACATACATTAATACTGTACATTCTTATATTCATATCATATATACTTACATTCATACTACACGTGCATACATACAATGTGCTTTTTTGACATTTCATGCATCATTTTAAAAATTCTATGATTTGCATTCACATTTCCGCTCGATGAAATTCGAAAAAAGGGACTTAAATTCAAAGTTGTAGCTATCAGAGCAGCTTTTCAGTTGTCTAAAAAAGTGTATGTCAACCAAAAAACATACACGAGTTCAACGCAAAATAATGAAAAATAGAAACAAAATTTGTTACTTGCGCTAGGAAGCAAATATTGCTTTTGTTGTGTTTAACCAGTACAAAGGAATCAATCAGAATGTGTCGATGTTTTACACATATTTCAGTTACAAGTCCCACATATATTGTTTTCTTGCTGTTATGTTTTATTGCGGTTTGGTAACAATTTTCTTTTCCATGGCACATGTCATACATCCACTGGAACTGTAGTATGGGCGCACCATACTTCAAGAACTGTAGAAAACTCAACAGTCAAATACAGTTGCTTCTATGATTTCATACAAATCCTTTTCATGAGATTGATTCTCAGGAGAGTTTCCTGTATAAAATCTGTGCTAACGAGCCACTGTCGGAATGATGCATATGAGTTTGAAACGTGACAACGACGCATGCATCCGACATTTTGTTTTGTGTGACACATGTTAAACATTGCAATTCACACTTGTTTCACAGTTTTACAAAAACTTGATTTCCTTGTTTTTTTTTTTTGTTCTAAATGTTTCCGTACAAAGGATATTTTTTTTACTGTTTGCCAATACATCCTTTACAATCTTTAGAGTGGCAGTTAATATCAGATTTGTGTACAAATCAGTTCATTAAATCATCAAAACATGAGTTCTCATATACACATATAATAAAATTCAATTAAATTCCAAATATATATATATATGTTCATATATATATATATATATATATATATATTTTCATATATATATGTGGGATAAGAATTACGAAAATGCAACTCTGCCCCTACTTATGAATTAACAGCTGATCTACATCAAATAGTTAGTTGTGTGTTGTGTGCGGAACAAGCAAGAAAGACGACGTGCTTGCTAATCGGAAAACGACGGATAAAGACGCCATAAAAGACGCGAAACTATATTAATAACTTTTCATTATAATCTTATACTTTAATTATAATAAGTTAAAATTACAATAATAATAAAACTATAATATTACTACAGTAATAATACCACATGTATGTGTGTATATATATGTATTTGTATATGTATGTATATA
>NC_051847.1:71298640-71308461 GCF_002237135.1 Teleopsis dalmanni | reverse complement strand
CCAGAAAAAAAGAGTTTTTCACAATCTTTCTAAAATCTAACTTTGTTATCAGCAGCCTTATTTCAATCACTCTAAAATTTTCATCGATAGACAAGTGCCATATTAAGACAGGTCCTTCCGATCGTCGTACAGTATGGCAGAATAAAAAGTAACAATTAAAGTTTTGCTATTTATGGGAATCGGATTTCATCTACGTCATTGTCCCTTGCTTTCTGGCTTAGATGAATCCAGTCCACTAGATATTAAGTCTATCTACTTTCTCTCTCGCCTGATTACTGGAAAGAAGTTTCCATATTGCTGTGGGAATATTCTCCATTCATTCCTAAGAGGTGGTTTTAGTGGGTTCAAGTCTCACACTGTGTCTTTTGATGCTTTCTACCTACTGCAAAAAAAAAAACTGCGTTTGACCCACCTATTTCTTTTTCTTAATTTCTTCTGATTACACGTTTTTGATCGTAATGAAAGAGCTGAAGATTTTGTCGAATAACAGAAACAGATGGAAATGCTTTATTGAGACCCTATGCTCCAGAGGGAGATACAGGAACTGGTGATTATGATGATTTGTTTCTGATTTGTCATTTCTTCTTGCTACTATATTACAAAAGATTTTTTGACCATCCATACGAAGTAGATAACTATTCCACTAAAGTGCACAGCTTAATTTTAGCGGATTTTAGATTGATTGCGTGTAGTTCGTGATTGCAGCATTTCCAGAATCGCTTTTGCATGTCCAAAGTAGTACTTTTGTTACGTTGAAATTAAAAAATGCATTATTCCCTTTAGTGTTTGGAGTGGCTCATCATACTTATAACAAGTTTACCATAAACTGCGTTTTCAATATGAATTATGATATCTTCTTTAATTCCGATACAACAGTCAATGCCAATTTCGAGATAAATAAATCTTATATTTTAAAACTTTCAATGGAAACATATCATCACTGCATTGAAGAAAACTTTAATGTTATCTACAGATCTGATATATTTATTATTAAATTCCAATAAAATCACTAAATAGTTCTACGTCGTCATTTTCTATGATTCTTTTATTATATCTCAGAACATGATTTGTATTCTACGTGGAAGACAGTATTTGGTTATAAAGTTGATAACGAAATATTAAAATAATATATTAAGTACGATCATAGGTATATTTACACAATTCTTATATATATAATTTTACAAAGAATTAAATTGTAAATTTTAATAGCTCACAATAGCTCTTTTACAGCACTATTTTTATAAACTGTCTAAATGTTTTTCTAAATGTATTACTTATTATCATATTAAATTAAAATATTGTTAATACTTGGTCAGTTAATACCGGTTTCACTTCGTAAGTTACAGGTCTTGTCATCAATCCCTCTACTATAAATTAGAATACTGAGAGCGCTATGGCTAATGCAGAAGTTACTCATCTTATAATTAAGAAATCCTAATACGAAACAGGTTGTGCAGTGGAAAGATACAACTGTTGAAGGTGGTAATAGCGAAAATTATACGAAGAATATTAAGTGTAAACTTTTTTGCTCACGATTACAAAAATCGTGGTTGTGGGTACTGATAAAAATGGATTGAACACCGCAGTTGATGTCAAATGAAAGGGATGCGTGCTAGTGAAAAAAAAAATTAGCAGCTTCCGTCTTACCGGCAGGAGAGTAAAAGAGGGTTTTTAAGAAAATATATATATATATATATTATATACTGTAGTGGGGGAATAGGTTCAACTGGTTTGAAGAGTTTGGGATAATAGTCAATATCAAACGAAGTATATTGGGGCTAAACTCTGTGACAGAGGCACAAAAATTGCTGTAAAGGATATTGATTATTGACATATAATCGAAGAGGAATGACAGGCAATGCGTTATTTTAATATCCATAATTAAGATCAAATTAGAAAAATTCGTGCTTGTGTAAAGAAAGTCTGCAGGATTCTTCAAATAACCATATAGCAGCGGTTACCGGCGGACGAGTGCCAATCTTTTTTGTGTAGCATAAGCCAGAGAATGTGAAATTACTAACGATAGTTAATAAAGTTGTGAAGGACTTTGTGAGCCAATAGTCCCTATTTTTTCATTTAAGAAAACTAATTGCCATCTGTATGTTAAGTTGCTTATAGTAACTGAGTTTAAAATAACCAAATCACCTCAATTTTGACTGAGTAGTGCATTGATAAGTTCGTCATGCTTCAAAGTACTGTTTAAATTAATGATGCTAAGTTTCATTTGTTCTTAAGAGCATAACAGAGAGGTCTCGAATTTGCTTGCAATCTAAATTGAGGTGTTTTTGACCTCGAGATTGTCGTTGGGGTATGAAACCCTGACTACGATTTCAGCATTGGCTACTGGCTATTTCTGAGGTAATTAATTTAAACCTAGAAAGAAAGCTGAAGTGTGGGATGGCTATACGATAGGAATTAAAAGATTTTATAGAAGTAAGATGATTGTCAGTAAAGTAAATTTTTTTGACAGGATGAATTAGATTGTTTAAAGTGAGAGAGAAAAAAACCGACTTAAACCTGAAATTATTAGTCACACAGAAACAGTTTCACAACACCGCAAAGTGCCACGGGAACACCGAATTAGTGGAATTTGTTAGAAAGATCATCTTGCAAAATAATATCGAATATTGGTCCTATGGCCCTTTAAATACCAAAGCCAGTGTTAAAAGTCAATGCTAGTTATGGAAACCAAATAAACCTTATTTTCATAATATATCTTTTGATCAAAAAAATGTTTGAGATATAATATTGTAGTAAAAGAGATATTATATCATTTAAATATTAATGTTATTAAATATTATTTTAATAAATAATGTATAATTTATATTATTTTATTTCATTTATTATAATGAGTTTGTTTTAAAAATTACTTTTATTTTATTATATTATTATTAATATTGTTTTTTGTTTTTGTTTTGAGTTTATTTATATGTAATTAATTATTTATTAATTAACGGCTATTAATGTAAACTTTTGAAATACTAAATTGGGTATTTTTATAAATTTTTTATGTTTTTTTAAATTATATTTATATTTTTATATATTGTTTTAGTCGTTTTCTATATTAAATATTAGGTTATGAATGCAGTCCTACCTAAAAGATCTATTGTGCCCTTAGGCCCAACTAAAATAATTCTAGACTATTTATAAATCTCAAAATTGCTGTGCGATTTTTTTTCCATATTTTCTATATAAAGTTGCCATTGCTTGGAAATTTATATAGATTGGTGTTTGATATATGATTGTCACTGTTCTGCAAACGATAGTTGAGCAATTAGTCCAAAACAATTATATTTTTAATAAAATAAAATAATAAATATTTTAATAATGAAAATATATTAATACAAAATTATATTTTTTTTTTACAATAATTTTTAATTCGAATGTTGTTAATTCAAGGATTTTCACTTTAGGTTTTTTTATGGCTCAAATTTAAATATAAATGACAAACACATAATTTAAGGGTTTATGCTGTCAATTTCACTCAGTTATCACTCATTTAAATAAATTCAATAATTGTATGAACGTTCATAAAAAAAAAGAAATTGAAGTAAACAGCATTACTAAAATATCAAATGCTTGCCGTAACATACACACACACACTTGTAAGTTCATACATAATTGCAAGCAAACTATATTATTTTAGCATTAAATTTCATGGAATCAGAACTAATAATTATTATTGTCCAATTTATGCTTAAGGCTTGATATTGCAGTTTAAGTAAAACTACGTTTCATTTTCAATTTAGTTTAGTTTTTTGTTGTTTTATTTTATTGTCTGTGACACCTAACTGGACTCTGGTTAGGTAATTATTATGTTTAAATTGAGCTTAAGCTTTTGTAATTACTATTGCATATAAATACTATGTTTCATTTTTCATTTAGTTTTGTTTATCTATTTTTTGTTTTTTGTTGTTTTTGACACTTAACTGCTCTGAAGTGGGTGATTGGTTTGTTTTGCTTAAATTTCATTCAGTACTGGAGTGTGTTAAGTGTGATAAAAAGTGCGGAGGTATTAAATTTGATTTAAATGTTAATTTGAAATAAATATGTAGTCAATTAAGTAAATATGCAAGTTTAGTTTAAAATTAAATTTATTATTAAAATTTAAAATAGCGATTTACGAAAAGTGAATATTTTAATAATATATACGGCTTACGGTAAAAAGTTTTAAAAATATACATGCATATATCAGTGTCTTTTGTGTGAAATGAAAATCGTAGCGGTTTTGAAACGAAACAAGAACCTTTTGTAAGCAAGTAAGTCATATAATAGTCATATTACTATATTACCAAATTGTATATAATATAATAATTTAATATTAAGCATTCCCTTAAATATTAATTAATTAAATTGAAAAATACTTTTGATTTAAAAAAACATGTTATTTCCACAGAATGTTTCCACAGAATTTATTTCATCACGCAATTTCTATTTTTTTTCTTTGTTTCTTCTTTTACTGTTAGTGCTTTTTTATTGTTGTTATTATTGCTTTTGTTGTTGTTGAATAAAGTATGTTCAGTATGTTCAGTATGTATGCTTAAGTATAGACTACGTTCTATTGTTGTTGGTATGTTTCCTTAGGCACAGGTGTTGTTGCTATCGCTGTTGTTGTTGTAGTGTAATGAAGTGTGTACTTGATTTTTCAATAAGTTTACTGAATGGAGACGAAATAACAGATTTTAGTTTGTAAAAATAATTTTGTTATTTAGTATAAACTCCCTCAACTTTAATACACATATTCTAGCTTCGGTTATGTTAAAGTACCCGTCTTATACATTAAAGCCCACGTAATCAATAATAATGGACCACACGTTACTTATAATAATAAAAGAACAACCACCAAAAAATATATAAAGTCTAATATAGTTAGACAATGTCAGTTAGGACAATTTAGGCTTTACACTCTAATTTAATAAAAGTGCACCAATCTAATCACGCTACAAACTTGACTAAGTCCATATTAAGAAAAGCTGAGAAAAAAGAAGCACCAACAATTTTTAATCTTCTACTGGCTAAAACTGGACACTAATACGAAAAGTAATATGTGGTTCTCTTGTTCTTAACATTACACCCTAAAAGTCATTATAGTATAAACCAAGTCAATTTGTATGTCTGTGTATTACCGTGAACTGTCAGTGCCGATATTCCGGTACTAAATAGGTTGCGATTTAGTTACAGCAGCTCATTAGAGAGATTGTTGTTCAATTTGGACTAAGCCAATCATAGCAAGGGGGTTTATCTATCTATTTTTTACATATTCTTTAATACATTTATTCCAGAAATTCTTTAATTAATGGATTGCATATATATTTTGGTTTTTCGGAAAATTTATATAGTACTCTCCCACAGTAGCAGTAGTATTACATATGCATACTTGGCCTACTTCTAAACAGGAATTGACTTTAAACTCGAAATGTTTACATTATTGCTTAGCCCTGTATTGACTCGAGAATTCTTTTTGTCCCATTTGTTTAATCCTTTTGTTATATAATATGAAAAGAACTACAAATACGTTTACTTTGATTGGGATGTGGGTAGATAATGGTAGTGCGAGAGTGGAGAAATTTATGTAGGAGTAAAAATGGAGTGGGGGTGAACAGAATTTTAATTGAAGTTAATCTGGATCAAAGCGGAAATAGATAGTCACTTCTATGTGTCAGATCCAAAGATCGATTGAACACAAATTTGTGTATGCATTGCGATATAAAATGAAATGTGCGATATCATACTGGGTAAAGTTACAATTAGGGAACACATTGGGAATCGACTCATTTATGAGTGATAAGTAATTGTTTAGCACATGGCTATATCCTAATCTGAATTGAGCTAGATCAGTTTTTGTTGCAGATGGAAGGTATTGTTAAGCCCAAGCGATATTTGGCGAAGGTCTATTGAGGCGGATCCAAAGATCGATTGAGCACAAGTTTCTGTATGCATTGGAATATGAAAAGAAAAATGCGATATCTTACTGGGTAGAGCAGCAATTAGAGAAGACATTGGAAATCGACCCATTTATGCGTGCTAAGTAATTGTTTAGCACATGGCTATATCCTAATCTGAATTGAGTTAGATCAGTTTTTGTTGCAGATGGAAGGTATTGTTCATCGCAGGCGATTTTTGGCGAAGGCCTATTGAGAACTTTATGGCAGTGCAACTGTGGTCTCGAAGATAATATTATAGTTTTTTATGTGAAGGACAACGTATATCTCAAGAGCAGCCGGATTTACGTTTCAGATCTACTCTTTCAATTATACGACCGAATAGTGTTCAAAATTGCTAAAAGAGACTGGTACGTGTTTTGTCTTATTTAATAAAAAATTTTCTATTTGAATGCTCGTTTTGTATTGTAAATTAATACAACCTTAGTTTTTTAAAAACTAAATTTATTTCTTAATATTTTGGTTAGTGTACCCCACTAACAGTACAATGACTAATTTAATAGAGTTTTTTTGAAAATTATTTATATGAAACAATAGACCTAACCTAAGATATTTTAGTGGGAAGTGGAGTTGTTTGAACTTCAAAACCTTCTCTTCTTTAGTGTATCCTACTGGTTCTCGGCAGCTTATACCTTACTCTTTTTTTGTATGGCTCACTTATTCACTGTCTCTAATATAGTACCTAATATCAATCGTCGATCCTTGAATGCCTATTTAAAATTTATTTGAGTTCCAAATTCCCATGCATAGACCATTCTCTTTACTGTACTGTCTTTTTGCTCGGTCAATCGACGATCTTTCAATGAGTATTTATTTATTTGAATCCCAAAATCTCATGCATAAGCCATTGTGTTTACTGTAGTGTCTAATACTAAATATCTCTTGGTCAATTATTGATCTTCCAGTACCATATTTAATACTTTTGAGGCGATTTCTGATACTGACATAATTTTCGAATATTTTGTGTGGATCGTTGTAAGGCTTCACTTTTAAACAAAGGCGCTGGCTAATAATCTACTATGTTCATATAATATTATCATATATTATTAAAAAAAATAGAAATGTATTTAAGAACTCCCTTAGCACATGTAAACGCATAAAATTATCTTACTTGGGTTGTAAGAATCGCTTTAGAAAATTTTTTTAAGTAATTCTAAAATGCAAATTATATGTTGGGAAGATATTTGAGTATTTATTTTTTATTTAATATAAAATTAAAATACTTTCGCTGTTGTTGTTGCAACAGCTTGACTGTATTGTGTCCTGGCTGTTAATGTGGTTGTTTCTGCTTATAATTTCACGGCAACTCATTTAACGCGAATGCATTTTATTCACACTTAATTTAAATTTGACAATTTTTGGCTTTCACTGGAAGTGGCAGCCAATGTATGTGTGTATTTGTATATGAATGAGTGTGAATGTGTTTGTAAGTGCTTTGGCTTCCCCAAGCCGTCACAGCTATTTTGCATATTTGTGTGCATAAAATAAACTTCCGGTTAAGTATTGTACTCTCGCATAAGTATAATGGCTGCAATACGAGCGATGTCATCCCTGCATTATGAGTACATATGTGTGTATGTGCGTGTGGGTGTCGCATCAGTTGGTGGTACTTGGGGCAGTGTGTAGTGTTGTGAAGTGGTTCATTAGTTTGGTTTTTCCTTCTATTTCAAATAAATTCCACATTAAATACTTTTGTCGCGTTGAATTTAATTTGTTTAGCAATAAATTAACTTGAACACATAATTTACGGAAATAAGCGCACATCTCATTCGCCGCCATTGCAGTGCAGAGCAGTGCAGCATTGGACCAGTGTTGCCTTGTTGTGGGCTGATGTGTGAAATGTTGCATGTTAGTTATTTTGTATGCACATTGGCAACCCACTCATTGTTCGTTGGCTTGCTTGCTGCCTGTTTGTTGGAATGATTTTTATGTTTTTTGTTGTTATTGTTATTGTAATTGTAATTGTAATTGTTATTATGTGTTTAGGAATTATAAAATAGACAAATATTTTGTTAGTTCTCTTGTTTATGTTTTTAAAATAATTGTTGTTCAAATTGTTACTATTAGGTTTTTTATGCTTTAGTTGAGCCATACAAAATTTCAATTTTACTGTTTTCTATAGCTGAAGCGTGAATAATTACGCTTATTCACTCCACTAAACGCTATTATTATCCTTGCAGTTTTGTGCGAAATCCTGTGATATTTTTGTATTATTGATTTTAATGATAATTTTATTGTTCCAATTTGTTTATAAATAGTTCAATTGAATTGAGTATTTCGCTTCAGTTAACAATTTTCAATGAAAACAAAAACATTTCATGTGATATAATAACAATTAGTAATATTAAATTGAATACAATTAAATATACAAATATATGAAACCATAATAATAATGTATAAAATAAAATAAAAAATACTTTTTTTATTTGTTTAAAAACATTTGTTATATATGTAAATTCTCAAAATTTTTTATAGTAAATACTTATAACACTAGCAGCAAGTTACTTCCCTCAAAGTATTTGTTATTAATATATAAAGTGGAGCAGTTAAACTCTAACTAATCTTAAACTAATGGCAACACTGTCTATATTTCGTCTATCATAAGATCATTGGATATTTTTATTTTGTCATTCGATGAATGATCATGGTAGTTTCTTGCTCTATTTGGTCATGTCATGTATTTGGCGCATGTTATACAGAGAGTCATACAACAATTGCCAATTTACTACTATTTTAGTACGTTTTTTGAAGCATAAATTCAAAAAATATTTACTTTTGTGTGAATATGCTAATAAATCCATACAAAAATATATATAGTCCTGCTAATGGGTGGAAATTTTAGTATTTTTACTGAACAACAAAGTCACTAGGTACTCTAAGCCTCGTCACCGCGTAACCAAATTTATATCGACAATTTCTCTCTTATTCTTAATTTTTTTATTAATATTTAAAATAACAATAGTTTCAAATTTGATGTCACCATGACTTTTTGTATAACATGGCTTTAAGTGTTGATGCGTACATCAACTAGTGCGGTAAGGGGGCCGCATTTTAGGATATATATATGTTTTTAGGGATCGGTTTAATTAATTGTCGGTTTACTTTACGTGATGAGTGCCAACGTGACGGGTGCCAAATCCGTGGCACAACCCAAACTGAGAAGAGAACTCGCTGTGTACACTACATATAAGTTTACGTGGATACTTACGAGTGCTAGTGTAATATAACTATATGAAGGGTATTATTATTACATAGCAACACTGCAATTCACTGCACTTATAAATATTCTTACTCTTATAAAATATTGTTATATCTCATTTTTTTTGTTAATATATTTAGTTATTTGATAGTTTATCCTCTTCTCGTTATTGTAATATTTTATTTTAATTGTCTTTATATTTAATGATCTGACCATATTGTAAACTATTCTAATTACTCAAAGGAATGAATTTTATTTGGCAATTCAAAATATTTTTACATAGTTAATTTACCAACTGAATAAATACATTTTCCTTTTAGCTTATTTAATTGCTTTACCCCAGTAAATATTCTTTGCATTGTGTTTTCGTATGCAATCCTTGAGGTTAGCTTTAACATATTTACTTTGCATATACACACATATTGTTGTAATTTCTTTTATAAATTTAAGTTTATATGTGTTATAGCTTATATGTATTTATGGCACACATAACTATTTACTTAGTTCCATTAACACTCCAAGTTTTGCCATTATTGCCCTTTGCGCTGTACACATATCAGCAATAAATCACACATTACAAATTGGGGTCAATTGTCAAGAATCGCCATTAAAATTAATATTTCAATTTAATGCTATGGATGCATTTAACTTACATCTGCACATACATATGTACAAATTGA
>NC_051847.1:71274278-71298540 GCF_002237135.1 Teleopsis dalmanni | reverse complement strand
CACGAAAAACTCTGAAATAGAAACTCAAACAGAATTAAATACCTTAACTGAGAAAAACCAAATAACTACAAAGAAGAACGATATGATGAACTATAGTAGTCAAAAAGATAGCATAGCTGACAGTTCAACCATGGCTACTTTAAAATCAGATGAAATGGATGCAACTTACAATTCTCATGAAAATGAAACTGAAACTAATGATTACAATAACAATAATGATAAAGCTGAACAAAATTCGAATACTGCAGAAACATCAAACCCTCTAGCACAAATTAGCTTTTCTCCGGACAAAGTTGACTACGAGAAAGTTGCAGGTGTTGTTAGAGAAATACATACTAAAATTACAATACCAACTAATGAAGCAGACAGCAGTTTAAGTAATCAAACCACATCCAATTTAGCTAATAAAGATTCGAACATAATATGGTTAGATATAAAATCAGATACAGATATTAAATCTTTTGGCGATTTAAATAACTCAAAACATCATTCTGAAATAGTTGATATTAATACATCAACTACACCTTGGATGAATATTAAATCTTCTGCTGACTTAATGAGCACAAATTTATCTCTTATAAGTAATAATAGCAATAATAGTCAGTTACTTTCAAACATCAAAGCAAATAAGAATTTCAATGAATTGTTTGAAAATATTTCAAGTGAAAATAAAACTGCTAACAATTCAGGTACTGAATCCATTGCTGTTTCAGGAACATCAATGAGACAAACTATGCCAATTACACATTTTGAAAACTTAATACCATCAACGACAAACTCTATTCTAAATGAAAATATTTCGAAGCTTCATCAATCGCTTACAGGTACTAAAATCTCATCTAACACTAACAGCACAAATAACAACTCAGAACAAAATACAAAAGCTGATGCAAATATCACCACTCCCGAAGATAGTTTACTGGTATCTGAAGCAAACCAACAAAAAGTCAGCAAAAAAGAGAAGCCCATTAAAGGAACCAAAACTCAGCATGTGTCAACTCCGGTACAAACTGATTCAACTAGCGTTGCTACATCAAACCGCCGTTGCTTGGAAGCACCTTCCCAATGCGACGAGAACTTAATGATTTTGCTAGCACAACGCAAAACTTACAAACAGCCAGCGGCATACTTCGTTTTCTTCTTGCGAACTCCCATCCAGAACGTTTTTGTTTAAATATTTCAGTTTAACTTCAATCAAAAATACCGGCTAATTCAGCTTCAAATATTTGGTTAATATGCGAATATAAGAACCAACACACAGACATACATTTTGACAGAAATATTGCTATCTTCAACTGGTCAACTGCTTCAAGCTCTTCCAGCTCTTCAAGCTCCACTCAAATGTCTTTGCTATTTATTTTCGATTTGCTCGACGTTGCCAAATGGGTTAAATTTGAGTTGTTTATAGATACTTCTCTATTAACGCATTCGTTACGGGTGTAAGAGGTCAAAGATGTGAAATTTTATTTCAAAAATAGATACCGAACATATAAATATGCAAAAATCATCATTTTTGTTGGTTAGTTTTACTTTGAACTCGTTCAGCATAAATTCACTTCGCTTTCGTGCATTTTAATGTTTCGTTTTTAATATAAATAAAGAATCACACAAAATGTATATCATACACTTGGGATTTTTACTAATTATATGCTCAGTAGTTAACATAAGTGCCGTAACTTTAACGAAAACTGATAGTATACAACTAAATAATTCAAGTACAGCCGGTGTACAAACTATAACAGTTACAGTATCTAATGTAAATCATCAAACTGCAAGTCCTAGCACAACAAATAAACCAACATTTGAAGTAAAAAGTGAAGAAACACCACAAGTGCCCCAATCAAATCCCCCGGTTATCATAAAGAAACATGTTAAACGCGAGCCTAAACCTTTAAAAATTGTCAGAAATCGTTTGATCAAACCAGCAACGCAAACTGTGAATCGAAACTCCTTAATCAATTATCAACCAGAAGTTGTCGCATCCTATGTGCTACAATTCGACGATGAAGTTGATGTTAGCGATGTTGAAAATGATGACATTCGACCTTTGAGTAATAGTAATTTAATTAACCATTTGCGTCCTCAAAGAATTCGCTATGTTAACAAAAATCAAAAAAGAAATAATAACAATAGAAAAAATATTAGAAATCCACAAAATCGTGTGAGCCCAACTAGACGTCCATATAGAGATCAATATAATAGTAAAAGAGGTGAACACTTAGATGTCTTACCAAATAAAAGAATTACCAAAATCAATCGTAAGAGAATCAATAAAAAACCAACCGCTCAGAAGAAACAACAATTAAAACCAATTGAACAACCAGAAGCCAAGCCAACACTACAACAATGGCCATTAAATCTTCCAGCAGTGCCAACATTATGTCAACCCGCACAACCGGGCACAATAACCCTTACATTACCAAATCCAGTTTTTAATTCTTTGACTTATGCACCAATGATGACACAACTTGATCAGATACAAGCAAACCCACAATTAACCATTGAATTCTTGAAGGGTTTATTATCTGCTCTGCAAAATCCTACTGCCGAAGCAAATAACACAAACTTTTTATTAGGTGGTAATATCGGTAATATGCAACCAGTAACGCCAATTAAAGAGACTGTAGAATCTACTGAAGATGCAGAACAAACGGATATTGTGATCGATGCGAATAAAGACACTCCAGAAGTACAATTCAATGTTGTTCCAGTGATTAATAAGCGTAAAAATTCAGCTTCATTGCGTGTCGCTGAAGACACTAAAGTTGACGAAGTTGTCATAGACTCAAGTAAAAAGACTACGGAAAGCTCTTAAGCTATATGACTTAGACTTTATAACTATAATCGTTGAAATAAAATCAAATAAAATATAATTGTATTTATTAATTTTTGTAAAATTTATATTAAATTATTTTTATTAAAATAAACAGTTATTAAAATAATTTGTTAATTCTATATTTTTAACGCAGAACTGATTTTTAACAAATTGCGAGCTCTAAGACAGGTACATACGTAAGAAGCCCGCTTTTTATATTAGAGAAGGAATGCGGAGACGACAGATTTTTGCAATGATAGATATAAAGTAATAGGAAGATGAAGAAATAATTAGCTCTTAAATATTAAATATGAATTAACTATTCAAATAATCAACTTTTTTTATCCACTTCAGAAATTTGTAATCTGTATTCATTTATAGTAAAAATTTAGGTTTTTGAGTTTTAGAAATTTAGTAAATGGAAACATACCTATATTTCTTAGAATTTTGTGATTATATATAAAAAACTAGCACAGTAGCTTTCCTTAGTCCTTATTTTTAAGGTTAAATAAACTTTTTGTGATTTTTGTGATAATTTTGTGATTATATATAAAAAACTAGCTCAGTAGTTTTCCTTAGTCCTTATTTTTAAGATTAAATAAATTTTTCAAACAGAAAGAGTATTTTAAGAATAGAGAAGTAATAAGTAATAAATGAGAATAAGTAATAAACTGCTAATCTAATGTCTAGAAAATATATCAACTATTTTCAATCATAGCAATAATTTTCATCGGAGTACAAAAAATGTGTACCATTTAACCAAATTTAATTGTTTATGACCACTTATATTAAATTTCTTTCTGCTATTGCATTAAGACTTAATAATTCCAGAAAAAATCAGATATCATATTAAGTGTATCAATCAAATTTCATACTACTTTATCATATACAAACGCCTTTTTTAGACTTGCAGACTTTAATATAACTAAAGTCATCAACTTACATTAAGACTGAAAAGTTTTCGGAAATTCTCATTTAAAATTCGCGCGCTGTATATTTTTCGATATTTTAAGTTTATGTAGTTTGGCAGCACTGTCCTTAATTACTATGCCAAAATGAGCGCGATCTGTCAGACAGTTCGTTTACGGCAGCTGTTGAAACCAGTTCACCTCAGTAGTGCGTTGCGAAATGTCTTCGACGGTCGTACGACCGTCCTGAAAGCTTTGTACCACTCATAAACTTGAGTTTTCGATAAAAACTGATTCCCCATAAGCCTTTTGTAGCATTCGCAACTAATTCTGCACACGAAATTTCGTTCGAAACACAAAATTTGATGCAAACTCTTTTGTTCAATATTTTTTTCCATTGTTTTTTTCGCAACGCACTACTGAGGTGAACTGGTTTCAACAGCTGCCGTAAACGAACTGTCTGACAGATCGCGCTCATTTTTGGCATTAGTAATTGTCCTTAATTGCTGCCAAACTACATAAACTTAAAATATCGAAAAATATACAGCGCGCGAATTTTAAATGAGAATTTCCGAAAACTTTTCGGTCTTAATGTAACTCAAATAATACATACTTAAGTCAGATATAAGACTTAATTAACGACTATGAAATATGTCCTCGGTATTACACAGGTCAGTGTTGTAATTACACATGCAGCTGCTTTCTAGGGGTCCTACATAGACATATTTCCAAAGCAAAAGAAAAGGAATCATTTTTGATTGTTTCATGTCGTAAAATTTCTTCTCCACAAACTGCGTATATATCTCTTTCATCTCACTGCGTTTTTCTCTTATTATTGAAAAATAGAACATATTTAATTTCTTATGACATCCCCATGAAAGAGGAAGATATTCCTTAGCAATTGGGAAAGACAACGTTTTTTGGGTATTTTTCTATAGCCAGTCTTAAAGGAGTTATATTGAAATATGAGAAATCTGTATCTGGATTTGTTCATGCCTTGTTGCCTTTAGAGCAAGAGGTGCGTAAAGTTAGGTAAATGTGGCCGTCCGCTTCTTATACTGGGAGCGGACACACTTTGCCCAAATTTCACATTTGCGTTCAATTTGTATGTAGTTTGCTTTTTCTACTGCTACTGGTTCAAATGTGATTCTTCCTAATTTTAAAATCCCTATGTGCTCAAATCCATATTATAACCGGATATTATGTCCAAAGCCTGCAGCTGCAGTTATTTAATCTGCTGGTTAGTTAGAAATATAGAAAATGTGGCATTGTGTGGAAAAAGACATCGCTCAATAGGTTCACTGGATATAATTTGATTCTTTCAGTTGAGTAATGATTTAATGTGATTACTGTTAATAGGTACTATAGCCAGCTACTATAGCTAGCTACTATAGCCAGCTACTATAGCTAGCTACTATAGCTAGCTACTATAGCCAGCTACTATAGCTAGCTACTATAGCCAGCTACTATAGCTAGCTACTATAGCCAGCTACTTTAGCCAGCTACTTTAGCCAGCTACTTTAGCCAGCTACTTTAGCCAGCTACTTTAGCCAGCTACTTTAGCCAGCTACTTTAGCCAGCTACTTTAGCCAGCTACTATAGCCAGCTACTATAGCCAGCTACTATAGCTAGCTACTATAGCCAGCTACTATAGCTAGCTACTATAGCCGTTGGGTATTAAGGTCGGTTTCTGTTAGAAAGTAAGGGTTCAAAATACTTTTACTTCGGGATATGATTTTTCTATTTATGAAACGAAAAAAGTTCTAAAATTGTGTAAATTCCATTTTCAGTACTTACTGACGAACAAAATTTTAGAAGCTTTAGTACAACTTTTCAATCTTTTTATCATTAAGGTTGATTCTTTAATTTTGATGGTTCAAATTTAATTTTTTACAAAATATATTAATTGCGAGTATTTATGTGGAAAATCGTGTTTTTCAACTTACCTTTTTTTGATATTATATATCTGAATTAATACTATAAATATACCCCCAATCAAGATAATTTCATCTTTTAAATCTAGAAATCATTTTGCGTATTTATGCCATATAACTTGAATATAACCCCAATGTAGTTATTCTTTGTATACCGGCTGATATATATAATGTTGCTATAAGTTTTTCGTTTACTCAATGGATATAAAAACATATATTTAAACAATATATTTAATAGTTTTCAATATTTGTTTAAAGTTCAATGCACTTACCTAACATAAAATATAAACTTTGCTCTTTAAACTTCTGTTTATATCTTTTTATAATCCGGGCTAGTAGAAGATTTTAAAGTGCACGCAATTTTCGGCTTAGGAAAAGGTCAATATATTGACAAGAGCCCGAGGCGAGTTCAGAAAACAAGTTCTTGAGATGTAAAGTATGTTTTTTACACAACTTAAGTATTTCTCTTGAAATGTGTGGAATTTTATATTTACAAACTCACAAATAATAAAAGTTTCTTTGGTGCGTGCCAACGGCAATTTTTATTGTTATTTAAATCTGCTACCATTTACAAAAATGTATTGAAATTGCTTATATGATGAGAAAAAAAACAATACAAACACTATATATGTTGAATCAAATTTAACTATAAATGAAAATATAATAAAAAATGTTTATTTTATATATAGTAATTTTGTCAAGCTATCAAATCTTGTTAGTTTTCTAGAGCATTTTGTGCAATAATCATGTTCTTTAAGTTGTCAGCAAAAATTTTTCAAATTTAATAAACAAAGAATTTTATATGAAATTGTTAAATTGTATATCAATTCACATAAAAAATGATTATAAAAATTAAATTAAACCAAGTATAAAAAAATAACGTAATAATATTTCTATTAATATTAGAATCTGAGGCAATGATACTTAAATTTTTGCTCTATTTACTGCTACTAAAAAACTTGACAGCAAAAAGAAACTTTGAATATGGAAACTATTCCAATATGAGTGGCATAAATGGCTTATTTGCAATTCCGAGTCAATATGAAATCCTTATATATCCGCCACTCATTTTACCATATCCATTTCAACATATGAAGCAGCTTTCAATAGACAAACAAACCACCGCTGCAGTAAATGTAAGGTCAAATCAAACTTCAGCACTGAACTCAGCGGTAACTGCAGCAACTTTGACGGAATCTAACAATGCAATAGCAAATATTACAACAATAATAAAATCTAATAAAGATGTAACTATGGCGTCAAATGTAGCAGCACCACAACTGAGTTTGAGCACAGAACGGCCACTTCATCTAAATCCACACTCAGCAGCAAAAACAAATAAAACAAATGCTCAACTCATTTACAAAGTTGGAAGCAATAAAAAGTTGACAGAAGCCACCACTTCATCTCTACACTGGAATGGCAATTTTACATGGGTTTATGTCGATCAGGTTTTAGTCGGACTGCTGCC
This sequence comes from Teleopsis dalmanni, assembly GCF_002237135.1. Classification (NCBI taxonomy): domain Eukaryota; kingdom Metazoa; phylum Arthropoda; class Insecta; order Diptera; family Diopsidae; genus Teleopsis; species Teleopsis dalmanni. The sequence goes on along the minus strand of NC_051847.1, from coordinate 71,291,412 downwards.
AATATCGGCTTTGTTGACGCTTACAAAGCCGGCAATAACAATTTTCAACTCAGCAAAGCGAAAGCCGAGACTCATCCGCAAGAAGAATTTTTATGCTCGACAGATGAAGAACAAGATTAAAATATTTAAATTGTTGAGATATAAAAAAAGAAACCAAAAATTTTAAACAAAAGACAGACTCGTATCTATAATTTTTCAATAACAACAGACTTTATGTGTGGAATACAGTCTTGTGTGCAGAAATCGTTGACCCGTTGGAGAAGAAACTGTTATAATAAATAAATTTTCTTAATAAATTTATGCAAATTAATTTCTCTTAGCATTTAATCATATCTAGAGTTATATATTTTATTAAGACAAGCTCATTTAGATATATGTATGTTTGTAAAATTTTTTAAAGAAATCTATTTAGTATAGCAAATTTAGTTAAAATAATTCACACATATGAACATATATTTTATTCTGTATTTTAGCTCATTTCTATACGTCTATTTTTTAATTATAATAAAATTATAAAATAGAAATCGTCAATAATATTAACAAAAATAATAAGATCAAACATTGAAAAAAATATCCCAAATACTTAGTCGACTTACTGTTTTCTACACGTACCCATTTACTTAAGGAATTTTCAAAAAACGTCTTTCATACAAAACAAGCGATTATTTCCGAAATGATCAAAAGAAAAGAATTTTTTTTTGGGCAAAATAAATTATCCAATTAAATAAACAATAAGAAACTAATGAAAATAGAACGAACTTGTACAAAATACCTCTAAATATTCAAAACGATTCTAAATGAGCTAAAGAAACAGAAGCTTAACTGAATTTTTCAAGAAGAACTCAAAAATTTAACCAGCATCTACAAGTATTTGGATCTCATAGTTAGCTTAAGACATTAAGGATACAAAACTAATAAAATATCTAAATATGAGCTCAGTAGATTAAATAGTAAAGATTTGGAGGAACGTAGATGTGAAGTATATTTAATTACTTACTAATTTGGCTTTAATAACCCTTGACGGTATTCAGCCCGACGCAGCATGTCTCTTGATGTTGATCACTTCATCAGATATAGAAGTGATCACCTTCTTCCCCAACTACTGCTTCAAATAACTTTTTCACTGGACAAAATATATCTTCTTTAACCATACTTACGACATGACCTAGTTACTAAAGCTGCTAGATGTTAATTCACTGAATTATATCAATGTCGTGATAAAGCTTATGCATCAATTTGTAGCGGACCAAATATTTTATATAAAACTTTTCTCATGAAAACTCCCAGTGCTGCTTCAACATTCTGCGATAACGTTCATGCTACTGAGTCATACAGAAGCACAAGTTAGATGAACGACCTATTGAGCGTAAATTTTGTTTGTTGAGAGAGAACTCTACATCCCAACTACTTACTATGCTCCATAGTAGCATCTATTAGTAATGGTGATTATTCATCTGATCTACAAATGGACATCGTTATTGTTTACCATAACTGATTAAATTAGACTTACTTTTATTTTCAATATTCATCACTGCATAAAGTACCAAGGGATATACCTGATATATACATAAGATATATCTGGAACATCATGCAATCGTGAAAATGACTAAATCTCTAGAGTTACAAGTAGTCATTCTATGTACAATAGTCTTAACATATTTATAGCATATTAAACATAGTATAATCTAATTATTAGTTTTTTGCAAAAATTATACGATATTAATTTTCGATCTGCGTTCAGACCTTCACTATTTCACTGCATATTTTGGTATCTGTCCTGATTATCACTCTATCGTTAGCCAATTCTGTGTGTTCGCTCTCATCTTTTTCAGTATATTTTCGGGATTTATTGGTTCAATCCGGACTAATACCACTTCTTTAATTGTGAATGTATGGGATATTATTAGAATGCGTATTTTTGTTAAATAAATTGTTAAATTTAATTTAATAATTGTTTAAAAATATACTACATTCGTTCAATTTATTTATTACTAAAATGTTTTCCTAAGCAAGTCTTAACTGAACTCCATTTTTTACCCTCCACGTTCACTTCATATATTTTAAAAACCTACTACTTCCATTTCAGTTACTTATTTCCAATATTTGTCTCAAAGCATATTTTAGTTAACCTCTATTTTTTTCTTTTAAAATAATAATTTAAAAAAAATTTTTTTATAATACAAAAAAAAAAACGAAAATATCTATGAATACATTTTATTTTAATATAAATTTTTATAAAATTGTTGCTATTCTTATCTTAATATTTAAACTAAAAATCAGTCCCTTTTCGTTTTATGTGCATTTGAAAAGTATATAAAAACGGAAATCACCTACTAAACAAATATGACCAGTAACCACCATTCTCACTATTCGTCTTATGTGTCAATGTTGCATCCAGCGAATCTTCTTGATTGTTAAGTTTGTGTCCCTTTCGTATTTCCTTTGATTTCCGTGCGATTTCCTCATACAATTCTTCGGCTGCACTATCGAATATGGTATTCAAAAATTTTCTAATTTCCGCATATGGTAACGTACGCCACCAATTTGTCGGTGCAATTTCCGCTTGACTTTTTATGCGTTTGTCACCACTGCTATACGGTGTAGTAGCAACACTATCTGATATTGGACTACTGCTTTCTATATGCAACTGAGCTGTTGTGGTATCGTTGTCGGTATTGAATTGGTTTTGATTTTTCTTTAACTCAAAGGATTTGTTATTAGTGTTTTTCGCACTATTAACGCTGATATTTGGCAGTTCAGTTTCTGTATTTTTTGCACTACTCAACAAATGACCATAAGAGTTCCGTGCAACAGTGTTGTCAAAAGTTAGAGTATAATAAGATTTCTTATTATCATCCTCATCGTCACTATCATCACTATCGTCACCACTACCAAATTCTGTATCATCTTGATTAATGTCATGTGACATATTAGGCTGCTCAGGATTATTGCTAAAAGCATTATCATCATTATTTTTCTGATTTTTATCGTTTTGAGTGTCATATGTTTGTTTGTTATCCTCACTGGAAATGTCTATTGATTCTTTTTCATTTTCAATTGTTGACATTTTATTTGTTTCCATTTCTTTACCACTTGTACGTGTTATGCTGTCACTATTTTTTTTATGCACTTGCACGTTGATGTCCTTATAGGGCATTTCTTTGACATTTGCTGGCTCATGTTTGTATTCAGTATTAATGTTATATGTGTAGTCTCTAAAATGGTCCACTTCGTCATCGTCATCGTCATCGCCATCGTCATCGTCATCTTCTTCATCCTCAACAGCAACAATATCAACAGTATCATTATCATTATCATCATTATCATTATTATTATCATGAGTATTATCATTATCATTATTATCATTAGCAACATCAATGTAGTCCACTTTATGCTCCTGCTGAAGTGTGTGACTGTTATCGTTTTCAACATTGTCGTTACCCACAGTGTCATTGTCTTTAATAGTTTCAATGGAACTTTTTTCATCTTTAATTGTTGCAGCACTGTCACTTGCCGCTGCCAAATCGGTCACGTCTGTGTTGGTATAGCAATTTACAGTGGAGGTCACCTCTTCTCGTAGCGTTTTTAAAATGGTTTTATTATGTTTTTCAGTGTCATTTCTATTTTCAGCTTTAATTGCAGCTGTCATAATAATATTTTTATTATTTTTGTCAACAGTAGAAAGAGATGGAGCAGAAGTAGTATTAATATTTGCATTGCCATCATTTTTCAAGTGGATTTTGCTAGCCGCAGCCTTGTCATTTGCACTGGCTGTTGATTGTTGTTGTTCAATAAATTCTGAACTCTCAATATTGCTAGTCTCTTGCATTATGTACTTTTCTATTAAACTAGCCAAGTGCTCCAGTTCCTTCTCTGTAGTTGATATGACTGTTGTGGATGGTGTGTCTGGTGTGTCTGGTGTAACTGGTGTAACTGATGTGTTGGTGACGAGTGTTCCATTTTCGTTTGTTTGTTCTATACCGATTGTTGCATATGTTACAGGTAATTTTAGTGGATTCCCTACGGGAGACAACAATTCAGTAGATTCACTGTTGTTTTTAGCGTACTGTATGTGGCTACCAACTACAATACTTGCTGTAGGTGCAATGGAATTTATGGGCAATGTAACAGTGCGTTCTGTTGTTACATGTTCCAAATGATTTTGTTGTTCATCTCTTACCACCGGATAGAAAGTACCATTTTTCTGGATAACTGGCTTATTTGATAACATTGTATCGGTTGTGGGGCCATTTGTGCTGCTTATGTTATCAGTTACTGCAATATTTGGTATTTGCAACTGCTCATTCGAGTTTATTTGTGTAGTTGTTTCAATTTGCTTTAAGTCTTCGATTATGGAGCTTAAATTTAGAACATTAGAAATTGGTAAAGTAGCAGTTGTATCTAGCATTGCAGATATTTTATGTATAGCAGTCATATCCACATCGTTATCTGCGCTTACGTTAAAGTTATGATATATAGAATCATGTTGATATTGTGCATTATTAGTAATATTATTGAATTTTAACTTATTATATCCAGTTCCTTTTTCACTTGGATTAAGTTGACTACTCGTTTGATTGTTATTCTCTAAAGTAGGTGAATAACTTATAGCTACTATTTCTTCCTCCAACTTTGTGCTTGAATTATCAACACCTGCAACATACTTTGTATTCCCTTCCAATATCTTAACACTTGTTTCATCGATTACTTTCACAATTGGATTTGTTGCGCTTGACCAAGTCACATTTCCAAACAATGTCGCACCGTTTGCTGTAGGTGTTGCAATAGTTGTAAATAAATCTTCCATTTTCTCACTTGTATTTGATTTAATGTCGAAGTTATTGACTTCAAGATTTGCAGTCGCGCTACTTTTATTACTAGAGATACCCTTAAAATCGTTCGCCATGACAGCAGCATTCATTTTTGTTGAATTTATGTTGTCTTCGTAGTTCGCTGCATGCAACAAATTGTTTTTGTCTGAAAGGGAATTTATTGTTAAATTACTGATTTTCATGAAATTATTGCTACTCTTATCTGTAATGAGATTTGTACCATTTACAATGTCAATTGCTGTAGGATTTTTTTCAATTGCTTTAATGGCAAAATCTATTGAGTTCATTGGCTGCTTGACAGTTTTTGTTAATGCTAAATCAGAATTATTAGACATTTGAGTATTTTGTATAGATGCATTTATATTAACAGTAGGAACTGCTTTATTATCAACTAAATAATCTCCCATTTTGATTACTTTATTTGTTAGTGGTGTATTTATAATAATTTTCTGTACATTAAAATTATCATTTGAAAGCATTTCAGTCTTAGGGTCTTCTTTAAGTATCTTTTCATTAACATTTGTTTCATTATCTCTAATATTTTCAACTAAATATCCTATAGTTGAATTAGCCGTAAATGTTTCTTTAAAATTTGTTTCATTATCTCTAATATTTTCAATTAAATATCCTATAGTTGAATTAGCCGTAAATGTTTCTTTAACATTTGTTTCATTAATCCCAATATTTTCACTTAAATATCCTGTAGTTGAATTTGTCATATTTATAAAAGTTTCCTTCGCACTTATTTTTTCAAAACTTCCATCCGTTTCGTTTCCATGTAAATAACCATCTATTTTTTTTACTTCCGCTAAAGGATTATAAAGAATTGTATTTGTATATTTATTTTTAAATTTATTTCTTTCACTTTCACTGCTTATTGCTTCTTCAATTTCTTCAACGTTCTTATTTATAAAAACTGACTCGTTACCCAACACACTACTTGCATTTACTGCACTTTGCATTCCTACAAACTCATCCTTATCCACATTACTTGAATTCATTGCACTTTCCAACACTTTTTGCTTAGTTTGTTTCTGATAGTTTTTTAATGCTTCATTCAAAAACTTATCTACTTCTTGATCCGTTGTTTTTGATTCCAAAGTAAAACCATTTTCTAACATGGTCTGTGTACTTTCCTCAGAAGTATTTAAAATTTCTCCATCAATTTGATCTGTGTTCCTATCCATAACATCCTTTTGCTCCTTTATTTGTGGACCATTCAACTGCAAATAATCCAATTGATGCTTTAGCTTAACCTTATCTAATTCTTTCTTTATAACCAACTCAGGATTTTGTAGTACCTCTAGTGACTTATTAGTATCTGTTTCATTAGCAGTTTCGTTCTGCACTTCTTCGCTCGTATTATCAATAATTGCTTCCAATTCATCAATTAAATCTTCCAATCCCACTTTTACTGTCTGTTTAATTGGTTTCGTATAAATTAAATTTATTGCATTTTCTTCATTAACTAATGTTTTATCCAGTTCCACTTTTTCATCGAAGTCATTGTTAATTCTATTTTTATTGTCATTTACATTAGCATAATTAATAACTTTTGACATTTCTTGTTCTTCAGCACTATTCGTTTCCTTCTGCAATGTACTTGTATTATTTAAAGGATGACTACTCACTACATGTTTAGTATACACCTTCCTTTTACTCTCATCCAAGTGCTGTCGCGAGTCCAACAATACTTCCAAGTTATCTTCCAGTGCGGTTGTTCCCTTCTTAGCTGCATTGTTAGTTGCTTCTGATGTTGTTGCATTTTGTGCTTCATTAATCAAATTGTTCATTTCTATTGTCCTGTTTGCATTTTCTGTATAATTTTGCACTTCATTCACAAACCCTACTGTGCTTTCCCTAATTAAATTTGTTGTGCTTTTGTTCAAATTTTCACTCGTAGTTTTTGCTGTGCTGTCATTTAATGAATTGTTTTTGTCAACTTTTGGTGCGCCTTCATCCTTTATTTCTGAACCAATTTCTGCAGTAGTTTTCACTACTACAACCTCGGGCGGTGTCACCTCTTTGTCCACCAGGCTACTCATTTTGACAAGCTCTTCCATGAGACGTAGTATACGTATTTCATTTTCCATAGCGCTATTGTAATTGGATTCTGAGTGCAAGTCAATATCCTTAGTCCCAGTAATTGACGCATTTCGCTCAAAATCATACTCCGCATAAATTTCGCTGTTTTGCGGCTTTCTAGTTAGTAAACTTTGTAGATTATATCTGCGCTTCACTGGTCTATTAAATGCGTAAAATTGTATATCGTTCGCTGCCGCCACATTTGCGGGGTTACTAAACTGATGCGCCGCCGTTTGCGTCTCAAAATTTGGACGCCAATGCTTCTTCTGTGCGAACTTCGTATGAGCTTTTCGGTACTTCTCATGCTGTGCGTTCAGCGATTTTTCTGCGAAGTAACAATTTTATTGACATAAGTTTATTAGTGCCATGAATTCACTAACTTATTAAAAATATTACTTACGCAATGTCTGTGTCGTACAGACGAAAATAATCATTAAAACGAGATACACTAAACTTTTGTGACAAAATAACATTTTTATAGTTTCAAAAAAAAAAAAAATCACTTGCACATTGATAACTCAAAGGTAAAGGCCACTACAGACTAAACCGATTCTTAGTTATTCAACCAATTTTATGGCCTGTTACACAAAGACCTTTTAATTAGGTTAAGTCGCCTGAACAATACTCAACCAAAATAGTGGATTTTGACACATTTAAACTGTATTTAGCACAAAAAGTTTCAATAAAATTCTTAGAAAGCACAGAAATTCAAAGTCTAATAATAACAGTTCTTAAGATACACTGGTTAACACGTCCCTACTTTTAACTCAAAGAAATAAACAAAAAATTAATAAAACACCATAAAGAGTAATAAATAAATTCATAAATAATAAATAAATAATAATAAATAAATAATAAATTAGCAGTTAAATATATATTTTATCACCAAAGATATTAACGTGTTATCTAAACACTGACATTGGGATCAATGGAGAGATGTTTTGAAGAAGACTTACGCCTAGCACCTGTTTTAGTTTTCTTGATCTTGATATTAATACAAATATTTATGACAGCAGTCGCATAACGATGAACATAATGTTTATAAATCCCATTTTTATAAAATGATAAAAAGTATTTCAATTTTCAGATAATTAGCACAATAATATTTTTTTCATATATTGTAATGACATAGAATGTTCGTCCATAATTACAATGGACACAGTGTTTAAATATTAAATTTAAATGTTTATTTATTAGGTTTTATTGCTTAATTCTTACAAAGTTTTATATTGTATATGTATGTTGTGACCTCACTCTCTGTCTGTGTCCTCAGTTCTTTTCACCTTGGTTGATAGTTTCAAACTCGTCCTTGGGCTAATTTTCGACTAAGTGAGTTTTAGTAAGTTTTTATATTCAATATATTAAATAAAAATTATTCAATTTTTATTTCAGATAACTACAATTATATTAAGTACGTGATATTTTATAGTATCTGTAGAAAACAATGTGTTGTGCTCTTCAAAAATTTATAAATTCTATACTGATTTTATATAGGTTGGAAATTGATAAAAAATTACCATCCTTACAATATTTAAGATTTTTCTGATATGTAGTGCTTCTGACTCATATACATTATTCGTTGTAAAAAGAGAAGAAATAATAAGATTGCGATACTTTCTGCTCAAAAAGTACTCGGATTTTGGAAATAAAAAACACAAATTTAAATTTTATTTCAAATTTATTTTATTTCCTTTATCTCCTCCTTCTGAAGGGATACACATATGCCAACGCTTAACCCAATCTTCCATACACTTTTCGTAGGCCCGTACAGGTATGGCTTTTAGTTCCTTCAGCGAATTTTCTTTTACCGATTCAATCGACTCAAAATGCTTAAAACAAAGTGGCAATTTAAGTTTCGGGAACAGGAAAAAGTCGCACGGATTCAGATTTGGCGAATATGGTGCCTGAGCGATGACAGTGGTGCCGTGTTTGGTCAAAAAATCACGTAAAACAAGAATTTTCCATAGTAAAAATCGCTAAATGCACTTGAGGTAGTCTCACATTAACAGCTGCTGTAAACAAACTAATTGACAGATGGCGCTCAAATTTATACCAATTTTTTGAAAAAGGTCTATTACTTAAGGAGTAGTTAACAAACAACAAAATCCGGATACTTTTTGAGCAGAAGGTAATGATAGCTTAAAGGCATTGAAGACAAGAAACTAAAAATGATCGATGATTATTTTATCGCTTGCGTAACATAACACTAAAATTTTAATTACAATGTGAAAATCAAGTTTACTGCTTTGAATATTAACTTTACACATTTCATCTGGTAGATATAGATATAGACTATAGATGGTTATCTGAATTTTATTAAAAATTAGGTTGGATGTTAAGGAAAGATGTACTGTCACCAGAATAGGTTATTGCTAAAAGTCATAGTGTTATTGTTGAAGTCATACCAGTCATAACACTTATAAATTTGGTCCGTCTTTCCTAAATGTACCAAGGTGCTAAACAACCAATATTTAACCATAAGTTCACATTTCAGCAAAAAAAATACTAGTTAAGAACAATACAATGCTAAATGAATGAATAAAAACCAATATTTTTCAAAAAACTAGATTCCCTTCTAGCCAATCACTGTCTATTATCTATTATCTTGTAACAATTAATTGGTCACAATTCTTGGCTCGTGGTTCTACAATGATAAAATGATTTTGATTATACATTAAGACCGAAAAGTTTTCGGAAATTCTCATTTAAAATTCGCGCGCTGTATATTTTTCGATATTTAAGTTTATGTAGTTTGGCAGCACTGTCCTTAATTACTATGCCAAAAATGAGCGCGATCTGTCAGACAGTTCGTTTACGGCAGCTGTTGAAACCAGTTCACCTCAGTAGTGCGTTGCGAAAAAAACAATGGAAAAAAATATTGAACAAAGAGTTTGCATCAAATTTTGTGTTTCGAACGAAATTTCGTGTGCAGAATCGTTGCGAATGCTACAAAAGGCTTATGGGGAATCAGTTTTATCGAAAACTCAAGTTTATGAGTGGTACAAAGCCTTTCAGGACGGTCGTACGACCGTCGAAGACATTTCGCAACGCACTACTGAGGTGAACTGGTTTCAACAGCTGCCGTAAACGAACTGTCTGACAGATCGCGCTCATTTTTGGCATAGTAATTAAGGACAGTGCTGCCAAACTACATAAACTTAAAATATCGAAAAATATACAGCGCGCGAATTTTAAATGAGAATTTCCGAAAACTTTTCAGTCTTAATGTATTTCAAAATGTCCTTATATAAATATGATTATTTTTGGCACTATGCGTTTTGGCTAAAACTAACACAGGACTTACATCAACATTAATGTCCATGAATTAGGGAACCCACTGTTCCATCAGTTGGGTAGCAGTAAAGCTAGCAATAAAAACAGAATATTTTCAAAGGATATATATTGGAAATAACACTAAGAGTATATATATACCCATCTTTATATATAAAGTAAAGTGCACACAATTAAATGGCAACAAAATAACCTAATGATTAAGATATCTGCTCCAAATGAAATATAGTTAACTGCACTAACTATATCATATGTGCATACATGTATGGCTGAGAGCCATAAGAAGAAAAATGCTACTTATCAGATCTATCTTATCACTGCATTTGTCAGAATACAACTTTATTTCGTTGACCCTTAAAGTGCCTATCCGGTATTAGTTATATAGACATGTAAAATATTGTCTGCTTAAGAAAAGCGCCAAATAGATTTATCAAGCTATAATAAGTGACCCATATTTTATCGTTTGATTCTGCAATGAACCGATTTCTTATGATTGAAGTCAATCTTATGCCACATCGATTGGTTCAACACTAAATTCTTGCTTAAATCTTCCTCTCTCTCCATTACTTTTTGAAGGTGTTTTTCTTTTTCCGATCTGTTACTAATGCAATGTACCAACGAAAGTAAAAATGCTTTAATATTTATTTTGTTAACTGGTGTAAAATGAGAACATATTTTATTGTATGTGAGATATCATAAATATTAAATCCAAACATTAAACAATAGAATTTGTTTTCATTTCGTTGTACATTCAGATTGTTAAATATTTACATTTATACAGCTTTACTTTAATTCCTTTTATTATGCTAATTAAATAAATCCCATTCTTCAGATATTCCGTAACATTTTTTTTTTGTAAAGTCAAATGAATTTCCATTTGTGGCCAAGAGATACTTCTTCTCCTATGCACCATATTCTCAGTATTTCATCTGTATTTTGTAATTATTTATGAGTTCATGTTTTAGAAATATTCGTGCTTTAGGGAGAAGATGACCAATGAATAATTTCATCTTAATAACATTGTTTTTAATCTGTAACTTTATTCAACTTTTTTCTGTCAAAATTTTGTATTCATAATAAGTACTTTTGTTGTTGTTGAAGAATATTTATAGATAAAAATTTGGTCCAAATTTAAATATAAGAAAATAGAATTCATATAAATACATGTTAAAAATATTTGCAAATAGAAAATCCAAAAAATCTATAACATTTAATATATGTATAACAATATATTTTTAACAAAATTAAATTAAATATAATATGTTCTAAATAAATTCTACATTTTTTATACAAAAGTTCTATTCAGAAAGGTTCTATTTTTGAAGTAGAAAGCACAGTTACATTTCAGAATATATGTGTATTTTATTATACTGAATATCTTCCTTAATTAAAAAAATAATTCACCTACGAGTTCTTTTATGTTCTATATATTGCTTATATAATCAAAAATAGTTTCTATAAAATTAAATATTTTTATAAATAGAATACCCTAGAATATTCCATTTTCTAATAATATAGAATAATAAAGTAGAATAGAATATTTAAATAAATAAATACCAAAACATATAGAGGACTATTTTCTCTTCATTTAATTTATGAACTTATGAGCCTTTTAATATTATTTTATGTTGAAGCTATTTGAGCCAGTGCACTTGAGCACTTTAACTCTTTCTTAACTCAAGGTATTTTGAAAACCGCTCTTTGCGGATTAATGTTTATCACTTCATCAGACTAAGCAATAATTGACCACAGATCTGCACACCTCCCCGAGGAGCTTGTAACCATTCTGAGATTTGCTAAAGCGGTGTTGGTAAGTCTGTCAGTTTTCGTAAGTAATTTCAGGGCTCTATCCGTTATGTATTTTTTTAATCGGATTAATCTTGAGTATGTCATTCGTCCTAATATACCATGGTACTTCGAAAAGTCTTCTCAGAGCCTGGCTTTGTGCAATTTCTAGCTGGCGAATAGTAGTGTTTGAAGCTTTGCTAAACGATACACAACCATATAGAAGTGACGGACGAATTATTTGGCAATATATCAGTTTCCTGTTCTTAGCATTGAGATTTTCATTTCTAAATAACGGTTGGAGGGGATGAAGAATTTTGGTAGACCTAATTCTTTTCAGTTGAACATGTTTAAGCCATGTGAATCGTTTCTCCAACGTGATGCCGAGATATTTAACGCTATCCACCGAATTTATTACTATATCACCCACTCTGACTCTCGACGAATTCTGTCTCCACTTACGCGTTATAAACAGAGCCTTAGTTTTTTCATTATTGATTTTTATTTTCCATTTCTGGAATACTCCAGAATGAGGTTAATATACTCTTGAAGAGTGTTGGTTATGTTGAGAGCCCATTTATCTGAGTATAGCATACACGTATCGTCAGCATAAAACGTCAAAGTCGAGAGACCTAACATTGAAATATCAGATGTATAAATGTTGTAGAGAGTGATGTGAGTACCGAAGTAATATGTGAAAAAAAAAAAAAGAAACAGCTTTCAAATGAATACTTTAGATGTACCAGCTTTACAGATTAAATTATTTTCATATCTATAAAATCTGATACTATAGTAAACTATAAATTGTTGTGATAACAAATTCTGTACAGCTAAGATGTTTGTATTACGATTACAGTTTCATAAGCGGATGTTGTGCAACAATAGATTTTAGTATACCGAAATAGCTAAACCAAGAAATTTTTTCTAATACTCTAATTGATTCTTGATTATATCTTGATCAAACTTTAAAGATGCAAATAGTATTGCCTCCGGCGCGTTAGTTAGTAGCCAGAAAGGAGAAAAGAGTTTGAAGAACTCTCTAAAAGTCTCACTCAAAAGGTATCAAAATATTATATTTATACCCATATACTAGTTTATTACATTTACATATATTATATTTATATTAATTATTAATCATGCATTAGGACTATTTAATAACGAAAACAATTTTTTTCCATTTATGATATTTCTGCCCTTATCTGAAAATTAACTCCTCACTCTTCAAGTAAATTTGTGATTACAAGCCTTACATCAGTGACAATGAAGATCCACAAATAACCATAGCATATGTAAAAAGTCTCTCTTAGATAAATCAATGTACCCATAAATATATTTTGTCGTATTCAAATTAAGTGTTCAACTTCTTCAACAAATCTTCTTTTATAGATTGCAACTACTTTAAAGTTACCAACTATAGGGAAGGCGTCCAGGTATATGGAAGGAAGGCATACTAGATTCTGAAAGAAAACAGTATCACTTCACATGATATTGTATCATGTGAAGTGGTTATGGCACATCATCGAATGCTTTCGTTGCTTTTTTTAACAAAAAGTCTTCCACTACGAATGCCTTGCAAAATAGACTGATATGAAGATATTGCTTAATAGAACTTTAGAAACGGGTACCAACTTCTGGGATGTTATTATCAATACCATACAGTACTACTAACTTAAAAAAAAGAAAAATTATTGCAGTATTTTCGACATACGTTTTTCGAATTATAAATTTCGGATCAAAATTTAAGAAACTTTATTAAAATCATATTCAACAAAAGGTAAGAAAGAGCCACTCAAGAAGGAGTAATAAAAGCATGCGATAAATTATGCCTCTACAGGAAAATAGTATTGAAATTTAACAAATAAATATATAATTAATTAATTCAATTATTCTACAGCTGGTTTATGATTTTGCTCTAATATAATACAGCAAGCATATTTATTAGTGAGCTTCTACAGAATGTTACCAAAATTCTAAATTCAATCATATAAGTCAAGTATAGATTTGAGTCAGTTGTATTATGAACACTGACTCTGAGTTCAACCCTTCTTACTTGCAGTCTCAAAAATTTACTTACGAATAATTAAATGTAATAATTAATTCCTAGACAACTCCTAGACAACACTCAAAAATACATATTACTAAAAATAATAAAAAGTTGTTGTTATAATGTTCGATATCCTGCCTTCGCAAGACATAGACTATCCTACTTAGGGTCGCACTTTTTCTATTCATTAAGAGAGCTAGATTCTATTTCCATAGCTCGCGTCAATGGCTTTGTAGCCAATACCAAGTGGTTATAGGGACAGGTGTCAAATTCTTAGGGTATCACAATGGACCTCATGGTCTAAGTGAGTCTTCGGACGGCCCCAGTAACCTAACCAAATGTTCGATATAATTGATATTTTTTATTAGGTATTTATTTTCATACATCAAAACGGACGTTAAAAATTAATTTAATATAAGACCAAAATTCCTTAAAATAAATTAATTAATTAATAAATAACATATACACTCTGAAGCTTATGTGTCCGCTGATATGTTTTCTCTTATATGGGATATTTGATATTCCTAAGCTCTAAATAAATGGATTCCTTAACAGAATATATTTGCCTGCTTATTTGGTTAATTAACTGTCAATGCAAATGTGTAGTCCTTCAACTACATTTGCTTTGCTCTTCTTAATTCGTACCCCTTAGTCGAAACAAAGGTCAACACCTAATGTAAAACTGTTGAATAAAATATATGAAAGGCGGCAATCCGACAGTAGCAACTTTTGCTTTTGCTTGTAGCCCCCAAATAGAGAATGCCAGAGTAAAATGACACTGACATTGCAAATTAAAGTGCTTTGTCCACACTGCAATATGCCAAAGTCAACCCGAGACGATTATAATGATTGCATACATTACTCTTATCCTCTTATCTCCTGACGTGTTTTAACGAAGTTACTTTTTTTCTGCAAATGATATGCTAAGTAAACTTTTTTTGCTTTCTCTTCCAAATTTCGACAAATGAAATGTTCATTCCAACAAAACGAGTCCAGTCCTTTTGACTCCATGCCTGTACTTAAGTCTGGACATTTGATCATTTGTGAAAGTTCGTATGCAGTGTCATTGTGCTGCCACGTTGGGATGAATCATGGAAAATCTGTGAAGTGGCAGGGTTTGTGATATTAACATATCTAAGGGTCGTTTTGCTATGTCATTAATACTCCAGGATAACCATTTTTTGCTAAGATTTTATTTCAATATTTCTTTCACTCATTACTAAAGTTTTTCTCTACTATGTTATCTTTATTTTTGATGTTTTTGAACGGTTTTAATATTTTCTTGGTATCTTTTTGGTATCTACAACTCTTGTTGTCATGCACAATTGACAGTTCAGTTGTCAACAGATTCAGCAATTTAAAATCTTAAATTGTGCATTAAAGATGGAGAAAGGACGTTCCTTGTTCTATTCAAGGAATGTACTAAAGTTCTATGGAGTGTAAATGGCTTATTTACTTCATTATTGCAAAAGAAGAAGAAAAGAAAAAGATGCATCTCGTTTACATGAAATGTAAATAAAATTGCATACAAAACAAACTAAACTAAATACAATAAAAGTTTTTTTAAATAAAAACAAGAAAATTGTGTGTTAAAATGCATTTTGTATGTAAAATAAAAACATCATGATGAGAGTTAACTTGCAAACAAGGAGAATATAATAAGAATACAATAAGAATACAATAAGAATACAATAGGAATATAATGAGAATATAATTTAAATATAATAGCAAAAGTCTAGTCAGTGTTGTTGAAAAAACTATACATTAATTTTACTGAATTTAACTGAACAATTTCTATAAATTTCTATATCAAAGAGTAGAAGATACTTCTAGGAACCAATTATTAGTTCATAAAAAAACACCTATGGGTTTTTGTATAATATCCACCTATTTAATTAAACTAAATTATTATTAAACCAAATATTTACACAATTACTAAAAGTTCTTCTTAAACCTTAGTCTATATTTTCTAGATTTTGGAGAGATTTTCATATTTGAATAAATATATGTTTTATTTTCAGATTGTGTCTGCAAACAAAATGTAGATATATTAGTTGAAAAGTAATGACGTTTTCGATTGTTGAATTTAAATTCAATCTAGATTTACTCTCGATCTTTCAAATTTTGTCACTCAATTTTTTTTATGAGGTCCTTTCATACAATAAGAAGACCCGTACCTCGGGAAAAAATTTTGTGATTTTTTTCCTAGAAGATATGGACCCATGGGGTTTTGAGAATTGGCATAGTAGACACATTTTCAAATGGCTAACATATATCTCAAGCTCATAAAAAAAAGCTCAAGTCTAGCTCAAATCAGAGATCATGAAGTCATTTTTTGCCAAAATCCGTCCGGTTTGTATAAGAATGACCCATATTCGTATTTGAACTATGCAATCGAATACTTTAAATGAAAGCAGATCTATTTTGCTTTAAATAATGGAAAATAATCAAGCCATATGAATATATTCGAATTACTCAAAGAATAATACCTCACTAATTCAAAATTGCACTCTCTTAAATCAAATTCAATATGTAATATATTCTGTCAGGAAGATATGCTGGGCTTTAAGTTATACTTCTGTAAAATAAATTGACCTTAAAAAGAACAGTGGATAACAAAACTCAATGGAGCTTTTATTTTAGTAGATCACAAAAGTGATGACAAGTACTTTAGACACTAACTAGGGCTTCATTAAGCAAAGAAAAAAGAAGACATAATAACAGCAAATGCTTATACATAATATGGTTTTCAAATATTTTTAAAGGGGTCGCTATAATTTAGGTGAATAAGTCCCAACGAACTTACTGGAATATGAGAATACCCGAAACTTCTAAAGCTCAAATAATATTTTACGTATTAGTTAAATAACCAAATAACAAAATAGCGATCATTAATAACATAACACACCAAAATTTTTCGACTTTTTGTATGGACGCCAAACAAAATGGCAGAATGTGTATAATAGTGTTGCCAGCGTGAAAATAAAAAAAATTTACCGATTGGATAAGCGCGGGAATTCAAAAGTAGGCCACTCGTTCTTTTTTGATCAGAAGATATATAAAACTCGAGGCTAAGATTATCGCGAACTTAATTTTC
>NC_051847.1:71171359-71274178 GCF_002237135.1 Teleopsis dalmanni | reverse complement strand
AATTTCAAAACATATTTAATTAACATCAAAAATCTTATGCGACGAGCCTGCACAAATCCAGATTCGCAATTAGAGCGAATATATCAAAACATGAGCGCAGACTACCGAATCTTTATCAGACGTCGAGATTTTTCCAGCTTAGAAGAATTAAAAATACTTGCTGATGACTTCGAAGAGCTTCGCAGAGAACAGCATAAAGTGAATCGGGACGGTACACGAAAAGAAACTATGGGCAGGTGCATCGTAGTGGAGTGCTCAGAAACGATGCCATTACAAAATACTATGAGATGCATACCCACTACGCCAATACGGGATAAACTTATCCAGCATCATAAATCAGAGCCACCTATCTTGAACAAGCAACAGAACCGACCGACGGCAAAGCAAACAACAGCAGTAAGAACTAGAATTGCCAATCCATCAACAGAATTATTACCTAAGCCAAGCATAATAACACAGCACAAGCAATGTAAAAATTATTTAGAGCAAATGTCATGCAAATGTCTCGTACCATCGCAAGATCCAGAACCAAGCAAAGAAACCCCAGAAGTGTATGATTTACACCAACAGGAACTCATACAAATTCAAGAGATACAACAAGTGCAAATTGAAGAATTACAGCGAATGCAAAATCCAAAACCTGTCAATAAAACTCCAGAAATACCGAAGCAACAGTCAGTCAGACAAGATCAACGAGTTTTACCAGTTCAACAGCATGTCGAACAACTACAGCAAAAACGGCAACGCGAGACGCCAAACAAAAGAAATCTAGAAAGAATTAACCTAGCCCAAGTCATACAAGATAAACCGATGTTTCAAATACCACCACCACAAAGACTCCAACATGTTACAACTACTGAAGAATATACACAGGTGCAAGAGGCACATTCACAACGAAATCCACCGCTTCAAGAAGAACAACTTAGGAGACCATCGACTAAATTAGTAAGAACATCGTTACTTTCCATACCTCAAGATCAAGTACACTCAGAGACGTCGCTAATACCGCGACAGGAAATGCCCGTCAAGCAATCAGATCAATGTCAACAGGAGATTAAAGTCATCGAAAATAAAACTACACAACATCGAATGACTCACAAAACCCCAAGTCCCATTCAAGAATCACAACGAGTTTCACATCAAGGAAAAGATAATTCTACTCAACTGAGAGAAAAAGTAAATATCCCTATGATGCAAATAAAAGAACAATGTCTCGGAAGTTGGAATTCTTCCAGCAATCGAACTCAGCAAAAGCAAATGGAAAGTCAAGGTGAACTCCAGCAGAGCGATCACGACTATATTAACACGCATCAAGACAAGTTTTACAAAGTGTTTAAATCTTCAAAGAAACGAAATAGAAATCACTCAAGCAGGTAGTGGTTCAGATCCAGTTAACTTTCCCGAAGAAGGAGGGAAATGTAAGGATGGAAATTTACACTAAATTTCCACCTACATAAACGCTACATAAACATACACTAAAAACAATAACAACACGAACTAAAACACATCAACACAACACAGTTTTTTATAAAACGACACACTTTTTATATGGTTATGTTCAAACTTGGAAAAAGTAGACTCACTGGTAATAAATGTTGCAAATATCTGGAATTAAATAGATTAATTAATATTTAAAATATTTAGTCACAACCATTTACCAAAACCCAAACCGCTTACAAGCCTTAATAACATCTCAAACTAAGCTGAAATAATATTAAAATGAAATATAAAAATATAATTAAATAAATTAATAATAAACTCACCTTATTTATTTGTTAATTATATTTCTTGTTTTTATGTTGTAAATATTCATCAAATATTTGCACTTTTAATATTTTATTTATCGTAACAAACAAAGAGTAAATAAAAAAACCACCACCGACCGAATGTAGTTTTAAAACACGTTTTGTAAGAATCAAAACAAAGCAGCGTTAACATAAGAAAACAACAAAAATATTCGCCGTAAGAGAAGCTTAAAGAGAAGATAAATACCCAAGCTGAGTACCGCACAAAACATGAAATAGAACATCAGAACGGCAAGAATAAACAAGAATTACGTGAGATCAGCTGTAAATAAAATGATACGCTACACAAAAGCTCGGTCGAGTGTGTATATAAGACGCGCATTTTACTTATGCGAACACTTTGGTTTATAATTTCAAAGGCACATACACCTTGGAAGACCAAGTCAACTAAGCTCTAGAGGTACAAAGGCATAATAACTATTAGGACACGACAGGTGGTTTAACGTCGACTGGGTCCAAAATAGTTAATAAAATTAAAATACATAAGGATATTTTATATGAAAAAATATCGAATCAAGGTATAATAACTATTATGACACGACAGGTGGTTTAACGTCGACTGGGTCCAAAATAGTTAATAAAATTAAAATACATAAGGATATTTTATATGAAAAAAATATCAAAATCAAAAATTATTAAGACACGACAGGTGGTTTAACGTCGACTGTGTCCAAAATAATTGCTAAAATCAAAATATATAAGGATATTTTATATAAAAAAATATCTTTCGGAAGGAATAATTACTAGATAATTATTAAGACACGACAGGTGGTATCACGTCGACTGTGTCCAAAGTAATTCTCTGTGATACACAAAGGAGACTGACTATAACGAAAATCTCCAAATGAAGGCATAATTGTACTTGAATACGACCGGAGGTCTCACACCAACAATAAGGTCAGAAGAATACAAAATCAGGGGCTTGAAGAAGGAAGATCTATCAAAAATATTCAAGGACTGACACTTCTCCAAGAATATCTTTATTTAATTATTAAATTTTTATCCTTTTGAAAAAAAACTACATATTTAAATTTTGTATATATATACATATATATTTATTTTATTTTTTTTTTTGTGGAACAAAGTTAATTTGTTTTACTATACTAAATAAATATTTAAAATTTATGAACTCTGAATAAAGTATTAAGTAAATAAAGAAATTGAAATAAAATCACAGCGCTTTGAATATTTTGGTCACAATCTATAAATTTATTGTGACGACTTTGGTGAGACTGAGCATACCTCAGCAAATAGGCAACGACTGAGAGAAAGGGTCGTTACAACTCATGATATATATTCAGTGGTCCCCAACCTTTTTTTCACAAAGAACAACTATGATATTTTTGTTTTTAGTAGGAACCACAAAGCTTAAGAATAATAAACTGTATGATTATTTTAATATGCTTATGTATCTCTGGCATAATATATAAGTAATATTATTATATGGTTGTGTAACTTTCAGCAAAGCTTCAAACACCGCCATTCACCAGCTAGAAATTGCACAATGCCAGGCTCTGAGAAAACTTTTCAAAGTTCCATGGTACATTAGGACGAATGACTTCCTCAGGGATATCAAGATTAATCCCATCAAAAAATACATAAAGGATAGAGCCCTGAAATTATTTGTAAAATCTGACAAACTTACCAACACCGTGTTATCAAACCTCAGAATGGTTACAGACTCCTCGGGGAGGTATGCAGATCTGAGGTCAGTTATTACTTAGTCTGATGAAGTGATAAACAATAATCTAGTCAAGGCGTAAGGAGGGGTTTTGCAGAAACCTTGCAGTTAATAGAGAGTAAAAGTGCTCAGGTGCACTGACTCAACTAGTCTCAACATAATTATTAGTAAATATGTACATTACATAGGCTATAAAAAAGATATATTATTACTTGAAAATTTTTTGCGTTTATTTTTTAATAAGTAAGGTCTCTGTGAACAAACTACAAGCTATGTACCCATATCTGTTAAATTTGATGAACTGACCATTTTTAACGATCTCGCGGACCACCGGTTGGGACCCACTAATTTAAATGGTAAAAAAGAATTCTGTCTAAGATACATTTATCACATCTTTTAAAAGTTTATATATGAAATTTAATTGGATCTCGCACCATTTTAATATTGATAATATATATGTAAAATCATATTTACTATAATACAACATTTCAATTCTCATATATTTATATGTCTTAAAAAAGTACTCAGAAATTTGAACTTATTTCTTGTCCAATGTTTAATTGGACAACAAACAGTGACAGTTAATAGCACTTGTGTATTTTTTTTCGAGGATTACGATTAACCAATAAATTTATTCCTTCAATGAGTTTGATCGAATATATATTATATTTTAAAAATTATATTTTTAAAATATAAATTCAATTTATTTTATTAATTGTGATTATTTTAAATAACCAGAACATTTTCTTATAAAAAATTTATACATAATATATGTAAAGAATATATAAAATAAAAATGTTATAAAAAAATATAAAAAAAAAATAATAAAATACTTTTAAAAAAGAAATTTATATTTACAAAAAATAAAATTCTTTTCGCTTTAGAACTTATTAATTATATATCGAATAGATTTCATTAAATTTCATTAGTAAGTAAGGTAGGTAGGTGAAGTAGAATATTGATAAGCTCTTTCTTAAAAAGCTAAGAGAGCAGGTAACATTTCCTGTAATTGTGGGTGGAAAGTTGGGCATATAAGTATTAAAAACCAACCAGACGATTTGATATATGCAAGTATATTGATATATTTGAAATATCGCTGTGTGAATTAATGAAGAGGGCACTCAAAACCATAACTCTGGACCTGGATAAGCCTGGACAGTGTTTAAATCCTATAATAAACAACTACTATATGAAATGGGTTATGGAATTATATGAAGAATTACCATTAAAAATTGGGATGTATGTAGAACTGATTTGTGTTTCGCATAGGTATAAAGGTTGATTGTTTGATGTTCTTTAATGCCTTTGTAAAAATTTGAGATTATCTGAAGTTAAGCAACGACTATTACATGTGATTGAAATACGAGTTGCACAAATTTTATCATAACATTGACATTGGTCAGTAAATTAAGATACGGTATTTCAGAAGGAAAATGTGTTTTAAAAAAGAAAGACATTGAGGAAGACAAAGTCTCTGATGCAGTGCTTAAAGAGAGAGCAAACAATAGTACTTGATGCACATACTGTGCAAAAACGTTTGAAGAGTAGTACATTATTAGGTCAACACCCGAAACATGGTTGTAAGCGTAAGTAACTATGTAAGTAAGTAGGAGTAAAATGTGAACTAATTTTAAGATAAAAATATTGTAATTAATTCTTTAAATAGTGCTTTTAAACAGTACTATTATTTCCGCCATTTTTTCATTGTTCACTATTACGTATTCCGCTAGTAGTTTGTCTGAGTTTTGCTTTTAATGATATTTTATTTTAATTCCATTAAACTTAAATCTATTACTAATGAACAGATTATTACTTTAATAATCAGGAAATTAATGTTTTGCATTTTCTAATTTGCAGAAAATTAATTTTTTTTTTGTAAAATAATAAACACAAAGAAAAAGTTTGCTTTGGCTTCGCCGAATTTGGAATACCATTCATACAGATAGCTGAATATATAATTACTTACTTTGTTAATACTAACCATATGAGTTGTAGACAATTTTTGGAGTCAGCAAAATACATTCATAAGTGTAATCAAAACGGACTTTACGAGAAGGCTCTACTGGGAAGGCTCTAACTGTATAAAACTCTTCTTTCGAACTATATAGAAAAGTGGAATGATAGTATCGGACTTTTAAATAAGTTGTGGTTAGGACTTTCGATAATCTACGAATGCAGTCTATATATGGAAGATACATCTTTATATATACTTGGATGTTTTTATTTAAATATTTATTAAATATAAATTTTTCAAAAACAATAATAAAAAAATATTGTTTATTTCTGCTTAACAAAATTTCTGCTCAATGTGTTTGTTTACAGAACAGCTGTTGTTTGCTTACACTTTATATATAAAACATATGACAAGTATTTCAATTTTGGTTATTTCCCTTAGGGGAAATTTATTTTTAAAAGTTTTGTTCGAGTTTTTTGGTCTAATTTTCCTTACTTTATTTTTAAGTAAGTTAAAAAGCGCTGAAGAATATTGTGTTTTTAATGAAATACAGCTACTTAGAAAGTTACACTAACCTATACTTACTATGCTTAAATCATTATGATTGCTAATTTAATGCATTTTTTTTTAACTGGTCTGAGACTTTAGTTATGACTGTAAAATGAGCTCATAAAATGTTTTAATTGAATATTAGTACCACTTCGAATTTTTCCTGACTTATACCTTAGAGCAGAATGTTTTAATGACTGCACTATGTACTAAATGTAGTCGTTTATAGTATCTGGCCAGATACTTTCGAAAGTAAATTTGAAACATCGAATTTTGCTGCAACAAGTTAAAACCATTTTATATAAAAATACAAGATCCTTTATTTGTCGCTAATCGGTACAGATTTAATGAACCCTGATCTATGTTATAAACATCCTACAAAACTTAGTGTGCTGTTTATTCGGATTTACGTGAAGGGTATAGAAACATAACTGTTAATTATATGCATATATAATATAAAATAAAAAATATAATAAATTGCACTGCTTCTCAACTCAAAACATATTTTCATCATAAATATTTTTTTAATTTCATAATTGCATTTTAGTGCGGTTAATTGATGTTGAACCATTTCCTAATTAAAACTTAGTTTGTGTTGAATTAATTAAATATGATTTGTATGTGAAAGAGCCAAAATCTGCACAAAATTGAAGCTTTAAAAATTAAGTTGAGAATCTACTTGAAATTAAATCATCAGAAAAGTATGCCAACACATTTGCAGCAATGCAAACCCGACCGCATTTTTTGGTTGATAATGGAAAGCACAGATGCACACATCCCACTCCAGAAAGTCCATACGAATGTTTACGGAATGTTGAAAAGCACAATTTAAATAAAATAAAAATTAAATGATATGAGGTAAAATAAAATAAATAAGCCAAAATATATGAGAAATGTGCAAAAAAGTTTTACTGAAGCACATCATAATTCAAATTAATTTCGGAGTGTGAAATCCGGCGCCAAGCATGCATATGTACGATTCTGATATGAGCATGAAAAACAATTGAGCTAAAAAGGATAAAGATACACTGCAAAAAAAAATCGAAAAATAAAACGGAAGCGATGAAACGAACCAAGAGATAGGAGTAGGGGCTGTTGCGAAAATATTGGTCTTAATGCCACCGCAACTACAATCCTAAAAAAAAACTTCATTTGAGTGGCTTTTGGACTTAAATTATTTATAAATGTGGAGCTGTTATTTCTGATTTGATGCATTAAATCGCAAGGATGTGCATATAATGTATTCATTCGAGCCCTCGTGTGGAGAAGTGAGCAAATAATTGGTTTATAAATGGCTTATGTTTCCACTGATTTGGGTTAAGTGCTA
This sequence comes from Teleopsis dalmanni, assembly GCF_002237135.1. NCBI lineage: Eukaryota > Metazoa > Arthropoda > Insecta > Diptera > Diopsidae > Teleopsis > Teleopsis dalmanni. Next base: position 71,266,862 of record NC_051847.1, on the reverse strand, counting down.
CTTGCCGAGTGCAAGTTGATTTTAAATGGCTTGTGTTTCGGGCTTCAGAAGATTTTAATAAATTTTAATTAAATGGATTGGATAATTACTCAGAAAATGTTAAACAATTTCTTTTTATTCTTTATATAATTTAATATATATATCAATAATAAAATTAAATATTTTTGTATCTGATACTGCATAAACAACACGTCATTGTTGTACTAATCAGCCATTAAGATTATTTTATTAAACAATTTTCATACTTTTAAACTATTATGAAAAGGAATATGTAGTAGTTTCCTGAATCCCCAGAAAAAAAGAGTTTTTCACAATCTTTCTAAAATCTAACTTTGTTATCAGCAGCCTTATTTCAATCACTCTAAAATTTTCATCGATAGACAAGTGCCATATTAAGACAGGTCCTTCCGATCGTCGTACAGTATGGCAGAATAAAAAGTAACAATTAAAGTTTTGCTATTTATGGGAATCGGATTTCATCTACGTCATTGTCCCTTGCTTTCTGGCTTAGATGAATCCAGTCCACTAGATATTAAGTCTATCTACTTTCTCTCTCGCCTGATTACTGGAAAGAAGTTTCCATATTGCTGTGGGAATATTCTCCATTCATTCCTAAGAGGTGGTTTTAGTGGGTTCAAGTCTCACACTGTGTCTTTTGATGCTTTCTACCTACTGCAAAAAAAAAAACTGCGTTTGACCCACCTATTTCTTTTTCTTAATTTCTTCTGATTACACGTTTTTGATCGTAATGAAAGAGCTGAAGATTTTGTCGAATAACAGAAACAGATGGAAATGCTTTATTGAGACCCTATGCTCCAGAGGGAGATACAGGAACTGGTGATTATGATGATTTGTTTCTGATTTGTCATTTCTTCTTGCTACTATATTACAAAAGATTTTTTGACCATCCATACGAAGTAGATAACTATTCCACTAAAGTGCACAGCTTAATTTTAGCGGATTTTAGATTGATTGCGTGTAGTTCGTGATTGCAGCATTTCCAGAATCGCTTTTGCATGTCCAAAGTAGTACTTTTGTTACGTTGAAATTAAAAAATGCATTATTCCCTTTAGTGTTTGGAGTGGCTCATCATACTTATAACAAGTTTACCATAAACTGCGTTTTCAATATGAATTATGATATCTTCTTTAATTCCGATACAACAGTCAATGCCAATTTCGAGATAAATAAATCTTATATTTTAAAACTTTCAATGGAAACATATCATCACTGCATTGAAGAAAACTTTAATGTTATCTACAGATCTGATATATTTATTATTAAATTCCAATAAAATCACTAAATAGTTCTACGTCGTCATTTTCTATGATTCTTTTATTATATCTCAGAACATGATTTGTATTCTACGTGGAAGACAGTATTTGGTTATAAAGTTGATAACGAAATATTAAAATAATATATTAAGTACGATCATAGGTATATTTACACAATTCTTATATATATAATTTTACAAAGAATTAAATTGTAAATTTTAATAGCTCACAATAGCTCTTTTACAGCACTATTTTTATAAACTGTCTAAATGTTTTTCTAAATGTATTACTTATTATCATATTAAATTAAAATATTGTTAATACTTGGTCAGTTAATACCGGTTTCACTTCGTAAGTTACAGGTCTTGTCATCAATCCCTCTACTATAAATTAGAATACTGAGAGCGCTATGGCTAATGCAGAAGTTACTCATCTTATAATTAAGAAATCCTAATACGAAACAGGTTGTGCAGTGGAAAGATACAACTGTTGAAGGTGGTAATAGCGAAAATTATACGAAGAATATTAAGTGTAAACTTTTTTGCTCACGATTACAAAAATCGTGGTTGTGGGTACTGATAAAAATGGATTGAACACCGCAGTTGATGTCAAATGAAAGGGATGCGTGCTAGTGAAAAAAAAAATTAGCAGCTTCCGTCTTACCGGCAGGAGAGTAAAAGAGGGTTTTTAAGAAAATATATATATATATATATTATATACTGTAGTGGGGGAATAGGTTCAACTGGTTTGAAGAGTTTGGGATAATAGTCAATATCAAACGAAGTATATTGGGGCTAAACTCTGTGACAGAGGCACAAAAATTGCTGTAAAGGATATTGATTATTGACATATAATCGAAGAGGAATGACAGGCAATGCGTTATTTTAATATCCATAATTAAGATCAAATTAGAAAAATTCGTGCTTGTGTAAAGAAAGTCTGCAGGATTCTTCAAATAACCATATAGCAGCGGTTACCGGCGGACGAGTGCCAATCTTTTTTGTGTAGCATAAGCCAGAGAATGTGAAATTACTAACGATAGTTAATAAAGTTGTGAAGGACTTTGTGAGCCAATAGTCCCTATTTTTTCATTTAAGAAAACTAATTGCCATCTGTATGTTAAGTTGCTTATAGTAACTGAGTTTAAAATAACCAAATCACCTCAATTTTGACTGAGTAGTGCATTGATAAGTTCGTCATGCTTCAAAGTACTGTTTAAATTAATGATGCTAAGTTTCATTTGTTCTTAAGAGCATAACAGAGAGGTCTCGAATTTGCTTGCAATCTAAATTGAGGTGTTTTTGACCTCGAGATTGTCGTTGGGGTATGAAACCCTGACTACGATTTCAGCATTGGCTACTGGCTATTTCTGAGGTAATTAATTTAAACCTAGAAAGAAAGCTGAAGTGTGGGATGGCTATACGATAGGAATTAAAAGATTTTATAGAAGTAAGATGATTGTCAGTAAAGTAAATTTTTTTGACAGGATGAATTAGATTGTTTAAAGTGAGAGAGAAAAAAACCGACTTAAACCTGAAATTATTAGTCACACAGAAACAGTTTCACAACACCGCAAAGTGCCACGGGAACACCGAATTAGTGGAATTTGTTAGAAAGATCATCTTGCAAAATAATATCGAATATTGGTCCTATGGCCCTTTAAATACCAAAGCCAGTGTTAAAAGTCAATGCTAGTTATGGAAACCAAATAAACCTTATTTTCATAATATATCTTTTGATCAAAAAAATGTTTGAGATATAATATTGTAGTAAAAGAGATATTATATCATTTAAATATTAATGTTATTAAATATTATTTTAATAAATAATGTATAATTTATATTATTTTATTTCATTTATTATAATGAGTTTGTTTTAAAAATTACTTTTATTTTATTATATTATTATTAATATTGTTTTTTGTTTTTGTTTTGAGTTTATTTATATGTAATTAATTATTTATTAATTAACGGCTATTAATGTAAACTTTTGAAATACTAAATTGGGTATTTTTATAAATTTTTTATGTTTTTTTAAATTATATTTATATTTTTATATATTGTTTTAGTCGTTTTCTATATTAAATATTAGGTTATGAATGCAGTCCTACCTAAAAGATCTATTGTGCCCTTAGGCCCAACTAAAATAATTCTAGACTATTTATAAATCTCAAAATTGCTGTGCGATTTTTTTTCCATATTTTCTATATAAAGTTGCCATTGCTTGGAAATTTATATAGATTGGTGTTTGATATATGATTGTCACTGTTCTGCAAACGATAGTTGAGCAATTAGTCCAAAACAATTATATTTTTAATAAAATAAAATAATAAATATTTTAATAATGAAAATATATTAATACAAAATTATATTTTTTTTTTACAATAATTTTTAATTCGAATGTTGTTAATTCAAGGATTTTCACTTTAGGTTTTTTTATGGCTCAAATTTAAATATAAATGACAAACACATAATTTAAGGGTTTATGCTGTCAATTTCACTCAGTTATCACTCATTTAAATAAATTCAATAATTGTATGAACGTTCATAAAAAAAAAGAAATTGAAGTAAACAGCATTACTAAAATATCAAATGCTTGCCGTAACATACACACACACACTTGTAAGTTCATACATAATTGCAAGCAAACTATATTATTTTAGCATTAAATTTCATGGAATCAGAACTAATAATTATTATTGTCCAATTTATGCTTAAGGCTTGATATTGCAGTTTAAGTAAAACTACGTTTCATTTTCAATTTAGTTTAGTTTTTTGTTGTTTTATTTTATTGTCTGTGACACCTAACTGGACTCTGGTTAGGTAATTATTATGTTTAAATTGAGCTTAAGCTTTTGTAATTACTATTGCATATAAATACTATGTTTCATTTTTCATTTAGTTTTGTTTATCTATTTTTTGTTTTTTGTTGTTTTTGACACTTAACTGCTCTGAAGTGGGTGATTGGTTTGTTTTGCTTAAATTTCATTCAGTACTGGAGTGTGTTAAGTGTGATAAAAAGTGCGGAGGTATTAAATTTGATTTAAATGTTAATTTGAAATAAATATGTAGTCAATTAAGTAAATATGCAAGTTTAGTTTAAAATTAAATTTATTATTAAAATTTAAAATAGCGATTTACGAAAAGTGAATATTTTAATAATATATACGGCTTACGGTAAAAAGTTTTAAAAATATACATGCATATATCAGTGTCTTTTGTGTGAAATGAAAATCGTAGCGGTTTTGAAACGAAACAAGAACCTTTTGTAAGCAAGTAAGTCATATAATAGTCATATTACTATATTACCAAATTGTATATAATATAATAATTTAATATTAAGCATTCCCTTAAATATTAATTAATTAAATTGAAAAATACTTTTGATTTAAAAAAACATGTTATTTCCACAGAATGTTTCCACAGAATTTATTTCATCACGCAATTTCTATTTTTTTTCTTTGTTTCTTCTTTTACTGTTAGTGCTTTTTTATTGTTGTTATTATTGCTTTTGTTGTTGTTGAATAAAGTATGTTCAGTATGTTCAGTATGTATGCTTAAGTATAGACTACGTTCTATTGTTGTTGGTATGTTTCCTTAGGCACAGGTGTTGTTGCTATCGCTGTTGTTGTTGTAGTGTAATGAAGTGTGTACTTGATTTTTCAATAAGTTTACTGAATGGAGACGAAATAACAGATTTTAGTTTGTAAAAATAATTTTGTTATTTAGTATAAACTCCCTCAACTTTAATACACATATTCTAGCTTCGGTTATGTTAAAGTACCCGTCTTATACATTAAAGCCCACGTAATCAATAATAATGGACCACACGTTACTTATAATAATAAAAGAACAACCACCAAAAAATATATAAAGTCTAATATAGTTAGACAATGTCAGTTAGGACAATTTAGGCTTTACACTCTAATTTAATAAAAGTGCACCAATCTAATCACGCTACAAACTTGACTAAGTCCATATTAAGAAAAGCTGAGAAAAAAGAAGCACCAACAATTTTTAATCTTCTACTGGCTAAAACTGGACACTAATACGAAAAGTAATATGTGGTTCTCTTGTTCTTAACATTACACCCTAAAAGTCATTATAGTATAAACCAAGTCAATTTGTATGTCTGTGTATTACCGTGAACTGTCAGTGCCGATATTCCGGTACTAAATAGGTTGCGATTTAGTTACAGCAGCTCATTAGAGAGATTGTTGTTCAATTTGGACTAAGCCAATCATAGCAAGGGGGTTTATCTATCTATTTTTTACATATTCTTTAATACATTTATTCCAGAAATTCTTTAATTAATGGATTGCATATATATTTTGGTTTTTCGGAAAATTTATATAGTACTCTCCCACAGTAGCAGTAGTATTACATATGCATACTTGGCCTACTTCTAAACAGGAATTGACTTTAAACTCGAAATGTTTACATTATTGCTTAGCCCTGTATTGACTCGAGAATTCTTTTTGTCCCATTTGTTTAATCCTTTTGTTATATAATATGAAAAGAACTACAAATACGTTTACTTTGATTGGGATGTGGGTAGATAATGGTAGTGCGAGAGTGGAGAAATTTATGTAGGAGTAAAAATGGAGTGGGGGTGAACAGAATTTTAATTGAAGTTAATCTGGATCAAAGCGGAAATAGATAGTCACTTCTATGTGTCAGATCCAAAGATCGATTGAACACAAATTTGTGTATGCATTGCGATATAAAATGAAATGTGCGATATCATACTGGGTAAAGTTACAATTAGGGAACACATTGGGAATCGACTCATTTATGAGTGATAAGTAATTGTTTAGCACATGGCTATATCCTAATCTGAATTGAGCTAGATCAGTTTTTGTTGCAGATGGAAGGTATTGTTAAGCCCAAGCGATATTTGGCGAAGGTCTATTGAGGCGGATCCAAAGATCGATTGAGCACAAGTTTCTGTATGCATTGGAATATGAAAAGAAAAATGCGATATCTTACTGGGTAGAGCAGCAATTAGAGAAGACATTGGAAATCGACCCATTTATGCGTGCTAAGTAATTGTTTAGCACATGGCTATATCCTAATCTGAATTGAGTTAGATCAGTTTTTGTTGCAGATGGAAGGTATTGTTCATCGCAGGCGATTTTTGGCGAAGGCCTATTGAGAACTTTATGGCAGTGCAACTGTGGTCTCGAAGATAATATTATAGTTTTTTATGTGAAGGACAACGTATATCTCAAGAGCAGCCGGATTTACGTTTCAGATCTACTCTTTCAATTATACGACCGAATAGTGTTCAAAATTGCTAAAAGAGACTGGTACGTGTTTTGTCTTATTTAATAAAAAATTTTCTATTTGAATGCTCGTTTTGTATTGTAAATTAATACAACCTTAGTTTTTTAAAAACTAAATTTATTTCTTAATATTTTGGTTAGTGTACCCCACTAACAGTACAATGACTAATTTAATAGAGTTTTTTTGAAAATTATTTATATGAAACAATAGACCTAACCTAAGATATTTTAGTGGGAAGTGGAGTTGTTTGAACTTCAAAACCTTCTCTTCTTTAGTGTATCCTACTGGTTCTCGGCAGCTTATACCTTACTCTTTTTTTGTATGGCTCACTTATTCACTGTCTCTAATATAGTACCTAATATCAATCGTCGATCCTTGAATGCCTATTTAAAATTTATTTGAGTTCCAAATTCCCATGCATAGACCATTCTCTTTACTGTACTGTCTTTTTGCTCGGTCAATCGACGATCTTTCAATGAGTATTTATTTATTTGAATCCCAAAATCTCATGCATAAGCCATTGTGTTTACTGTAGTGTCTAATACTAAATATCTCTTGGTCAATTATTGATCTTCCAGTACCATATTTAATACTTTTGAGGCGATTTCTGATACTGACATAATTTTCGAATATTTTGTGTGGATCGTTGTAAGGCTTCACTTTTAAACAAAGGCGCTGGCTAATAATCTACTATGTTCATATAATATTATCATATATTATTAAAAAAAATAGAAATGTATTTAAGAACTCCCTTAGCACATGTAAACGCATAAAATTATCTTACTTGGGTTGTAAGAATCGCTTTAGAAAATTTTTTTAAGTAATTCTAAAATGCAAATTATATGTTGGGAAGATATTTGAGTATTTATTTTTTATTTAATATAAAATTAAAATACTTTCGCTGTTGTTGTTGCAACAGCTTGACTGTATTGTGTCCTGGCTGTTAATGTGGTTGTTTCTGCTTATAATTTCACGGCAACTCATTTAACGCGAATGCATTTTATTCACACTTAATTTAAATTTGACAATTTTTGGCTTTCACTGGAAGTGGCAGCCAATGTATGTGTGTATTTGTATATGAATGAGTGTGAATGTGTTTGTAAGTGCTTTGGCTTCCCCAAGCCGTCACAGCTATTTTGCATATTTGTGTGCATAAAATAAACTTCCGGTTAAGTATTGTACTCTCGCATAAGTATAATGGCTGCAATACGAGCGATGTCATCCCTGCATTATGAGTGTGTGTGTATGTGCGTGTGGGTGTCGCATCAGTTGGTGGTACTTGGTGCAGTGTGTAGTGTTGTGAAGTGGTTCATTAGTTTGGTTTTTCCTTCTATTTCAAATAAATTCCACATTAAATACTTTTGTCGCGTTGAATTTAATTTGTTTAGCAATAAATTAACTTGAACACATAATTTACGGAAATAAGCGCACATCTCATTTGCCGCCATTGCAGTGCAGCAGTGGAACAATGTTGCCTTGTTGTTGGGCTGATGTGTGAAATGTTGCATGTTAGTTATTTTGTATGCACATTGGCAACCCACTCATTGTTCGTTGGCTTGCTTGCTGCCTGTTTGTTGGAATGATTTTTATGTTTTTTGTTGTTATTGTTATTGTAATTGTAATTGTAATTGTTATTATGTGTTTAGGAATTATAAAATAGACAAATATTTTGTTAGTTCTCTTGTTTATGTTTTTAAAATAATTGTTGTTCAAATTGTTACTATTAGGTTTTTTATGCTTTAGTTGAGCCATACAAAATTTCAATTTTACTGTTTTCTATAGCTGAAGCGTGAATAATTACGCTTATTCACTCCACTAAACGCTATTATTATCCTTGCAGTTTTGTGCGAAATCCTGTGATATTTTTGTATTATTGATTTTAATGATAATTTTATTGTTCCAATTTGTTTATAAATAGTTCAATTGAATTGAGTATTTCGCTTCAGTTAACAATTTTCAATGAAAACAAAAACATTTCATGTGATATAATAACAATTAGTAATATTAAATTGAATACAATTAAATATACAAATATATGAAACCATAATAATAATGTATAAAATAAAATATAAAATACTTTTTTTATTTGTTTAAAAACATTTGGTATATATGTAAATTCCCAAAATTTTTTATAGTAAATACTTATAACACTAGCACCAAGTTACTTCCCTCAAAGTATTTGTTATTAATATATAAAGTGGAGCAGTTAAACTCTAACTAATCTTAAACTAATGGCAACACTGTCTATATTTCGTCTATCATAAGATCATTGGATATTTTAATTCTGTCATCCGATGTATGATCATGGTAGTTTCTTGCTCTATTTGGTCTATTTTAGTACATTTTTAGGACCCTAAATATAAAAAAATTTTCACTTCTGTGTGGATATGCCAATAAAATCATACAAAAATATACATATTACTTTTAATCGACGGAAATTTTTATATTATTGCTAAACAACCTTGTTTTAACCATCATGACTAGGCATCATGACACTAAGCCTCGTCATTTTTCTTTCTCGCGTTCTAAAGTTTTTAATTTATATTGAAAATGACAATTTCATATTCGACGTCACTATAACTTTTTGTATAACAGGGAGAGAAGCGCCTCTCCCTGAATAACAAGGAGAGACGCCGAACAATCTGTTTTTAGGGATCGGCTTGCTGTTCTTAACTGTCGGCTTACTTTACGTGACGGGTGCCAACGTGACGGGTACCAACGTGATGGGTGCCAACGTGACGGGTGCCAAACCCGTGGCACAACCCAAACTGGGGAGAGAACTCGCTGTATACACTACATATAAGTTACGTATGCTGGGTAACCATGCAAGGGTCTCAGGGCTGTGAGATAACTTGAGTTGAGAACAACAAGAATTGCGGTAGCTGTTTTCCAAGTTAAATAGAATCATATACGTTGCGTTATGTATGCGCGTTCAGCGGTTCGGGTCATAGGAAAAATTCAGGCAAATTGGATGTGATAAGGTCAAGAACCGTTTCGTTATGATCCATACTATGAATGAATGATCCATACAAACTAATGCACATTGGATTAGTGAAAATACACACCATTTCACTATTACTTGAAAGTAAAAGTTTGTTGTTGATAGTACAACCGATATACCAAAAAGTCCAAACTGCAGCTCTATCCCTCATGATGTCATCCATCTATTCTTTTATCCCTGTGCACACACTAATCTTTGTCTAATCGACCTTTGGATTTATCCCACTTGAGGTAACTAGGTTTCTATGGCTGGGCCCTGGTTGATTTCAGTTATATTCTCCCTTTCTCTTCCCATTACCCCTCAACTCTAACTCCACCTATTTACTTCCCTACTCATGTATTCATCTTGTAATTCTGATCTTGCATTTTAGATCCAGACGGGCTACAACAACAACAATATATAAAAAAGAATTTCAATTACTAATCCCAATAGAATACATTTATTTCAAAAATGTTCACACCTCACCGGCACAATTTCGAAAATGTTCTTTTAAAGATATTACATAAATTATCTGTGAATTATAAATATATATATGGTAATATAACTAAGTGAAGATTATTGAGAGTGTGACATATGAGGAGAAAATTTTTAAAAATTTTTTTGTTAATATATTCAGTTACTTGATAGTTTATACTTCTTTCGTTATTGTAATATTTATTTTAATTGTCTTTATTTTTAATGATCTGACCATATTGTAAACTATTCTAATTACTCAAAGGAATAAATTTTATTTGGCAATTCAAAATATTTTTACACAGTTAATTTACCAACTGAATAAATACATTTTCCTTTTAGCTTATTTAATTGCTTTACCCCAGTAAATATTCTTTGCATTGTGTTTTCGTATGCAATCCTTGAGGTTAGCTTTAACATATTTACTTTGCATATACACACATATTGTTGTAATTTCTTTTATAAATTTAAGTTTATATGTGTTATAGCTTATATGTATTTATGGCACACATAACTATTTACTTAGTTCCATTAACACTCCAAGTTTTGCCATTATTGCCCTTTGCGCTGTACACATATCAGCAATAAATCACACATTACAAATTGGGGTCAATTGTCAAGAATCGCCATTAAAATTAATATTTCAATTTAATGCTATGGATACATTTAACTTACATCTGCACATACATATGTACAAATTGATTTAAACATACAAGTATAAACAGTTAAAATTAATTGTGTTATGTACACAAGTGTATTGGGGGTAAGAGGCTTCCCATAATACCAACTTAAATTGCTAAAAAATTAATTGAGCGAAAACTCGCAGTTTCATTAAGAAACGAATTTTATATCCTGCGGTTTTATATAAACACTTTGAATTAATTCTGTAAGGAATTTTCTTAGCCAAAATTACGCTGAAATTAACTGGAGGCGTAAGCTGTGGTTATTTTGTTACATTAATTGGGCTTATGAAATTTTATCAGATTGATAACCTGATAGATTTACATTGTATTTGAAACTTTCAATTATAGAAATAAATTTAATGCTTTATACCTAATAATTATTTATTGTTTTCGAACACTGGTCTTCCGGTACACAAACAGTTTTTTTTTGACATATATTTAAAACTAAACAAAACTATTATTACTAATATATAAATAATATTTATATTTTATTATTGGTGTTAAGTAAATGCATTTCAAATTATTATTTTTAATTTTGCAGATTTTTTTTTACTTCTTTCTATTAAAGTATTTTAGTATAATTGATTTAAAGTTATTCCTCGTCTCGCCGAAAAGTATGCTATAATATTTAAGCATACTTGTCAAGGCAATATTCATGCCATTCAATCGCTGGCGACGTGTTATTCTTGCTTTTTTATGATCTAAATGGTTCCTCCTTTTATGATTGTCATAAAATTGTCCCAAATATTTTTGCGTTGTTTATCATTTTAATGCCTTTTTCCTTTTGTCATTACCGCACTCCTTACCACTGCTGCTTTTCTCGTCATAAATCAAAATATGTTGCCGACTTCAATGCGGATACTCATAAAATTTAAATGTGCTTGGCGTTTGGGTTAAAATGTATCTTGGACACACAAGTGCTAAGCATCAACAGCTTATTTTTATTATCAACCTTAAAGATCTAAAAGGCTTGACGGTTTATATTTAAATTTTAAGTGCACAACTACTTAGCAATCCAAACAATTACAACAGATTGTTAAACAGAAGGTAATTCCATTATGTCTCTTGCCTCTAATTTCTAATATAAGAAATATGGAGTTAGAAACAGAATTGATAAACATAATAATATTTATTTTAATTAGCTGATATTTGTATCTCACGCATACTCTACACTCACCAATATTAGCGTTACAATCAGTGTTCGGTATAGGCTCCGTGCTCTGTGTCTATATTCATCTCTCTTAAGGATGGCGTAAGTCCAAACATTCTGCGTAACGACATTCTTTTCGAACAGGTATAGGTACTTTCTATACCTATACCTGTTTAGTTGCCTTGTCCATCAAAGTCAATAGCTTTCACTTTTTTTCGAACCAGCTTCAAAATATAATTTGGATCACTATAGTGTTTATAAGACTCCAAAGAGTATATAACTAGAATATAAATATGTTTTTACTCTAGAAGTGGCAAGTGAAAACCGGGAGCAAACTATTGTAATATAGCATGAAAGATGGAATAATATAATGAAATAAAGAAAGAAATGTAAGGTTATATTGATACCTAATATAATCATTTGGCTCAAACGGAAATTGGAAAACACAAATCACTATCTGACTCAGGTGCTGAGTGAATATGTTACTTATGCAAGTACCTGTACTGCATGTAAAAAGCTGTAAAAAAAGCTGTTTGACTGCATATCAAACTTGAAGAAAAGATACAAGTCCATATTGGACCACTTAATCCCGAGAATATGGTTGAAAAGATTATAGTGAACCCAGAGAATTAGAGAATAATAGAGTCATATGTCATTAAAGTCATCAAATCGAATAGATTAGATCTAGAAAGAAGACATAGAAACTAGTCCAATAAATAGCGCTAAAAAATGAAGCTCTGAATGCAGATTGTAAATGCAAAGAGCATGGCTTGAATACCAATATAGAAAATATACTTTCTGAAGATATGCGAAAATGGTTCGGGGAAGGAATAATTTTCTCCGAAGAGTGGTTGTTTTTATCCGTATATTATACATTAATATATATAATATATTATACTATATTTATATATTTAGCATATTAATAGATATTAATATGCTAAAGAGTTGAGCACATGATTTGGACGACGGTCAATTTTACGCTAAATAGAATGTTTCATTTCTTTACCTATAAAAAAAAATATATATTATATTACATTACATATATATATGTGTAAGAAATAATAATAATACGCTTATTATTAAGTTCTAAATATTGTTTATTAAATGCTAAGTGATTATTGTTTGTTAAATGTTCAGTGATTATTGCAATACACTCTCCGACCAATCACACACGATCGACTCCCTACACCAACTATCAACAACTGCTTCGTTTCTCTTCTGTCACTATTGCTATCTGTCATGATTATAGTGATGCCACCCTGTTGCATATATATATATATTTAAACCCGGAGCTTAAAAGAGGTGCATGAGGTTTAAATATTACATCGAAATATCATTTATCGATAGTGGGCACTGTAGATAGAATTAAGTTTGATATTATCCATAATATGAGTAACTATATATCATATGTGATATATGTAAGATAATTAATTATATGGATGCATACGTTGAGAATATCGCGCAAAGATATTCCCAAATCGAATTGTGGAAACGATTACTAGTAGTAGTAGCATTATTGGTGTTGTCAATAATATTAATTCCAGTCATATCTCATATATAATTAATTATCGTATGTGGTGTATGCATAGTAATCATATAAATATATTAGTAGAATATCGTATAAAGCCATACCCAAAACGAATTATTTCAAAACGCTTGCTTAGGATTGATATAGTTTTTATAGCCTTTGACATTTTATTTGCTTTGTCAAAAAGATCACGTCAAGGCATGATTTTAATTTATCTAATTTCGTAAAATAAATCAAAAAAAAAAAAAACGAAGACTATTTAAGTTAAAAATATACACAAAAAAGTTAGTATCGTCGTTAAAAAAAAAAATAAAAAAATAAAAATAAATTAAAAGCATTCAGCAATAAAATAAGGGTTTTCATTACTAAAACAAAGACCAAGACAAGGTTAAGTAGTTTCATTTTCTTTATCAATGCAAATGCTTGAAAATTGACAATAATTTTGCACATTGTGTGAAAAAACAAAAGGAAAACTGATGTCAAATAGCTGACATTACAAATAAATAAAAATAAATTAGAAACATTCCCAACTTGCACAGACAAATTAATGTGAACAAGTACCAGGAGCTGCAGGATAAGAAAAACTGAAAATAATCAAACAAATGAATTGCAAATGGTGTCCTTGTTTGACATGAAAATAAAAAAAAAATAAAAAAAATATTGAAAAAAAGTGTCAAAAAGAATTACTGAGCAAATATAGCTGAGAGGCATAAATATTTTTGTTTTAAAGGACACAGGACTATCACGTTCATGTGCTTTAATTAAAATTGAACAATCCTGTGTTTGAAAATGAAATTTTTCAGAGTTTTACTAAAATTTTTTTTTGATCTTTAATTGTTTTTCATTTACATATGCTTTACTGTGCTTCATTGACTATTATGGTAGTTGGTTTTTAAAGAACAACGTTGTACATCATTTGCCTCTTGATGCAGAAATCCTTAAAACAAAAAGATGGTTTTCTCTACGAATTTGTCTACTCAAGTCGATGAAATTTATTATGCTTCAAGATTCTTTATCACATAGAGTTGCTAAAAAAGATGTTAGTATATATGTGTTAAGTATATGTACTAATTAATATATGTGTTAATTGAAAGTTAAGTTCTCGATAATCTTAGCCTCGAGTTCTATATACCTTTTGATCAAAAAAGAGCGAGAGGCCTACTTTTGAATTCTCGTGCTTATCCAATCGGTAAATTTTTATTATTTTCACGCTGGCAACACTATTATACACATTCTGCCATTTTGTTTGGCGTCCATACAAAAAGTAGAAAAATTTTGGTGTGTTATGTTATTAATGATCGCTATTTTATTATTTGGTTATTTAACTAATGCGTAAAATATTATTTGAGCTTTAGAAGTTTCGGGTATTCTCATATTCCAGTAAGTTCGTTGGGACTTATTTACCTAAATCATAGCTACCCATTTAAAAGTATTTGAAAACCATATTATGTATAAGCGTTTGCTGTTATTATGTCTTCTCTTTTCTTTGCTTAATGAAATCCGAGTTAGTGCCTAAGGTACTTGTGATCACTTTTGTGATCTACTAAAATAAGCACTCCGTTGAGTTCTGATATCCAGTATTCTTTTTAAGGTCAATTTACTATACAAAAGTATAGCTTAAAGCCCAGCATATCTTCCTGACAGAATATATTACATATTGAATTTGATTTAAGAGAGTGCAGTTTTGAATTAATGAGGTATTATTCTTTGAGTAATTCGAATATATTCATATGGCTTGATTATTTTCCAATATTTAAAGCAAAACAGATCTGCTTTCATTTAAAGTATTCGATTGCATAGTTCAAATACGAATATGGGTCATTCTTTTACAAACCGGACGGATTTTGGCAAAAAATGACCTCATGATCTCTGATTTGACCTTGACTTGAGCTTTTTTTTATGAGCTTGAGATATAGCCATTTGAAAATGTGTCTACTATGCCAATTCTCAAAACCCCATGGGTCCATATCTCCTAGGAAAAAAATTACAAAATTTTTTCCCGAGGTACGGGTCTTCTTATTGTATGAAAGGATCTCATAAAAAAAATTGAGTGACAAAATTTGAGAGATCGAGAGTAAATCTAGATTGAATTTAAATTCAACAATCGAAAACGTCATTACTTTTCAACTAATATATTCAAATTTTTTTTGCAGGTACAATCTGAAAATAAAACATATATTTATTCAAATATGAAAATCTCTCCAAAATCTAGAAAAGGTTCTAAAAAAGGTTCTGAAATTGGAATTTAAGAAGAACTTTTAGAAATTGTGTAAATATTTGGCTTAATATTAATTTAGTTTAATTAAATAGGTTGATATTATACAAAAACCCATTGGTGTTTTTTTATGAACTAATAATTAGTTCCTAGAAGTATCTTCTACTCTATTGTGTTTGATATAGAAATTTATAGAAATTGTTCAGTTAAATTCAGTAAAATTAATGTATAATTTTTTCAACAACACTGACTAGACTTTTGCTATTACATTTAAATTATATTCTCATTATATTCTTATTGTATTCTTCTTCTATTCTTATTATATTCTCCTTGCTTGGAAGTTAACTCTCATCATGATGTTTTTATTTTACATACAAAATGCATTTTAACACACAATTTTCTTGCTTTTATTTAAAAAAACTTTTATTGTATTTAGTTTCGTTTGTTTTGTATGCAATTTTATTTACATTTCATGTAAACGAGATGCATCTTTTTCTTTTCTTCTTCTTTTGCAATAATGAAGTAAATAAGCCATTTACACTCCATAGAACTTTAGTGCATTCCTTGAATAGAACAAGGAACGTCCTTTCTCCATCTTTAATGCACAATTTAAGAATTTAAATTGTTGAATCTGTTGACAACTGAACTGTCAATTGTGCATGACAATAAGAGTTGTAGATACCAAAAAGATACCAAAAAAATATTAAAACCGTTCAAAAACATCAAAAATAAAGATAACATAGTAGAGAAAAACTTTAGTAATGAGTGAAAGAAATATTGAAATAAAATCTTAGCAAAAAATGGTTATCCTGGAGTATTAATGACATAGCAAAACGACCCTTAGATATGTTAATATCACAAACCCTGCCACTTCACAGATTTTCCATGATTCATCCCAACGTGGCAGCACAATGACACTGCATACGAACTTTCACAAATGATCAAATGTCCAGACTTAAGTACAGGCATGCAGTCAAAAGGACTGGACTCGTTTTGTTGGAGTGAACATTTCATTTGTCGAAATTTGGAAGAGAAAGCAAAAAAAAGTTTACTTAGCATATCATTTGCAGAAAAAAAGTAACTTCGTTAAAACACGTCAGGAGATAAGAGGATAAGAGTAATGTATGCAATCATTATAATCGTCTCGGGTTGACTTTGGCATATTGCAGTGTGGACAAAGCACTTTAATTTGCAATGTCAGTGTCATTTTACTCTGGCATTCTCTATTTGGGCTACAAGCAAAAGCAAAAGTTGCTACTGTCGGATTGCCGCCTTTCATATATTTTATTCAACAGTTTTACATTAGGTGTTGACCTTTGTTTCGACTAAGGGGTACGAATTAAGAAGAGCAAAGCAAATGTAGTTGAAGGACTACACATTTGCATTGACAGTTAATTAACCAAATAAGCAGGCAAATATATTCTGTTAAGGAATCCATTTATTTAGAGCTTAGGAATATTAAATATCACATATAAGAGAAAACATATCAGCGGACACATAAGCTTCAGAGTGTATATGTTATTTATTAATTAATTAATTTAATTTAAGGAATATTGGTCTTATATTAAATTAATATTTAACGTCCGTTTTGATGTATGAAAACAAATACTTAATAAAAAATATTAATTATATCGAACATTAGGTTAGGTTAGGCTAGGTTACTGGGGCGTCCGAAGACTCACTTAGACCATGAGGTCCATTGTGATACCCTAAGAATTTGACACCTGTCCCTATAACCACTTGGTATTGGCTACAAAGCCATTGACACGAGCTATGGAAATAGAATCTAGCTCTCTTAATGAATAGAAAAAGTGTGACCCTAAGTAGGATAGTCTATGTCTTGCGAAGGCAGGATATCGAACATTATAACAACAACTTTTTATTATTTTTAGTAATATGTATGGTATTTTTGAGTGTTGTCTAGGAGTTATCTTGGAATTAATTATTATATTTATTTATTCGTAAGTAAATTTTTGAGACTGCAAGTAAGAAGGGTTGAACTCAGAGTCAGTGTTCATAATACAACTGACTCAAATCTATACTTGACTTATATGATTGAATTTAGAATTTTGGTAACATTCTGTAGAAGCTCACTAATTAATATGCTTGCTGTATTATATTAGAGCAAAATCATAAACCAGCTGTAGAATAATTGAATTAATTAATTATATATTTATTTGTTAAATTTCAATACTATTTTCTTGTAGAGGCATAATTTATCGCATGCTTTTATTACTCCTTCTTGAGTGACTCTTTCTTACCTTTTGTTGAGTATGATTTTAATAAAATTTTTTAAATTTTGATCTATTGTTTTTTCCACTTTGCAAAAAGTACCCGAAATTTATAATTCGAAAAACGCATGTCGAAAATACTGCAATAATTTTTTTTTTTTTAAGTTGGTAGTACTGTATGGTATTGATAATAACATCCCAGAAGTTGGTACCCGTTTCTAAAGTTCTATTAAGCAATATCTTCATATCAGTCTATTTTGCAAGGCATTCGTAGTGGAAGACTTTTTGTTAAAAAAAGCAACGAAAGCATTCGATGATGTGCCATAACCACTTCACATGATACAATATCATGTGAAGTGATACTGTTTTCTTTCAGAATCTAGTATGCCTTCCTTCCATATACCTGGACGCCTTCCCTATAGTTGGTAACTTTAAAGTAGTTGCAATCTATAAAAGAAGATTTGTTGAAGAAGTTGAACACTTAATTTGAATACGACAAAATATATTTATGGGTACATTGATTTATCTAAGAGAGACTTTTTACATATGCTATGGTTATTTGTGGATCTTCATTGTCACTGATGTAAGGCTTGTAATCACAAATTTACTTGAAGAGTGAGGAGTTAATTTTCAGATAAGGGCAGAAATATCATAAATGGAAAAAAATTGTTTTCGTTATTAAATAGTCCTAATGCATGATTAATAATTAATATAAATATAATATATGTAAATGTAATAAACTAGTATATGGGTATAAATATAATATTTTGATACCTTTTGAGTGAGACTTTTAGAGAGTTCTTCAAACTCTTTTCTCCTTTCTGGCTACTAACTAACGCGCCGGAGGCAATACTATTTGCATCTTTAAAGTTTGATCAAGATATAATCAAGAATCAATTAGAGTATTAGAAAAAATTTCTTGGTTTAGCTATTTCGGTATACTAAAATCTATTGTTGCACAACATCCGCTTATGAAACTGTAATCGTAATACAAACATCTTAGCTGTACAGAATTTGTTATCATAACAATTTATAGTTTACTATAGTTTCAGATTTTATAGATATGAAAATAATTCAATCTGTAAAGCTGATACATCTACAGAATTCATTTGAAAGCTGTTTCTTTTTTTCGAATATATTACTTCGGTACTCACATTAATAATGAAAAAGTAATTATTAATGCTAAAAAAGTGGATCACCACTTTCCTTCACTCTCTACAACATTTATACAACTGATATTCCAATATTAGGTTCCGATAGATTCCGATGACTCTGGGCTCTGAAAAGACTTTTCTAAGTTCCATGCTACATTGGGATGAATGACATCCTCAGGGACATCAAGATTGATCCCATCAAAAAATACAGAAAGGATAGAGCCCTAAAATTATTTACGAAAACTGACAGACTTACCAACACCGCTTTAACAAATCTCAGAATGGTTACAGGCTCCTCGGGGAGGTATGCAGATCTGAGGTCAATTATTGTTTAGTCTGATGAAGTGATAAACATAAATCCAGTCAAGGCGTAAAGAGCGGTTTTGAAAATACCTCGAGTTAAGAAAAAGTAGAAGTGCTTAAGTGCACTGGCTGAAATAGCTTCGACATAAAATGATATTAAAAGGTAGTCCATAAATGAAAAGAAGAGAAAATGGTCCTCTATAAATTTTAGTATTGATTTATTTAAATATTTTATTCTACTTTATTATTGTATATTATTAGAAAATAGAATATTCTAGGGTATTCTATTTATAAAAATATTTAATTTTATAGAAACTATTTTTGACTATATAAGTAATATATAGAACATAGAAGAACTTGTAGGTGAATTATTTTTTTAATTAGGGAAGATATTAAGTATAATAAAATACACATACATATATTCTGAAATGTAACTGTGCTTTTCTACTTCAAAAATAGAACCTTTCAGAATAGAACCTTTTTATAAAAAATGTATAATTTATTTAGAACATATTATATTTAATTTAATTTTGTTAAAAATATTTTGTTATACATATATTAAATGTTATAGATTTTTTGGATTTTCTATTTGCAAATATTTTTAACAAATATTTTAAATGAATTCCATTGTCTTGTATTTAAATTTGGACCAAATTTTTATCTATAAATATTATTCAACAACAACAACAATACTTATTATGAATACAAAATTTTGACAGAAAAAAGTTGAATAAAGTTACAGATTAAAAACAATGTTATTAAGATGAAATTATTCATTGGTCATCTTCTCCCTAAAGCACGAATATTTCTAAACATGAACTCATAAATAATTACGAAATACAGATGAAATGCTGAGAATATGGTGCATAGGAGAAGAAGTATCTCTTGGCCACAAATGGAAATTCATTTGACTTTACAAAAAAAAAAATGTTACGGAATATCTGAAGAATGGGATTTATTTAATTAGCATAATAAAAGGAATTAAAGTAAAGCTGTATAAATGTAAATATTTAACAATCTGAATGTACAACGAAATGAAAACAAATTCTATTGTTTAATGTTTGGATTTAATATTTATGATATCTCACATACAATAAAATATGTTCTCATTTTACACCAGTTAACAAAATAAATATTAAAGTATTTTTACTTTCGTTGGTACATTGCACTAGTAACAGATCGGAAAAAGAAAAACACCTTCAAAAAGTAACAGAGAGAGAGAGGAAGATTTAAGCAAGCAGTTAGTGTTGAACCAATCGATGTGGCATAAGATTGACTTCAATCATAAGAAGTCATTGTAGTAACAATGAATAAACCTAAAGAACATTAACTGGCTTTTGAGATTTTTAAGTATAGGGTCTCTTATTATAGCTTGGTAAATCTATTTGGCGCTTTTCTTAAGCAGACAATATATTACATGTCTGTATAAGTAATACCGGATAGGCACTTTAAGGGTCAACGAAATAAAGTTGTATTCTGACAAATGCAGTGATAAGATAGATCTGATAAGTAGCATTTTTCTTCTTATGGCTCACAACCATACATGTACGTAGTCGTCATGTTTGCACATATGATATAGTTAGTGCAGTTAACTATATTTCATTTGGAGCAGATATCTTAATCATTAGGTTATTTTGTTGCCATTTAATTGTGTGCACTTTATTTTATATTTAAAGATAGTATTTACATTCTCTTAGTGTTATTTCCAATATATATTTTTTGAATGTATTCTGTTTATATTCCTAGCTTTACTGATACCTAACTGATAAAATGGATAGCTAAATTCATGAGTTCAAAATTATACTATTTTTAACAACAAACGTATATTGTGCTAGAACCAATGTAAACTATAAACACACAGGGATACAATGCAATATACCTATTCAGATGACAGTACATCCTTCCTTAACATCAAACTTTATTTCTAATAAAATTCAGATAATCATTTATAGTCTATATCTATATCTACCAGATGAAATCTGTAAAATTAATATTCAAAGACTAATCAAAATTTTAGGGTTATGTTACGCAGGCGATAAAATAATCATCAATCACCACATTTTTAGTTTCTTGCCTTCAATGCCTTTAAGTTATCATTATATAGCAATCTTATTATTTCTACTCTTTTTACAGCGAATAATGTATATGAGTCAGAAGTACTAAATATCAGAAAAATCTTAAATATTATCTGAAATAAAAATTGAATAATTTTTATTTAATATATTGAATATAAAAACTTACTAAATCTTACTTAGTCGAAAATTAGCCCAAGGACGAGTTTGAAACTGTCAATGGTACCAAAGTGAAAAGAACCGAGAGCATAGCCAGAGAACGAGGTTACAATATCCTTATACAATATACAAACTTTGTTAAAATGAAGCAATAAAACTTAATAAATAAATATTTAAAATTAATACATAAATATTGTTTCCTGATTTTTTAAAAATTTATTGCAACAACTCAGGACCAACTATTGTAAAAAGGGACGAACATTCTGCGTCGTTACTATATATGAAAAAAATATTGTTGTACTAATCATCTGAAAACTGAAATACTTTTTATCATTTTATAAAAATGGGATTTATAAACATTATGTTTAGTATTATGCGACTGCTGTTATAAATATTTGTATTAATATCAAGATCAAGAAAACTAAAACCGGTGCTAGGTTTAAGTCTTCTTCAAAGCATCTCTCCATTGATCCCAATGTCAGTGTTTAGATAACACGTAAATATCTTTGGTGATATATATTTAACAATGAGTTTATTCTTCATTTATTATTTATGAATTTATTTATTACTCTTTATGGTGTTTTATTAATTTATTGTTTATTTCTTTGTGTTAAAAGTAGAAATGTGTTAACTAGTGTAGCTTAAGAACTGTTATTATTAGACTTTGAATTTCTGTGCTTTCTAAGAATTTTATTGAAACTTTTTGTGCTAAATACAGTTTAAATGTGTCAAATTCCACTATTTTGGTTGAGTATTGTTCAGACGACTTAACCTAATTAAAAGGTCTTTGTGTAACAGGCCATAAAATTGGTTGAATAACTAAGAATCGGTTTAGTCTGTAGTGGCCTTTACCTTTGAGTTATCAATGTGCAAGTGATTTTTTTTTTTTTTTTGAAACTATAAAAATGTTATTTTGTCACAAAAGTTTAGTGTATCTCGTTTTAATGATTATTTTCGTCTGTACGACACAGACATTGCGTAAGTAATATTTTTAATAAGTTAGTGAATTCATGGCACTAATAAACTTATGTCAATAAAATTGTTACTTCGCAGAAAAATCGCTGAACGCACAGCATGAGAAGTACCGAAAAGCTCATACGAAGTTCGCACAGAAGAAGCATTGGCGTCCAAATTTTGAGACGCAAACGGCGGCGCATCAGTTTAGTAACCTCGCAAATGTGGCGGCAGCGAACGATGTACAGTTTTACGCATTTAATAGACCAGTGAAGCGCAGATATAATCTACAAAGTTTACTAACTAGAAAGCCGCAAAACAGCGAAATTTATGCGGAGCATGATTTTGAGCGAAATGCGTCAATTACTGGGACTAAGGATATTGACTTGCACTCAGAATCCAATTACAATAGCGCCATGGAAAATGAAATACGTATACTACGTCTCATGGAAGAGCTTGTCAAAATGAGTAGCCTGGTGGACAAAGAGGTGACACCGCCCGAGGTTGTAGTAGTGAAAACTACTGCAGAAATTGGTTCAGAAATAAAGGATGAAGGCGCACCAAAAGTTGACAAAAACAATTCATTAAATGACAGCACAGCAAAAACTACGAGTGAAAATTTGAACAAAAGCACAACAAATTTAATTAGGGAAAGCACAGTTGAGTTTGTGAATGAAGTGCAAAATTATACAGAAAATGCAAACAGGACAATAGAAATGAACAATTTGATTAATGAAGCACAAAATGCAACAACATCAGAAGCAACTAACAATGCAGCTAAGAAGGGAACAACCGCACTGGAAGATAACTTGGAAGTATTGTTGGACTCGCGACAGGACTTGGATGAGAGTAAAAGGAAGGTGTATACTAAACATGAAGTTAGTAGTCATCCTTTAAATAATACAAGTACATTGCAGAAGGAAACGAATAGTGCTGAAGAACAAGAAATGTCAAAAGTTATTAATTATGCTAATGTAAATGACAATAAAAATAGAATCAACAATGACTTCGATAAAAAAGTGGAACTGGATAAAACATTAGTTAATGAAGAAAATGCAATAAATTTAATTTATACGAAACCAATTAAACAGACAGTAAAAGTGGGATTGGAAGATTTAATTGATGAATTGGAAGCAATTATTGATAATACGAGCGAAGAAGTGCAGAACGAAACTGTTAATGAAACAGATACTAATAAGTCACTAGAGGTACTACAAAATCCTGAGTTGGTTATAAAGAAAGAATTAGATAAGGTTAAGCTAAAGCATCAATTGGATTATTTGCAGTTGAATGGTCCACAAATAAAGGAGCAAAAGGATGTTATGGATAGGAACACAGATCAAATTGATGGAGAAATTTTAAATACTTCTGAGGAAAGTACACAGACCATGTTAGAAAATGGTTTTACTTTGGAATCAAATACAACGGATCAAGAAGTAGATAAGTTTTTGAATGAAGCATTAGAAAACTATCAGAAACAAACGAAGCAAAAAGTGTTGGAAAGTGCAATGAATTCAAGTAATGTGGAAAAGGATGAGTTTGTAGGAATGCAAAGTGCAGTAAATGCAAGTAGTGTGTTGGATAACGAGTTAGTTTTTATAAATAAGAACGTTGAAGAAATTGAAGAAGCAATAAGCAGTGACAGTGAAAGAAATAAATTTAAAAATAAATATACAAATACAATTCTTTATAATCCTTTAGCAGAAGTAAAAAAAATAGATGGTTATTTACATGGAAACGAAACGGATGGAAGTCTTGGAAAAATAAGTGCGAAGGACACTTTTATAAATATGGCAAATTCAACTACAGGATATTTAAGCGAAAATATTGGGATTAATGGAACAAATGTTAAAGAAACATTTACGGCTAATTCAACTATAGGATATTTAATTGAAAATATTGGAAGTAATGAAACAAATGTTAATGAAAAGATACTTAAAGAAGACCCTAAGACTGAAATGCTTTCAAATGATAATTTCAATGTACAGAAAATTATTCTAAATACACCACTAACAAATAAAGTAATCAAAATGGGAGATTATTTAGTTGACAATAAAGCAGTTCCTACTGTTAATATAAATGCATCTATACAAAATACTCAAATGTCTAATAATTCTGATTTAGGATTATCAAAAACTGTCAAGCAGCCAATGAACTCAATGGATTTTGCCATTAAAGCAATTGAAAAAAATCTTACAGCAATTGACATTGTAAATGGTACAAATCTCATTACAGATAAGAGTAGCAATAATTTCATGAAAATCAGTAATTTAACAATAAATTCCCTTTCAGACAAAAACAATTTGTTGCATGCAGCGAACTACGAAGACAACATAAATTCAACAAAAATGAATGCTGCTGTCATGGCGAACGATTTTAAGGGTATCTCTAGTAATAAAAATAGCGCGACAGCAAATCTTGAAGTCAATAACTTCGACATTAAATCAAATACAAGTGAGAAAATGGAAGATTTATTTACAACTATTGCAACACCTACAGCAAACGGTACGACATTGTTTGGAAATGTGACTTGGTCAAGCGCAACAAATCCAATTGTGAAAGTAATCGATGAAACAAGTGTTAAGATATTAGAAGGGAACACAAAGTATGTTGCAGGTGTTGACAATTCAAGCACAAAGTTGGAGGAAGAAATAGTAGCTATAAGTTATTCACCTACTTTAGAGAATAACAATCAAACGAGTAGTCAACTTAATCCAAGTGAAAAAGGAACTGGATATAATAAGTTAAAATTCAATAATATTACTAATAATGCACAATATCAACACGATTCTATATATCATAACTTTAACATAAGCGCAGATATCGATGTGGATATGACTGCTATACATAAAATATCTGCAATGCTAGATACAACTGCTGCTATACCAATTCCTAATGTTCTAAATTTAAGCTCCATAATCGAAGACTTAAAGCAAATTGAAACAACTACACAAATAAACTCGAATGAGCAGTTGCAAATACCAAATATTGCAGTAACTGATAACATAAGCAGCACAAATGGCCCCACAACCGATACAATGTTATCAAATAAGCCAGTTATCCAGAAAAATGGTACTTTCTATCCGGTGGTAAGAGATGAACAACAAAATCATTTGGAACATGTAACAACAGAACGCACTGTTACATTGCCCATAAATTCCATTGCACCTACAGCAAGTATTGTAGTTGGTAGCCACATACAGTACGCTAAAAACAACAGTGAATCTACTGAATTGTTGTCTCCCGTAGGGAATCCACTAAAATTACCTGTAACATATGCAACAGTCGGTATAGAACAAACAAACGAAAATGGAACATTCGTCACCAACACATCAGTTACACCAGTTACACCAGACACATCATCCACAACAGTCATATCAACTACAGAGAAGGAACTGGAGCACTTGGCTAGTTTAATAGAAAAGTACATAATGCAAGAGACTAGCAATATTGAGAGTTCAGAACTTATTGAACAACAACAATCAACAGCCAGTGCAAATGACAAGGCTGCGGCTAGCAAAATCCACTTGAAAAATGATGGCAATGCAAATATTAATACTACTTCTGCTCCATCTCTTTCTACTGTTGACAAAAATAATAAAAATATTATTATGACAGCTGCAATTAAAGCTGAAAATAGAAATGACACTGAAAAACATAATAAAACCATTTTAAAAACGCTACGAGAAGAGGTGACCTCCACTGTAAATTGCTATACCAACACAGACGTGACCGATTTGGCAGCGGCAAGTGACAGTGCTGCAACAATTAAAGATGAAAAAAGTTCCATTGAAACTATTAAAGACAATGACACTGTGGGTAACGACAATGTTGAAAACGATAACAGTCACACACTTCAGCAGGAGCATAAAGTGGACTACATTGATGTTGCTAATGATAATAATGATAATGATAATACTCATGATAATAATAATGATAATGATGATAATGATAATGATACTGTTGATATTGTTGCTGTTGAGGATGAAGAAGATGACGATGACGATGGCGATGACGATGACGATGACGAAGTGGACCATTTTAGAGACTACACATATAACATTAATACTGAATACAAACATGAGCCAGCAAATGTCAAAGAAATGCCCTATAAGGACATCAACGTGCAAGTGCATAAAAAAAATAGTGACAGCATAACACGTACAAGTGGTAAAGAAATGGAAACAAATAAAATGTCAACAATTGAAAATGAAAAAGAATCAATAGACATTTCCAGTGAGGATAACAAACAAACATATGACACTCAAAACGATAAAAATCAGAAAAATAATGATGATAATGCTTTTAGCAATAATCCTGAGCAGCCTAATATGTCACATGACATTAATCAAGATGATACAGAATTTGGTAGTGGTGACGATAGTGATGATAGTGACGATGAGGATGATAATAAGAAATCTTATTATACTCTAACTTTTGACAACACTGTTGCACGGAACTCTTATGGTCATTTGTTGAGTAGTGCAAAAAATACAGAAACTGAACTGCCAAATATCAGCGTTAATAGTGCGAAAAACACTAATAACAAATCCTTTGAGTTAAAGAAAAATCAAAACCAATTCAATACCGACAACGATACCACAACAGCTCAGTTGCATATAGAAAGCAGTAGTCCAATATCAGATAGTGTTGCTACTACACCGTATAGCAGTGGTGACAAACGCATAAAAAGTCAAGCGGAAATTGCACCGACAAATTGGTGGCGTACGTTACCATATGCGGAAATTAGAAAATTTTTGAATACCATATTCGATAGTGCAGCCGAAGAATTGTATGAGGAAATCGCACGGAAATCAAAGGAAATACGAAAGGGACACAAACTTAACAATCAAGAAGATTCGCTGGATGCAACATTGACACATAAGACGAATAGTGAGAATGGTGGTTACTGGTCATATTTGTTTAGTAGGTGATTTCCGTTTTTATATACTTTTCAAATGCACATAAAACGAAAAGGGACTGATTTTTAGTTTAAATATTAAGATAAGAATAGCAACAATTTTATAAAAATTTATATTAAAATAAAATGTATTCATAGATATTTTCGTTTTTTTTTTTGTATTATAAAAAAATTTTTTTTAAATTATTATTTTAAAAGAAAAAAATAGAGGTTAACTAAAATATGCTTTGAGACAAATATTGGAAATAAGTAACTGAAATAGAAATAGTAGGTTTTTAAAATATATGAAGTGGACGTGGATGGTAAAAAATACAGTTCTGTTAAGACTTGCTTAGGAAAACATTTTAGTAATAAATAAATTGAATGAATGCAGTATATTTTTAAACAATTATTAAATTAAATTTATCAATTTATTTAACAAAAATACTCATTCTAATTATATCCCATACATTCACAATTAGAGATGTGGTATTAGCCCAGATTGAAGCAATAAGTCCCTAAAATATAATGAAAAAGATGAGAGCGAACGCACAGAATTGGCGAACGATAGAGTGATAATCTCAGGACAGATACCAAAATATGCAGTGAAATAGTGAAGGTCTGAACACAGGTCGAAAATTTTAGTAATAAATAAATTGAATGAATGTAGTATATTTTTAAACAATTATTAAATTAAATTTATCAATTTATTTAACAAAAATACGCATTCCAATTATATCCCATACATTCACAATTAAAGAAGTGGTATTAGTCTGGATTGAACCAATAAGTCCCGAAAATATAGTGAAAAAAATAAAAGCGAACGCACAGAATTGGCGAACGATAGCGTGATAATCAGGGCAGATACCAAAATATGCAGTGAAATAGTGAAGGTCTGAACGCAGATCGAAAATTAATATCATATAATTTTTGCAAACAACTAAAAATTAGATTAAACTATGTTTAATATGCTATAAATATGTTAAGAGTATTGTACATAGAATGACTACTTTTAACTCCAGAGATGTAGTCATTTTCATGACTGCATGATGTTCCAGATATATCTTATGTATATATCAGGTATATCCCTTGGTACTTTATACAGTGATGAATATTGAAAATAAAAGTAAGTCTAATTTAATCAGTTATGGTAAACAATAACGATGTCCATTTGTAGATCAGATGAATAATCACCATTACTAATAGATGCTACTATGGAGCATAGTAGGTAGTTGGGATGTAGAGCTCTCTCTCAACAAACAAAACTTACGCTCAATAGGTCGTTCATCCTACTTGTGCTTCTGTATGGCTCAATAGCATGAACGTTATCGCAGAATGATGAAGCAGCACTGGGAGTTTTCATGAGAAAAGTTTTATATAAGATCTTTGGTCCTCTACAAATTGATGCATGAGCTTTATCACGACATTGATATAATTCAGTGAATTAACATCTAGCTGCTTCAGTGGCTAGGTCATGTCGTAAGAATTGTTAAAGAAGATATATTTTGTCCAGTGAAAAAGTTATTTGAAGCAGTAGTTGGGGAAGAAGGTGATCACTTCTATATCTGGTGAAGTGATCAACATCAAGAAAAATGCTGCGTCGGGCTGAATACCGTTAAGGGTTATTAAAGCCAAATTAGTAAGTAATTAAATATACTTCACATCTACGTTCCTCCAAATTTTTACTACTTAATCTACTGAGCTCATATTTAGATATTTTATTAGTTTTGTATCCTTAACGTCTTAAGCTAACTATGAGATCCAAATACTTGTAGATGCTGGTTAAAATTTTGAGTTTTTCTTGAAAAATTCAGTTAAGCTTCTGTTTCTTTAGATTATTTAGAATCGTTTTGAATATTTAGAGGTATTTTGTAAAAGTTCGTTCTATTTTCATTAGTTTTGTATTGTTTATTTAATTGGATAATTTATTTTGCCCAAAAAAAAATTCTTTTCCTTTTATCATTTCGGAAATAATCGCTTGTTTTGTATGAAAGACGTTTTTTGAAAATTCCTTAAGTAAATGGGTACGTGTAGAAAACAGTAAGTCGACTAAGTATTTGGGATATTTTTTTCAATGTTTGATCTTATTATTTTTCTTAATATTATTGACGATTTCTATTTTATAATTTTATTATAATTAAAAAATAGACGTATAGAAATGAGCTAAAATACAGAATAAAATATATGTTCATATGTGTGAATTATTTTAACTAAATTTGCTATACTAAATAGATTTCTTTAAAAAATTTTACAAACATACATATATCTAAATGAGCTTGTCTTAATAAAATATATAACTCTAGATATGATTAAATGCTAAGAGAAATTAATTTGCATAAATTTATTAAGAAAATTTATTTATTATAACAGTTTCTTCTCCAACGGGTCAACGATTTCTGCACACAAGACTGTATTCCACACATAAAGTCTGTTGTTATTGAAAAATTATAGATACGAGTCTGTCTTTTGTTTAAAATTTTTGGTTTCTTTTTTTATATCTCAACAATTTAAATATTTTAATCTTGTTCTTCATCTGTCGAGCATAAAAATTCTTCTTGCGGATGAGTCTCGGCTTTCGCTTTGCTGAGTTGAAAATTGTTATTGCCGGCTTTGTAAGCGTCAACAAAGCCGATATTGGCAGCAGCCCGGCTAAAACCTGATCGACATGAACCCATGTAAAATTTCTATTCCAGTGTAGAGATGAAGTGGTGGCTTCTGTCAACTTTTTATTGCTTCTAACTTTGTAAATGAGTTGAGCATTTGTTTTATTTGTTTTTGCTGCTGAGTGTGGATTTAGATGAAGTGGCCGTTCTGTGCTCAAACTCAGTTGTGGTGCTGCTACATTTGACGCCATAGTTACATCTTTATTAGATTTTATTATTGTTGTAATATTTGCTATTGCATTGTTGGATTCCGTCAAAGTTGCTGCAGTTACCGCTGAGTTCAGTGCTGAAGTTTGATTTGACGTTACATTTACTGCAGCGGTGGTTTGTTTGTCTATTGAAAGCTGCTTCATATGTTGAAATGGATATGGTAAAATGAGTGGCGGATATATAAGGATTTCATATTGACTCGGAATTGCAAATAAGCCATTTATGCCACTCATATTGGAATAGTTTCCATATTCAAAGTTTCTTTTTGCTGTCAAGTTTTTTAGTAGCAGTAAATAGAGCAAAAATTTAAGTATCATTGCCTTAGATTCTAATATTAATAGAAATATTATTACGTTATTTTTTTTATACTTGGTTTAATTTAATTTTTATAATCATTTTTTATGTGAATTGATATACAATTTTAAAAATTTCATGTAAAATTCTTTTGTTTATTAAATTTGAAAAATTTTTGCTGACAACTTAAAGAACATGATTATTACACAAAATGCTTTAGAAAACTAACAAGATTTGATAGCTTGACAAAATTACTATATATAAAACAAACATTTTTATTATATTTTCATTTATAGTTAAATTTGATTCAACATAGTGTTTGTATTGTTTTTTTCTCATCATATAAGCAATTTCAATACATTTTTGTAAATGGAAGCAGATTTAAATAACAATAAAAATTGCCGTTGGCACGCACCAAAGAAACTTTTATTATTTGTGAGTTTGTAAATATAAAATTCCACACATTTCAAGAGAAATACTTAAGTTGTGTAAAAAACATACTTTACATCTCAAGAACTTGTTTTCTGAACTCGCCTTGGGCTCTTGTCAATATATTGACCTTTTCCTAAGCCGAAAATTGCGTGCACTTTAAAATCTTCTACTAGCCCGGATTATAAAAAGATATAAACAGAAGTTTAAAGAGCAAAGTTTATATTTTATGTTAGGTAAGTGCATTGAACTTTAAACAAATATTAAAAACTATTAAATATATTGTTTAAATATACGTTTTTATATCCATTGAGTAAACGAAAAACTTATAGCCACTTTATAGATAAATTCGGAAAATGATTCTTCAATCCAAAATATAAAAATATTTTAATTGGTGGTGTATTTATAGCATTAATTTAGATACAGAATACCAAAGACGATTAAAAATATTTTTTAAAAAATTAAATTTGAACCACCAAAATTCAAAAAAAAGCATCAACCGTAGGGATAAATGATCTTAATAGGTAATTTTAAGTTATTTGCATGAATTGTAATTGAGATATTTGATTATTTTTGCGTTTTTGTGCAACTCCTTGATATTTTGTATCTCAAGACTAGCTATAGTAGCTGGCTATAGTAGCTGGCTATAGTGGGTGACTATAGTGGCTGACTATAGTGGCTGACTATAGTGGCTGACTATAGTGGCTGACTATAGTGGCTGACTATAGTGGCTGACTATAGTGGCTGACTATAGTGGCTGACTAACTATATAGGCTGACTATGGGCTGACTATAGGCTGACTAT
Organism: Teleopsis dalmanni; assembly: GCF_002237135.1. Taxonomy (NCBI): domain Eukaryota; kingdom Metazoa; phylum Arthropoda; class Insecta; order Diptera; family Diopsidae; genus Teleopsis; species Teleopsis dalmanni. Next base: position 71,235,100 of record NC_051847.1, on the reverse strand, counting down.
AGTGGCTGACTATAGTTGGTGACTATAGTGGCTGACTATAGTGGCTGACTATAGTGGCTGACTATAGTGGCTGACTATAGTGGCTGACCTATAGTGCTGACTTAGTGTGGCTGACTATAGTGGCTGACTATAGTGGCTGACTATAGTGGCTGACTATAGTGGCTGACTATAGTGGCTGACTATAGTGGCTGACTATAGTGGCTGACTATAGTGGCTGGCTATAGTGGCTGGCTATAGTAGCTGGCTATAGTAGCTGGCTATAGTAGCTGGCTATAGTAGCTGGCTATAGTAGCTGGCTGTAGTACCTGGCTATATTAGCTGGCTATAGTAGCTAGCTGTAGTAGCTGGCTATAGTAGCTGGCTATAGTACTTATTAACAGTAATCACATTAAATCATTACTCAGCTGGAAAAATCAAATTATATCCAGTGAACCTATTAAGCGATGCCTTCTTCCACAATGCCACATTTTCTGTATTTCTAACTATTCTAACCAGCAGATTAAATAACTGCAGCTGCAGGCTTTGGACATAATATCCGGTTATAATATGGATTTGAGCACATAGGGATTTTAAAATTAGGAAGAATCATATTTGAACCAGTAGCAGAAGAAAAAAGCAAACTACATACAAATTGAACGCAAATGTGAAATTTAGGCAAAGTGTGTCAGCTCGCAGTTTAATAAGCGGATGGCCACATTTACCTACTTTTACGCACCTCTTGCTCTAAAGGCAACAAGGCATGAACAAATCCAGATACAGATTTCTCATATTTCAGTATAACTCCTTTAAGACTGGCATAAAATACCCAAAAAACGTTGTTTTTCCCAATTGCTAAGGAATATCTACCTCTTTCATGGGGATGTCATAAGAAATTAAATATGTTCTATTTTTCAATAATAAGAGAAAAACGCAGTGAGATGAAAGAGATATATACGCAGTTTGTGGAGAAGAAATTTTACGACATGAAACAATCAAAAATGATTCCTTTTCTTTTGCTTTGGAAATATGTCTATGTTGGACACCTAGAAAACAGCTGTGTGAGTAGTTACAATTTCGACCTGTGCAATACCGAGGGAATATTTCATAGTCGTTAATTAAGTCTTATATCTGACTTAAGTATGTATTAATTGAGTTAAGTTGATGACTTTAGTTATATTAAAGTCTGCAAGTCTAAAAAAGGCGTTTGTATATGATAAAGTAGTATGAAATTTGATTGATAAACTTAATATGATATCTGATTTTTTCTGGAATTATTTAGTCTTAATGCAATAGCAGAAAGAAATTTAATATAAGTGGTCATAAACAATTAAATTTGGTACACATGGTACACATTTTTTGTACTCCGTAGAAAATTATTGCTGTGATTGAAAAGATTTGATATATTCTCCAGCCATTAGATTAGCAGTTTATTACTTATTCTCATTTATTACTTATTACTTCTCTATTCTTAAAATACTCTTTCTGTTGTAAAATTTATTTAATCTTAAAAATAAGGACTAAGGAAAGCTACTGTGCTAATTTTTTACATATAATCACAAAATTCTGAAATTCTACTATAAATGGATATAGATTTCAAATGTCTGAAGTGGATAAAAAAAGTTGATTATTTGAATAGTTAATTCATATTTAATATTTAAGAGCTAATTACTTCTTCATCTTTATATTACTTTATATCCATCATTGCAAAAATCTATCGTCTCCGCATTCCTTCTCTAATATAAAAAGCGGGCTTCTTACGTATGTACCTGTCTAAGAGCTTGCAATTTATTCAAAATCAGTTCTTCTTTAAAAATGTAGAACTAATAATTTATTTTAATAATTGTTTATTTTAATAAAAATAATTTAATATAAATTTTACAAAAATTAATAAATACAATTATATTTTATTTGATTTTATTTCAACGATTATAGTTATAAACTCTAAGTCATATAGCTTAAGAGCTTTCCGTAGTCTTTTTACTTGAGTCTATGACAACTTTACTGTCTTCAGCGACACGCAGTGAAGCTGAATTTTTACGCTTATTAATCACTGGAACAACATTGAATTGTACTTCTGGAGTGTCTTTATTCGCATCGATCACAATATCCGTTTGTTCTGCATCTTCAGTAGATTCTACAGTCTCTTTAATTGGCGTTACTGGTTGCATATTACCGATATTACCACCTAATAAAAAGTTTGTGTTATTTGCTTCGGCAGTAGGATTTTGCAGAGCAGATAATAAACCCTTCAAGAATTCAATGGTTAATTGTGGGTTTGCTTGTATCTGATCAAGTTGTGTCATCATTGGTGCATAAGTCAAAGAATTAAAAACTGGATTTGGTAATGTAAGGGTTATTGTGCCCGGTTGTGCGGGTTGACATAATGTTGGCACTGCTGGAAGATTTAATGGCCATTGTTGTAGTGTTGGCTTGGCTTCTGGTTGTTCAATTGGTTTTAATTGTTGTTTCTTCTGAGCGGTTTGTTTTTTATTGATTCTCTTACGATTGATTTTGGTAATTCTTTTATTTGGTAAGACATCTAAGTGTTCACCTCTTTTACTATTATATTGATCTCTATATGGACGTCTAGTTGGGCTCACACGATTTTGTGGATTTCTAATATTTTTTCTATTGTTATTATTTCTTTTTTGATTTTTGTTAACATAGCGAATTCTTTGAGGACGCAAATGGTTAATTAAATTACTATTACTCAAAGGTCGAAAGTCATCATTTTCAACATCGCTAACATCATCTTCATCGTCGAATTGTAGCACATAGGATGCGACAACTTCTGGTTGATAATTGATTAAGGAGTTTCGATTCACAGTTTGCGTTGCTGGTTTGATCAAACGATTTCTGACAATTTTTAAAGGTTTGGGTTCGCGTTTAACATGTTTTTTTACGATAACCGGGGGATTTGATTGGGGCACTTGTGGCGTTTCTTCACTTTTCACTTCAAATGTTGGTTTATTTGTTGTGCTAGGACTTGCAGTTTGATGATTTACATTAGATACTGTAACTGTTATAGTTTGTACACCGGCTGTACTTGAATTACTTAGTTGTATACTATCAGTTTTCGTTAAAGTTACGGCACTTATGTTAACTACTGAGCATATAATTAGTAAAAATCCCAAGTGTATGATATACATTTTGTGTGATTCTTTATTTATATTAAAAACGAAACATTAAAATGCACGAAAGCGAAGTGAATTTATGCTGAACGAGTTCAAAGTAAAACTAACCAACAAAAATGATGATTTTTGCATATTTATATGTTCGGTATCTATTTTTGAAATAAAATTTCACATCTTTGACCTCTTACACCCGTAACGAATGCGATAATAGAGAAGTATCTATAAACAACTCAAATTTAACCCATTTGGCAGCGTCGAGCAAATCGAAAATAAATAGCAAAGACATTTGAGTGGAGCTTGAAGAGCTGGAAGAGCTTGAAGCAGTTGACCAGTTGAAGATAGCAATATTTCTGTCAAAATGTATGTCTGTGTGTTGGTTCTTATATTCGCATATTAACCAAATATTTGATGCTGAATTAGCCGGTATTTTTGATTGAAGTTAAACTGAAATATTTAAACAAAAACGTTCTGGTTGGGAGTTCGCAAGAAGAAAACGAAGTATGCCGCTGGCTGTTTGTAAGTTTTGCGTTGTGCTAGCAAAATCATTAAGTTCTCGTCGCATTGGGAAGGTGCTTCCAAGCAACGGCGGTTTGATGTAGCAACGCTAGTTGAATCAGTTTGTACCGGAGTTGACACATGCTGAGTTTTGGTTCCTTTAATGGGCTTCTCTTTTTTGCTGACTTTTTGTTGGTTTGCTTCAGATACCAGTAAACTATCTTCGGGAGTGGTGATATTTCCATCAGCTTTTGTATTTTGTTCTGAGTTGCTATTTGTGCTGTTAGTGTTAGATGAGATTTTAGTACCTGTAAGCGTTTGATGAAGCTTCGAAATATTTTCATTTAGAATAGAGTTTGTCGTTGATGCTATTAAGTTTTCAAAATGTGTAATTGGCATAGTTTGTCTCATTGATGTTCCTGAAACAGCAATGGATTCAGTATCTGAATTGGTAGCAGTTTTATTTTCACTTGAAATATTTTCAAATAATTCATTGAAATTCTTATTTGCTTTGATGTTTGAAAGTAACTGACTATTATTGCTATTATTACTTATAAGAGATAAATTTGTGCTCATTAAGTCAGCAGAAGATTTAATATCCATGCAAGGTGTAGTTGATGTATTAATATCAACTATTTCAGAATGATGTTTTGAGTTATTTAAATCGCCAAAAGATTTAATATATGTATCTGATTTTATATCTAACCATATTATGTTCGAATCTTTATTAGCTAAATTGGATGTGGTTTGATTACTTAAACTGCTGTCTTCTTCATTAGTTGGTATTGTAATTTTAGTATGTATTCCTCTATCAACATCTGCAACTTTCTCGTAGTCAACTTTGTCTGAAGAAAAGCTAACTTGTGCTAGAGGATTTGGTGTTTCTGTATTCGAATTTTGTTCAGCTTTATCATTATTGTTATTGTAATCATTTGTTTCATTTACATTTTCATGAGAATTGTAAGTTGCATCCATTTCATCAGATTTTAAAGTAACCATGGTTGAACTGTCAAGAATGCTTACGTTTTGACTACTATAGTTCATCATATCGTTCTTCTCTGTAGTTATTTGGTTTTTCTCAGTTAAGGTATTTAGTTCTGTTTGAGTTTCTATTTGAGAGTTTTTCGTGGTACCAGTTTTACTGTCTGGTAAAATTGTAGTGATCCAGCCATTCATTGAATATTCATTTTCATCTGGCAATATGGTGGTTTGGGTATTTTTATCAGGTAATGTTGTAGTTGTAGTATATTCAGCAGGTAATGTGGTAGTTGTAGTATATTCAGCAGCTAAAGTGGTAGTTGTAGTATTTTCATCAGACAATGTGTCAGGTGTTGTGTCTTCAGCGTATAACATATCAGCTTTATTTAAAGTTACTACATTAGTTTCGATGATTGTAGATAAGTCTAAGGATTTATTTTCAGTAGAATCCATATCTGTTACTTTTTCATCATCATTCGGTTTCTTTGATAGTGGTTTCATTTTCTGCAACATCAGAGTAACAGAAGGGTTACTCACTTCTGTTGTTGTAAACTGCTCTGTTGGTGTATCAGTTGTTGTTGTATGCATGCTTTCTGTTTCATGATCCACGATTGTAGAAGATAACTCTATAACCTCAGCTGGTTTAGGTGTAATTGGCACTAGTAACATAAAATTATCTTCTTTATTGCTATTATCTGATACAGCTGTTGTTATAGTTTCATTTTCAGTGAAAGTATTCTCATCTTCAATAGGATTTATTGTAGAATTCGCAATAATGTGCTCCAAATTAACAGTAATTGATAGGTTAGGATTTTCTTCAGTAATAGGTTCTATGGTTGAAACGTCAACACTATCTTCCATTCCAGTACTAAGTAGAGGTGTAGTTATAGTTTTATCTTCTTCTAGTTCACCTAATGTTGTAGTTATATTTCCTGTTAGTGCAGTTTCTATAAGATTAGCGGTTTTATTTGACTTATCAACATTGCTCTCCAAATTTTTATCAACTTTTGATACAAATTCATTAAGATCTGATTGTATACTAGTAACATTTTCTAAGTCATATGTTTCATTAGGCTCTGTGGTTGTAAATACGTCGGTAGTTGTGGCTTCACTCTCTAGTTGTTGTAAAGCTACTGTAGTCATATCAGTTATATCCTCTTCTGTTATAGGTGCTTTGTTTGGGTTCAAAGTGCTTGTTGAATTTTTATTATTGTTATGTTTTGGTGTTGCTATTAATTTGTCTCTGACATCGTCTGTTTTAGTAAATATTGTAGATGTGAATATATTCCTATCTTCTGTGCTATTATCTGTTAGCAATAAATTTATACTTTCATTTCGATTATGATCGCTAATAACTGGGCTGGAATTGTCTTCATATACATTTATTTCCGAAAATATTATTGGTTTTAAGATATTTGAATTGAAATTATTTCCTATCGTAGAAACTGTGGGCTGGACGGTTGTTATCATAGTATTGTGTACTGCTTCATTGTTTAAAGTAGTAGAACTTTCACTCTCAGTTTGAGCCAAAATTAAATTTTCTGCTGCAAAAATTTCTGTTGTCAAGTCAGGTTTTATGCTGGATATATGCATATTGAAATCAATATCTTCATTAAATGAAGTTGGGCTTGTATCCTTATTTCCACTTTGTTGAAATAGTGTGAATGAGTATTTTACTGTTGTCACATCTGTAGGTTCTGTTGACCCTTTATCATTTGGTAAATCCATATTGTCATTCTGATCAAATGCTGTGATAATTATATTTGCTGGTGTGATACCTTCAACAGATTCCAATATTGGTTCTGTAGATATTCTCATATTTAAGTCACTTTTTGGATTAAGTAAAATTGAATTTGGAATTTCATTCTTGTTTTGTTCTAATAGTACTGAAGTTAAAAGTATTGAGTTACTAGTTTGGTCTTCATTAGGTGTTAAAGTTGTAGTATAATGTACTTCTTTTACGTCTTCTACTGAGGGATTGTCAGTGGTTTCTATAATATTTCCAATAATTTCAGTTGTAAGATTTGAAATTCCAGGTACTGTACTTTTATCTTCGTTGTATGTTAATGTTGGTTTTTCTTCCACTTTTTCACCACTATCTTCCATGAGTTTTGTAATAGATTCTGTAGTGAATAACCTATCAGCTTCCTCGGTTCCAATATCAAATAAATCAGATGTAGTTTTTTTTTTGTTATATTCTAATACTGTTGATGTTTCTGTTTTATTGACCGGCTGTTCCGCTGTTAGTACTCTCTTAGATAATATAGGATTATGGTTAACATCCGTGGTTCTCATAGTTGTTGTTAGATTTTCAGATATATATTGCTCTAAAATAGTAGTTGTTTCTGTAATTGGCTTTGTTGTAGCTTCTTGAGGAAATAGATGATAAACTTTTTGACTTACATTATTGAACTTGGGTGATGAAGTTGTTTCGTTTTCAATATTCTCCAATGTTATAGTAGATATAGGTTCATGTATTGGCTGAGTGATTACTAATGTGGTCACACTGTTATCATTGATTGATAAAGGATTCTCATTATTGTTATGTGTTAATATAGCTGAAGTGTCAGAATTTAAGTAACGGTTGGATGTAGTTTCATATGTATTAGTTTCTAATCTTGGAACAGTTGTGAAATCATCTATGTCAGCTTCAATTAATTTTGTTATACTCTCTGGCTCTGAAATGCTTACATTGGTGGTAGTATTTGATGTATTTGATAGAGTAACTTTGTTTATATTTTGCATCAATATGGTTGTAGATTCAACTGATTCTGCTGTGGTATAAGATAAATCATCATTAGTTTCTTTTTCAAGCTTTACTAAAGATGACAAAGTAGGTTTACTTTCATTAGGTGCCAATGTGGTAATTAATGTGGAAAAATCTTCTTCATATTCAGGTACATCCATTTGCACTTTTCTGTTAGGCATAATATTGTTAATATTAGATATACTGGTATCTAATAAAATATTTTCGCTTCCATTGCTTTCCCATAAAAATGTGGTATCAACAGGCTTTATAGTATTCTCTGTGGTAAATAACATAAGTAAAGGTGAATTTGTAGTTTTAGGTGAATTTAGTGGTTTTGTACTCTCTGTGGTGAATAACATAGCTTGAGATGAACTTGCCGATTCAATTGCTTTTGTCGTACTCTCTGTGGTGAATGCAATAGGTAAATTTGTATTTTCATTTTCTTTGATATCCGATTCAGCTTCGATATCTGGTGTTATTGTAGTTTTAAGATTCATTGCAGTTAACATAAGAAAAGATGAAGTGATTGTTTCAACTGGCTTTGCCGTGCTTTCTGTGATGAATGTCGTAGACAGAGGTGAAGTTTTATTTTCATTTTCATTGGAATTTAAATATGTCACCATTGTGGATTCAGCTTCGATATCTGGCATTGATGTAGTTTCATTCATCAAAAACAAATTGTTCATTACGGAACTGGTATTCATTATAGTTGAGATAGGAAGAGGTGAAGTTGTGTTTGTCGTGCTTTCTGTGGTGAATGATATAGACAGAGGTGAAGTTTTATTTTCATTTTCATTGGAATCGAAATCAATAATCATTGTGGAATCAGCTTCGGCATCTGGTCCTATTGTAGTTTCAGTATTCGATAATAAATTATTAAATTCAGAGCTAGTATTCATTGTAGTTAACATAAGAAAAGGTGAAGTTGTAATATCAACTGGCTTTGTCATACTCTCTGTGGTGAATGACGTAGGTAAAGGTGAAGGTTTGTTTGCATTTTCATTAAGTTCCAATTCTGCAACCATTGTTGATTCAGCTTCAGTTTCAGTATCTGGTATTGTTGTGGCTTCAATAATCAATAATAAATTATTAACTTCATTGCTAGTATTCATTGTAGTTGATAAATTATTTTTATTCGCATTAAGTTCCAGTATGACTGTAGTGTCAAGAGTTGGTGTTGTTGTTGGCATATTATTTAAGTCAGTTCCTATATTAGGTAATATTGTACTTTCAGTTTTATTTAATACTAAGCTTGATACTGTTGTAATTCCTTCTTTAATTGGATTGATTGTACTTTCTGTGGTTGCTATGGGATTACTGGTAGTAGTGTTTGGTGTAAAGTGTGGAATATTTTCATTATTATTATGTTCCATTATGTTAGTGATTGCAATTGGTTTGTCTGTAGTTTCAGGCGTTTCCATGGAACTACTAACGTTGGTGCTAGTGTTCGTAATATTTGATGACACATCTATCGGCAAGATTGCAGTCGCTGCAGTAGTAGATTCTGTGGTGTTTGTTATGATATTAGCAGCTGTCGTTGAAGATACATGAATAGGTTTATTTAATGTTTCCGCTGAAGGTTTGATATTTTCAATCAAATTAGATGTATTAATGGTTGATATGGTTGGGTGTGGTTTTTGATTTATATTTGGAGTTAAAGTAGTAGAAGGAAATTGATTGTATATATTATTTGGATTATAATACCAATATATTGGATAATAGTTTGGTAAGTAATAAGGATTGTTAGTGAATGGATAATTGCTTGGTATATATTGTAACACTGGGCCTTGTTTCACAGCATGTTTTTTCTTAATATTGAGTTGTCTTCTTTTAGCAGGTTTCTTAACTCGAACATGACGATACGGATTTTGATTTTGTTTCTGTTTTTGTTTATTGTAATTATTTGGTGTATATATTTGTTTAGGTGAATCATAATTTAATATCAGAAATGTTTTACGAGGCGTTCTTTCTGGCCAATACTGACTGTCTGTTTGTTGCACTGGTTGTGCACTAATAAATGCAATGATGATGCTTAAAATATATATAACACTGGTATAAAGCATAATTATTTAATTTTTTTGTAGTTATTAATTTAATTTAAATAAATGTAGAAACGAAATTTTTGGTGTACTAGTAAAATTGTCACTGATCACTATTTATTGGTCACTTGAATACATTTTCACTTTAACCATAAATTATAGTTTTTCGTACTCGTAGTTTTGACAAAAAAAAATATGTTTTATGATTCTTTTCAGAATTCATCAATAAACTGAATTTTAAGCTAAGCTCGACATGTGTTTTATACACTTCATTTTTATTATTTTGCTGTTTATTTGCCTACGGTTTCAAATAGTTCATTCACATTTTAAATTTACTAAATTCTTTAATAATTCTTTTGAACTTGCTTTAAGCAACAAAATTTAGAAAAAAAAGTTGTCTATTATGTATTCCGAGATCCATTGTTCTCTATTCGAATTAAAAACTGTAACTTTTTGTATGGTATGTTCGAAGTTGACCAGACAATCAGTTTATAATTTTTTTTTTTTTAATATGAAAATTTAGTTTATTATGGCAATAAAGCAAAATTATTAAAAATATTTTTATTTAATATTAATTTCATCATTGTGCAAATCTAACGAATTTTACATAGTCAATTTTGTTCTAAACTATTCACATTATTATCGAAAAATAACGCTTTTAAGTTGGAAGAACTGTTCTATATTAACAAGTGTATTAGAGGTTTGTTTCATTCATATACCAAATGTAATCCATCAATAAATTTTTAGTTTTTTATTCAACCTATAGAGAAGAGAGAGAGAAAGAGAGTATGCGGTTTATGCATACCAAGTGCTATGAGAGTGCCCGGCACTGTTGCATAAACGAAAGAAACACCTAGGAGGGTATTTCATGGAACATAGGGATTCAAGACTAGGAAAAATAGAGTCTACACTGAGAAATCGGACTTTGAGAAACATACCAATCCGACTAAGGGGCACAATAGTTCTTTTAGGTCGCAGTGTACTAACTCTTTTTTTCACAACAAAATAAATTCAACCTGGAATTTATAATTAACTTTGATCATTTATTTGGACTAATAACCAATATTGGTTTAAGTAATGGTCTCAGATGTGGGGCCAAATAAAACTCCCACACATATTCTAAGTAAAATATACCTATAAAGCTGACTTTAAAAACAGAAAATTTAATTACCTTTAATCTATCATTTGATTTGAATAATAAAATATATTATAGCTTTTCGCTAAAATATTTTTTCTATTTACGAGAGAGAAATCATAATATAGTTGATAACTAATATCAGATAAGCTTGCGGATTGATTATTCTTTGGTTAATTCAAAAACACTGCGCTCTCTGCTCTTGGTCGGTTCTTTCCTATAAAAACTTGATCAATGTAAATCACAAAAATTGTTAAAAAATATTCCATAATGACTAAACCAAATTATAGTGCTATTAACAACAATTTTTAAACAAAATTTAAACTATTAAAGTTTTTTCTCACACCATTGACTTAAAAAATAGTAGAAACTTGTTAAAGATTTTTTTCTGAGTAAATTAATTTACATCTTTTTAGTGGGAATAGTATCTTGTCATGTAATGCAAAAAATATTCAAATGAGGTAAATAATTAGGCCAATTAGGCTAATAAGGCTAAAAAGACACATCGGACAGACCAGTTTTCAATATCTTAACATAAAATCTTAGCAAAAATAAGTGGGACAAAGAAATAAAAAATTGATTTAATTAGACTTAATCACAAAAAACTAGAACTAAGAATAAATTAACAGATTGGCGGAGTTTATATACAAATGAATTTTACGAAATTCGCATAGTATTGTAAAGTGTAGTAAAGTGTTTCAAACAAGAGCAACAGCAACTAAAAGGATATATAACTAACAAAATCAATTAAAAAATAATAATAAAATGTGTTCAAAATACTTAAGTTATTTGTTTCTGACAATTTTCCTAACATGTGTGCTAGCGGAGGAACAACCATTGGAAAGAGAAGAAGTGATTGTCAAAGCAGTACCAGTGACTTTAAATGATTTGCAGAAACTATTTGCAAGTCAATTAGCAGCGAATGAACTGACTGATAAAAACAAAACTCCACAAATTAATGTGGATAAGGAAGCAAATCCAATTTTCCCACTTAACGGTTATCCATCCATGCCACCATTACCATTTCTAAATTCCTATCCATACCCACAACCACAATTGTATCCAAATTTCTACCCATACATTCGACCACAATCATATCCACAATTTAATCCCTCTTCATTCCCATTTTATCCTTACTCCTATCCATTGTCACAATTTTCTGCATCACCGTACGCACTACCATTAGCGCCACAATATAATATGCCATCCCCATTTTGGTCATCATTTAATTTACCTTTGACACCTTCGTTCAGTATGAACAGACCGAATAAAATGGAAACAACTGTACCAACAACAACCAATCCTGCACAATTGTTGCCACTGCTGCCACCTTGGTCACCGGTCAACTTACTATTCGCACCATACGGTATGCAAAAGCCAATGAGTGAGCAATCTCCAAGAGCTGCTGGACCAGCTGTAAGCGTTGCTGAAGACATGGGAATGTATGGATTGGAAGAAAATAAATAATTTTCGCTTAATTAAGTCATTTAGAGAATCTGTGTAATGAATATAAATTAACTTATAACGATATTATTTAAGAGTGTTTACTTTTTATTCGGTAGTTTTTTTAAGTACTATGATTTGAGTACTATGATCCGTTTCTCACAGAAAATTGAAACTTCTGCATTAATTCTTAACGCCATAGCACGCTATACATCCAGACGGGTTTCAATATTTGATCATGTATTATACATTTGGAGTGAATTGAAGGAAATTAGTATTTTCCTATGGCATTCTGGCTTTCGTTTCGCGAAACCACTGATTTACATCGTGTGTATGAGTGTCTTTGAGTTCTCCATACCATAGAAAATAATTTGCTAATGGAGTTGTAGATCATATTTCATTCAATCAGTTAATGAAAAGAAATAGGTCAAACGCTATTATAGTTGTGTTGCATATAGAAAGCTGCTAGCCCTACTATCCAGAAGCTGTAAGTTGCTCAAAGTCAGGTTCTCCAAAGACTCTACAAAGTTTCATGGTATAGCCCCACGAATGACATGCTAAGAGACCTTAAAATAGATCCGGTCAAAAGATACATAAGGGACAGAGCCCTGAAGCTATTTGCGAAAACCGACAGTCTGCCTTATTTAGCACTATCTAATCTCAGAGTAATCACTAATCAGTCATGGCGGTACGCAGATCTTAGATTAGTTATTGAATAATCACGAAGCTTATAAGGAATGCACAAATAAGTCAATGAGATAAGTGGGACTCTGCAGAAACCTCTCAGTTATCAAAGAATAAAGGTGCTCAGATGCTCTAACTCAGAAAAGGCTCAACATTAGACTTTGGATGCAAAATAATATATTTTGATTAAAATTTTAATAAAATTTTATATATTAATTATAAATTTTTTTTATATATCCATAATTTGTGTTGTATGTACTTCAGTAACAATAACAAGATATAATGAAATTGTGTGATGTACTTAGTTGATTCTTAATTTATATTGTTTAGTTGAAACTAAACTGTTTTGATATGAATTAAAAAAAGTATTACACTGACATACTTAAAATTTCAATAGCATCAAACATAAATGAAATTTATCAATCCTTACTGTTTTTGTTGGGAGTTAAGAGCTGACTCCTTCTCTAATATTATTTCAGAAAAGGATTTCCTTCTAGTTGTTAAACTTTCTCACATTTTTTATATAATCTTAATACACTATTTATTACAACATCCATTAAAAATATTTTACTTTAGGTCAAATAATTATAATAATAATTTTTTGTCGTAACTCACGTTAGCCTAAATCATCTCACAAAGCCCAGATGTCAGTAAACAAAATTTCAATTAACAATAGTTACTTTAAAAGCAAATAAAAAAGAAAACCTTAGAAAATAGTCGAATAATAAAAATTTCAACCAAAAAAAGTTAGGACCGACACCCACCGACTCCGACCGACACAGAGAAAAACAGAAAACTTCAACAGCAAACTTTAATTTTGCAAAAATGCATTTTATGTTGATTTTAGTTAAATGTACGGAGTTAAAGCTTTCCGAACTGCCATCAGGGAAGAATGGTTTTTTCTTTCCAAAACTAGTAACTGAAATTCAACCATAAAGTAGAACAAAGCAATTTTGTAAAAAGTTTTGAAATGTAATTATTAAGTAATATGCGAAACCTTGTTTTCTCTGTTTTTCAGTGCTCTAAGTCTCGGAGGATGCATTCCATTTTCGCGTTATGTTGTGGTAACTTTTAATAGAAGTAGTACAAAGATATGTATAAACATTTTAGAAATTCATAAAAATGGCTACTGAAATGTTAGCATGCTAAGTACCTAACTACATTTTGCGAATTTAATATTTTTTTATATTAAATGCGGACAACGACGAAATTTGTTGTTACCACATTAGGCATATAATTATAAAGAGTTTTATATGAAAGTAGTTTGACCATAAAAGGAATTCTCCAACTTTTTCTTAGATTTATCGATCCTCCAGCATATTTTTATATTGATTTTGTATGGATTTTGTATGAAAAATTGAACATATGAAATGGACTGCATTATGATGAGTTGAGTATAATAATCTACACATATAAAAATTTAATTCTGTTAAAAAACTAAAAATTGTAGACCTATGACAACACAGACGACTCATAAGATGAGACTGATATCAATGTGATAATTTTCCGTTTATGAAACTAATACAATTGACATGGTTTGAAAGTTTAAATCTAAAAAATCTGTTATATTTCTCCAGAGTAGAGAACTTTATTATTACAGGAAGTTGATAATTTACTCTTATGTATATTGTGTGGCCCCAAGTAGCCCTACTAAAATGAATGATTAGCCGAAGTAGACCACGAAACAACTTGGATCCTTTTTCGTCCATCGATTCTTGAATGTTGTTATTGAGTTAAAGCTAAAATAGCTTCCGTTCGCATAATTATATCTCTTTTTATTGCAAGCAGCTCACTTAGCTTGAGGTTGGCAGACAAGTCATCACCAACTCAATGGTGTTCCAAGACAGTCATCGTCCTGCTTGCCAGTACTGAACATCGGCACAATATATGCATCTTTGTTTGCTTTTCTTCTAGACATAGTCTGCTCTAGTCATGTTGTAGCTTAATGGCATTCTGGGTTCTGGGCCGCAGAAGTTATAGCTTGATATTTTTATACACTCTTAATTCACCTCTAATTTAATTTAATTCTCATTTGCTTTAGTCAAAAACGTTTAAATATATATGCTTGCATAACATATAGATTGATTTTTGTTAATGGTTTAATAGTATAAGATTTAAATGAAATTCAAGTACTTCATCTCCTGGTTTGCATGACATTGTTGCGATTGTTATGCTATATCTTATTATTTTTAGTTAAAACTTATAGAGTACTTAAAAATATGACCTTTTAAAGTTTGAATGTATGTTAAAAGTCTTAAAAGGGAAAGGAGACTAATTTGATTGGGTTTGGATGACTGTCACTCATGGGCAATAGTTGGACATGGATGAGGTTAAATATGTTCAACCTTATAATTCTCATTAACTTTAGTTAAAAGAGTTTAAAATTTTTTAAAAATATATTGCAGACTCGTTATCATTTAATGTTTAATATAAAATATTTAAATGTAAGTGATTCATATTGCTTTGTTCTTCATTCTGTGATTTTTATTATTGAAACGATTATTAAAATAAAAAAAAAAGTGTCCAGTAATTTGTTGGCTTCTTCACTTGTATTCTGGTGAAGTCTTTGATGATGAGACACAGCCAATTTATTAATTTTTATAGTGACGGTTGTTACATTGATCGATCGTTTACTATTGATCGAAGTACTTTATTCCGGAAGCGCTACGTTACTTCTATATTAGTTTTGTTTGTACAAACCCATAACTCTGCGTCATACATCTAGACTGGCTTTAATACTTGTTTGTATATGGTTAACTTGTATTGAACTGACAGAAACTGACTACGTTTCTGCCATTGATGGTTTCGAAGTTTCATTTAAATTTTTTTTTTTTATTTAAGCTTCATGTCTAGAGTCATTTCGATGTACTTTGCTCTATTTGAATATGGTATTTGTTTGCCATTAAAACTAATTTATTGATTTTTTGATATCGACTAATGTACTTAATATACATTTTTAATAATATACGTAGGGCAATTTGTACTTTCTTTTAAAGATTTTTTCATTCATATTCGACTATGTGGACTTTTTAACTTTTTAAATCCACAACGATGAATAATTCGTAGTCACTTAACATCTCTTATCAAACGCTTTTAGAACATTTCACTCTCATGTGTTATAAGGACTTTTATACTATTAACTTAAGTTTACTTCATAAATTACAGTTCTTCAATTTGAAATATTTCTTAACAAGTTTTTCTATTCCTTACTAAAAAGTGATTGAATATAAGTTGTCTATGGAAATCAAATAGAGTATGCAATTTATATATATTAGTACATGACAAAATTTTATTTATTTCTATAATTATTTATTGAGTGTCAGGTGTATTGACAGATTGACTTTCTTCAATAGTTTTCAACCATTATTTATGAAGTTGGTGTAAGTCTATTAATTACATGTTGTAATAATTAATATTGTCATATAAATATTACACTAAACCACAGAATTTTTAAAACTAATAGATTTAAGTCAGTTTAACTCACTTCTGTATCTATTCTTAAGTATTACTTATGTCTTTATGTCTCACTTTTTTCCCTTAATTTTCTGTTCAGATGCCTATAATCTCAGAATAACTTATTTGTAAACAACTTTTCTTTCTAAATTTAATCAGCCCAGTCCTATTTAATTGAAGACCGTTGTTATTGATACATATTTGACAGAAATTGTTATATAATTGTATGTAATTAGTGGATCAGTTATTATTGTAAGTCTTTTCTTAAAAAAGGGCTCAATTAATAAAAGAAATATTATACAAAAACACAACTAATCCAAAGACTTCAAAAGTAATATTATTAGATTTGTGCACAATTACTTCCTTTACATATAAAAAAATTCAATTTTAGTTGTAATAAAATACTTAATATACGAGCTTCTATTAAATACACTTCGTAGCTGTAATAAAATAACTCAATAAATATTGAAATTGATAGTTAAAAGTTATATATCTAACATAAGAAGATAATAAATTTCTTTGCTTTAAAGATACTGTAGATATTTTATTACCAATTGAACATTGCTCATCCATCTTTAAATATAGATTTCTCTCCAACCATTTTATGTTATTAAAGCCAACCCATAATTTACAATTAATCAATTTTGTTTTTTTTTTTCGGGACAGGAATGTTATTAAAATGTTTTCGGTTATCAAAAATACATCAAACCGCCTTAAATTATACTCAAATAAGCACATTTCTTGTTCGCCCATTAAACTTTTTAACTAAATTTTCTTATTTCATGTTCCTTTTAACAAACCCATCTGTACGCCTTTCACCCTTCATTTGTCATACCATTTTTATTAGTATTATTTTTTTATTTTATATTTGCATAAAAGACGTAATTTTTTGCCATTTGTAGGCAAAATAAAAATCCGCCTTAGGCTCTGTAGATTTTTTAAAGCATTTATTTCATGTTGTAGACTTTTAGGCGCTGTTAATTAAATATCGATGCCTTGATTCTTATATTGCTGTATGATTTTCCTAGTACAATTCTGTTACAATGTTAAATTTGTAATTTTTGTTAGTCGAAAAAACTTTTAGCTACAAATAATTTGACTAAACATGAATTTGTACGCCTATAAATATGCTAGAATATTGTACATTAAAGCAGTTGACCATGACAGAAAAAAATACAATAGTTGTTTGGTTGTCAGTTGTTTTTTAGAGCAGAAATGATTTTGATTAAATTGATTGCTTTTTTTTAGTTGGATATTAATATTATTAAAAAGGAAGCTGTTTTCTAATAAAAATTATAAAAAAATCTATAAACATAAATTTTATCAGAAGTTTTATTTGCATGGGAAATATGAAAAAGAGAAGAATATGTAGTAGTGAAATATATTTCGCTTAAGAAATGTCAATATAATGAAATAACATACAAATACTTATAGTCTGATAGTTTAATAAGTAGTGTATAAGTTTTCTCTGGTGCAGCGAAATGTTGACATATTAGGTACCGATCAAGAAACTCTGAATTTAAAAAAAAAACCATGAAAAAAACGTAACAATAAATCAATGTCATTAAACTTTTCGAATTGTTGGTTAGTTTCTCAAACTACGTTCCTTATCAGAATCGTTACTGTTCATGATATGGTATTGAGTGAAGAAAACTGGCTGAAGGCGACAGTGACAGTATATATAAGTGAGGTCTCTGTTTTATCTGACTCCTCTCCAATAAACCAAAAACCAATAATAACTGCCATCCAGGAATAAAAACTTTGCCTCTATTCCTGTTTACAATGATAATATTTGCTCAAGACTACATACTCGTCCACTATGAATGTACTGTCAATGGTCAATATGTAGTATTATAGGAACAGATTCTTTTTCCCTTTTAAGATGTAATTTTTGCCATATGAATTGATGACTAAATGAAGTGCCTGAAACGATTTTAGCATTACTCATACTATTTTTTGGAATTGTGTTCTTTGGAACCATTATGTATGAAACCATACATAATGGTATATATATATAATTATGTATGGAACCAATATATTCGTTGCATCGTTTTATTTTTTAAAAGCTATTGTACTATCAATTAATTGATTGAGAAAAGAGAATGCAAGTTCTTCTTGTAATTATTATTATGGTTAAACTAATTTGTTGGAACGGCACTTATGTGTTAGAACTATGGCATACAGGATCAGTGTTCAAACCCCAATAAGATCTGCTTTAAAAAATTATTAAACTCGAGTTTAAGAAAATCGTCAAGTTATATATCTGAATTAGAGTACCGAATAATTTTTTAAAGCATGTTTTCAAGCAAATGTTTTCTCAAAAAATCTACGGTTAACTTCAACTGCTACAGTCAGATTCTAATAGATCTATACTTGGTGCACTGTCAGTCAAATCAACGTAATAGTGCTTGAAGATCTTGTTCGAAATGATTACTTAAGGTAAGTGAGGAATAAATATAGTATGCCTATCAGATTACTGGGAATAAGTAACAGATAAAGTTTCTTGAACTGATTATTGACGTAAGGTATGAAATGCTTATATTGGGAGTTTTTTTAGCTTCATGAGAACTTATAATGATAACACAAAACAGAAATTTTGTTGGAATGAAATTATTTTATTATAATCCGGTAGATAATTTAATGGTATTAATTTTGTGAATATAATTTCCGGCATATATCCGCCGCGTCTACGAGTTACATGGTCCATTCGATCAGTTTAATTTGTTGCTATTTCTTGCAATAAATATGGCTTCCAGGAGTTTTTGGTTTGTCGGCATAAACTTAACCTGATAATGATTTGACATCGCCCATAAAAAGTAATCGTTAAAAAGAGCCATTATCGCGAGAACGAGGGGGCCAGTTAATAGGATCAGTTCTGGTCTTAAATAAAATGTTTACCAAACTGATTTCGTAATAAATCGATTGTTAAGTGTGTTGTATGGCAAGTTGCACTATCTTGTTGGAGCCAAATCTCGTCGATGTTTGATGATTAAATTCTGTAAACAATTAGCGAAATTCAGACAGCATGACTCCTCATAATGTTGATTTGTTAACGGCTTGAGGACTATCTTATTGACGTAGTAGTATGTTGACTGTAAAATGGAGGAAGAGCTCCATGAACTTTGCGAACAGATTTATTTTTCTCAAATCAAATTTTAATCAAGCTTGGAAGCTTTGTTCTACCATTAAACGATTAATGATGAATTGTCAAATCTTACTGTACGCAGATCTTAGATCAATCATGGAAAAATAAAGAGGATTATGAGGAATACTCAAATTAGTCAGTGAGATGGGTGGGACTCTGCAGAAACCCCCTATCCATCATAGAGTAAAAGTGCCCAGATGCACTAAGTCGGAAAGGCTCAACATTAAACAGTTTGACATTCCCAGCTGTCAAACCATAGTTAATGATATCGATAGTTCTTATACAGTTAAAAAATCACTCGATATATAATTTTCATTTATATTTGCAGCAAATTGGATATATAATCGCTTCAAAGAAATGTTATTAAAATAGAAAAGTTGATTAAAAATGAATTCATTTTGATTCAGTTTTATAATTTAAATTCCATAAAAGAAGCGCTCTTCTAATTATTAGAAAATATTTTTTACCTAAATGTAATAATCCTTTAGAATTACTTATTTGGAGCAATTGTTAAAATGGTATTTCTCTGGGTCAAACATTTCTGAACACAATCACTAATTAAAGCAACATTCCTGCAATATTTTCTGCTCGTTATATTTGCTTTGAATGAAGCAATTTTGTATTCGAAATTGCGGTTGGAATTGAATTAAAATAGCTAATTTTTTACTCCTTTCTTCGGTTTGGGTTTTGAATTTCGAATGTATTTTTAAATGTAGAATTGCAACCAAAACTTCTCAAAAATATGCAAGAAACTATTTCGCTGGGCATTTATTGTGGCGCAGCCGTTTTATTTAACCAAAAATGCCAAAAATGGTATGCCAGATGCTCGAAAAAGAAACAATAATAATGAATTCTGGGAAAAAAGCAAGGAATCGCGTACGGCTGCAAAGTTTCAGTTTAGCTAGTAATGTGACTTCAGGCTGCTGTTTCCTAGCTTCAGTATTTAACGCGGAACAAATATGGAAAAAGGAAAAATAATGGCGAAATGATGGCGGAATTTTAAGCGGGCACAATATAAAGAAATAGTTTATGGCTTGCGGGTTGGCAGCACAACAGCAATGACCAAGTTAAGCCAGGAATATTTATTGCGAACAGCATGTTTCCTTTTATTGAATTAATACCGAAGCCAACACCATCGGAACCAGCAACTACAAGCCGCAACCAACTCCCGTAACAGTTCCAATCAGCAACGCAACAACACCGAAACAGAGAACTACAGAAAAAATAATGAACAATTCTCTTCATAGAACTGCAACGGTGGCATACTTATGAGATACAATGTAAGTGAATTTTTATGAAATAAAGAAAATGAGTTATGACCACTGCTGCACTGCAAAACAAAAAAAAATGGAGTAAAATAGTGCCTAAAAGAATTGCAAGACGCTTTGATGCCACTGACTATGCTGCCCAGTACGTTTCGCTCTCCTCAAATAAGGAAAATTTATAATCAATTTAGTTGTTTTTCTCTGTTTAGGTTACCTTGGGGTCATTTAATTTCAGAATTTATGGGGAAATTGAAAATACCACAAACAACACAAATTGATTGAAAGTTTGAAAGTGGATAAGTAGAGCAATCAAAAAATTATTCCGTTTCAAGTTAAAAAGTTAAGGTAGTAAATTCGGATAAATTTCTTCAATAGATGGAAGAATTTAATAAAAAATCGGTCAATCAAAAGGGTTTAAGAGTATGTATCTAATTGACTTTTTTGTTATTAATTACGGATGAGTACGATTCTTATTTTTAAAAAGAAAATTGTTTTTAAAACTCAAAAAGTTACTTAATATTTCCAGTTTATATACCGGATGGGTTTTAAGAATGACCTATGATTATTCAATAAATTTAGGCCATGTTTGCTAATTCCACATGATTGTTTAATATTTCTTTTAAAATTAACGATTTTCAATCCTCAGCTTTGATCATAATTTTGTATTCGTAAGAATAAGCAACATAACTAAAAAAATGAATTTATTGGTACATCAATAATTGGTAGACATTAAACCTTATCTAATGTTTCATTTTATAATCGTTATTTACTTAAATTAACAGAATATATCATATTGTCTGAGATTTAATATAGAATATTATATGCTATCATTTGATTAGAAGGACTGCCAATAATTTTATATGAACAATAATTCTTTGTACACGAGATTAAATACATTTGTCTTTATAATTCTCATTTGCTTTAGTTGAAATAGTTTTAATATATATGCTTGCATAATATAAGGGTTGGTTTTTGTTCACAGTTTAATAATACAAAATTAAAATGGAAGTTCAAGTACTTCATCTCCTGGTTTGCATGACATTGTTGCTGTTGTTATGAACGATGATTGGATATGAAAAATAGTTCGTGATATATCTTATTATTTTTGGTTACGGAATAACCAAATACGGAGTATTTAAAAATGCATTCTTATATGAGGTTAAATATATGTTAGAAGACTTGAAAGGGAATGAAAAACTTATTTTGTTGGGCTTGGGCGACATTGTATATGAATGTGAATGAAATTAAACATGTTTATCATTATAATTCTTATTGACTTTAGTTAATAGAGTCTATAAAATTATCTTTGAATATAAGGTAGGGTGATTATTTATTTATGTTTCATATAAAATATTTAAGTGCCATTAAATCGTTTCCTAATTTACTTGACATTTTAATTATCTTGAGCTGTTAATGTCAAGCAATTTGTTGGCGAAGT
This sequence comes from Teleopsis dalmanni, assembly GCF_002237135.1. NCBI lineage: Eukaryota > Metazoa > Arthropoda > Insecta > Diptera > Diopsidae > Teleopsis > Teleopsis dalmanni. The sequence goes on along the minus strand of NC_051847.1, from coordinate 71,213,163 downwards.
CTTTTATGATGAGACACCTCTAAATTACTTATTTCTAGTGTTGCTGTACCATTATCTACTATTTTCTCTTGATTGGAGCACATTTTTCTGAAACACTGTAGAATTTCTTTAATAGTTTTGTTGGCACAACCTCATAGCTATGCGCCATACATCCAGACTTGGTTCAATATTTGTTTGCATATAGTTGACTTGTATTTAACTGACAGATGTAAATTTATTCCTAAAAGCCATTGATGGTTTGGAAGTTTCATTTCTAATTCGTTTTTTTCTTAATTTGATATGTTCTTTCCATTTAATCTTTGTCGAGAGCCATTCTGACGTACTTTGCTGTGTCTGAATACGGTATTTGTTTGCCATTTATACTAATTTGTTTATACGACACTTTTTTCTTTGTTAAATTGACATAAGTTAATTTCAAATCATTCAAAGCAATTTTCCATCTTGACCAACAAACTATTTTATCAACGGCATTTTAAAGTTACTGTGTGGACTCAATTTCTGTGTCTGTTGAAGTAATAATAGTAGTATCATCTGCGAAGATGGCTATGACTGAATTTGTGAGTAATGGGTTGTCGTATGTGTAGAGTAGGTATATAGTAGGTCCAAGTATACTGCCTTATGCAACATCTGCTTTGATGGACTTAAGCTCGGAGTAGCAGTTTTCATATTTCACATCATTTCGAGCGATATTTTCGATAATAATTCTTGTATTTTAATTGCATCTTATATATTTTTTAATACAATAAAAATAGTTTCAATAAGGAAATATTTTATATTTATTATGTTGAAGGTATTTGAGCCAGTGCACTTGAGCTCTTTTACTCTCTATTAACTGCGTGGTATCTTCAAAGCCTCTCTTTACGCCTTGACTGAATCATTGTTTATCACTTTATTAGACTAAGCAATAATTAACCTTAGATTTGCATACCTCGCTGAGGAGCCCGTAACCATTTTGAGATTTGATAAGACGGTGTTGGTAAGTCTATCAGTTTTTGTAAGAAATTTCAGGGCTCTATCCTTGATGTATTTTTTGATCGGATTAATTTTGAAGTCCCTGAGGATGTTAATCGTCCTAATTTACCATGGTACCTTGAAAAATCTTCTCGGAGCCTGGTTTTGTGTAACTCAACTAAATTATTGACTAAAGGAATTATTAAGGAAATATTATTGAGGAAATAAAAGCACTAAAGAAGTGAAGTAATGTTATAGATAGTTAATAATAAACGAAAATAGTTTATTGGTATATGTGGCGATTTTGTATTGCCATAAGTTAATGCAAACATAGATCTTAGTATGCATTTAAATTTTATATTAAACATTTGGATTAGTTAATTAATTTAAATTAAATAATAATTAATAAAATGTTTTTATTTATTTTAAAACTACACAAAAGTTTTTGTCTACTCTTAGATAGTGAATGTTATTGAAGTTTAGTTTAGTACCAATATTTTTCTCTTATTAGTGCATTCAAAGCTATCTAAGTCCATAATTGTAAATAATTTTGCCTTGGTTTTTTGTATATAAGTGTATAATAATTATATTAATGAAATTATCATAAAAGAATGTATATATTTTCAACTTATTGCGGTGACCCTGTAAAAATGCGGTGTAAAACATTAGAATGTTATAATCATTGAAAAGTACTTAACTTTATAAAGCCTTAGTAATGCAATTAATGCAAAATTAAATTAAATTCACGACAATTAAAAAACTGAAAGTGGATTATATTATAAAACCAAAACATCAATTAAAAGTATTGAGTAAATTCAATGCCAAATGTAATTAAATTCTAAAATATTTATGCTTCCGTGAATTTTAATTTCGCTTTTCAAGTGTCACGGGCTCGTAAATATTTTATTCAAAATCCAAAAAGAAAATGCAATCAAATTTATTTAGAAACTGCAATAAATTGAACGAAACCACAGCTGCAAGCGTTGAATTTTAACTAATACATCACGGATTTATGCAAATCAATAATAAATTTGACATCTGGCAACATTACATAGCATAATAAATCCAATAAAATCCAAAATTGCAATGGCTTTTCAATCAAAAAGATATTTTAATTACAGCAGACAATATTACATCTTATTTATTTATTTATATATATGTTAGTATATACACATTTAACATATATTAGAATATATGCCTTCTGCTCAAAAAGTACTCGGATTTTGTAAATAAAACACTCAAATTTAAATTTTATTCCAAATTTATATTATCTCCTTCAAAATATGCTTCTTCTGAAGCGATACACATATGCCAATGCTTGACCCAATCTTCCATACACTTTTCGTAGGCCCGTGAAGGTATGGCTTTTAGTGCCTTCAGCGAATTCTCTTTTACCGATTCAATCGACTCAAAACGCTTACCAAAAAGGGACAATTTGAGTTTCGGGAACAGGAAAAATTCGCACGGATTCAGATCTGGCGAATATGGTGCCTGAGCGATGACAGTTTACCTTTTTTGAAGAAGGTCTATTACTGAAGGAGTAGTTAACAAACAACAAAATACGGATACTTTTTGAGCAGAAGATATCTCATACAAAAGGTTCTTAAATTATTTTGTTTTAATTTCAATATTTTACCTATAGTAATATTTTGAAAAACTTTTAAGATAATATTTCGTAGGATAGAAATAGTTTAACTCAAGTAAAATATATATTTAACAGCAGCATAGGTTAGGTTGGGTTGAGATGGTTGTGCTAATATAACTCTCAGCATATTAGCTGGCACTATACATTTAATGTCCATTGTGATGCCCTTAAAGCTGTTTAGAAAACCAAACTAGACTAACCGTTGTTATCTCTGTGTACTGTCAGCGTACGAATAATGCTGAAAGGCACCATTCCTCCATACAAGTGGAAGTAAACTAACCTGACAACTCTGTAAATTTGGTTTGGTTGATTATTTTCCAGAATATCAGCTCTAGCAGGTCGGTAAGAAACGTTGTCCTGTAGACATCTTCTCTTATTTAATGATAGATATTGAGAGACTTTGAAGTGAAGTATAGTTTCCTTTTAATCCACAGAGCTGCATCTACGACAATTGTTATCATAAGATAGACCCAGCGTCATGGCATGTTTTCCTAGTATGCGATAAGTCTTTAGCATACATAGCGTAATGCTGAATAGGTTACTCCTTAGCAGAAGCAGTTGATTGGTTTCGTGTTTACTTTGAATCTGGTCGATTTTGAGATCTGACACGAAAATTTTGTTTAGCTATGTTAAAATTTTTTAGTTTTTTTGTCAGTTTGGCTGTGGCTGTGGCGAGTGAAGTACCAATATCTAAGAAATGAATGTCTGGGAGCAAAATGCCTGCCCTCGCAAGCTCGTTTACCTTACAGTTGACAGAGATGTCTCTCGTGTGAGCTGGACAGTGATATATGTCTAGTTAACACGTTAATAGAAACCCAACATTCTCTAAATGCTAAGATTAGATGTAGATGGATGATGATATTAGATGTAATTGGAGTTTTTAGACCAGAGTTTTAAGTCAGTTGACTGTACGAGTAGATTACGATATATACATCAGGGTTAATGATTAATATTGGTGTATTTGAGTACAATAAATGTTTCGTATGCGAATAAGAGGATGTGCTCAGTGTAGTTTTTATAAGACATATGAGGTTTCAGCAAAAAACGCCCTAATATAGAAACAAAAATATCTGAAAATGACTTATCTGGAAAACTCTATTATTTATAAGAATGTGAGCTATCAGAAAAAAAAATTCGATTTTAGAAATAACGGTATCTAACGTATTTATGTAGAATACTGAACTATCTTATATGCAAATCTTTCGAAAATAAAGTTTAACTAAGGTCTTCTAAAAATCGGGTGCTAGAAATTTGTCTCAGTTGCCGATTTATTGAGTCGGTCCCGTAAGTCATATATAAAATCACAGATAATTCTTATTAATGGTAATATTTATTTATTTATTTTTATAGTAAACTTGATTTTAATGTCAGTTATGACGGTAGTGAAATTTTTACTTAATGTGTATTATTGTATTTAATGGAGACGTTTCTAACAGTAGTGAATTGCAACAACAAAATTTTTTATATATGTTTTTTAAATTTAAGTTTTGGCTGATAATACAGCTGTTGCGAGTATTGCTATGATGTCAATTTGGCAATATTCGAAGCAGCTGTATGATCAGCTAAAATTTCAGTCAAGCAAAAATAATTAAAAAATTTGTTGTTGCAATTCCCTACTGTTTAAAACCTCTTTTTTTTTTTTTTTGTAATAGTTGGAATTTTGCTGAAAGTTTTAGTAAATCATGAGATCTCCTTGAACCTAAACTGTATTAATAACAATTTGTATATATTTTTACAAACAAATTCCCAACTAAAAGACTTAACAAAATTAGTTTCTGAAGAAACTACTTAATATTACCTCATGTCGTGCTAAAATTTACATCGGTTCAACAAAAAATCATTGACTATGATTTAGTTTTATCGAAAATAAAATAAAATAAAATAATTCAGGAAGTTTGCCAATAAATTTATGTTTATGCATGCATTTTTCTTTTTTGATTTTTTTGTATTCGAAGTCAACCTGCATTTCTCTAAAAATAATAAATCAATTTAAGGTTGTTACGCCAAATGCTGACACTTCAACCTTCTTGTGCATGTTATTACTTGATAAATTACCTGCACTTAAAGTGCTGCACGATTGCCATGTGAGTTCAGTGGCAAAAAGTGCAACATGACAGTTTTTCTTAACCTACAAACTTATACAAACAACATTTCCATATATTTAGGAACACGCCACCAGAAGGTATTAAAAATATTGCCGAACGGTATGCAGCTATCAAAAGGACACAACCTCAAGTTTAAGCAGCAGCTGCAGATACAAATACGAGCACGCACTCGCAAATACCAACCGGCAAATGCAGATGGAAATTGCTGGGTTGAAAGGAAATCTACAAACAAACTTCAAAGGGAGGGAAACTTTTTGGGAAAGCTTACACATTTGCGAGTTGATATAATTCAACAATTCCGGAAAGAAATCCAACGAAAAACTACTAAAATGCAAACAAACAAATTCAGGTGGAAATTAAGTTCCAATAAAGTTGTGCACACAAGAAAAAGTCAATAAATTTGCGCGAATATACAAAAAAAAAAAAAATTGAAAGATCGAAAAGAAAATGCAAAAGAAAATTTATTTGCGAAAAAAGAAAATCCTTTATTTAAAAATATGCAACTGCCAATGCTGCCAGACAAATGAACACGATTTCAGTAACTCAGAACATGAAAAATAAAATGCCAAACGTTAAAAATTTATAACTTTTTCTGGTATACTTTTTGGCGCTAAGCTACTTGGACTACAGATAATCTTATGCAAGGGTTGCCCAATTAGTTCGCGAAATACGTATTCATTTACAAAGTGAAAACCATTGAGAAAATATGTTCGAAGAAAACAGTTGGCAACTCCATTTTTTATGCATTTACGCGACGTATTAAACACCTCAGCGGAAATAAATGCACTTTTTGTCTTACATCCAACAGCTCGAAATTAACTTCGGGTTTTATTGGACTACTGAGGAGAGCATGGCGCCATACACTTCTACGGTCTGGTGTAACTCAAGAGGTATATCGCAGACCACAATAAAAATATTTCCGGATACTCTTATGAGCTGTTTTTGTTAAGGGGAATATTTTGCGCTAAATGCAGAAAATTTAAAAGTTACCTTGTTCCGTTTATGTGGTACATAAATGGAGGGCATGATTAGTTTCATACAAAGCATGCGCGAAAGTTAACAAGATAAGAAGAGCAAAAATGTTTTGGTTTAGTAAAACCGATTTATATTAGCTAAATTCAATAGAATAATTGGGACCACTTTCCTGACTCAATACAGTGATATACACCACAGATCTAAAAAGCATTTCTTTGGATCTTAGATATAAGGATTTATAGATCTTTTCTCGAAGAGATGACTACTAATAAATGTTTATTCCTAATAACAATTATTTTTATTACATTGTTTTAGTTCCATTTTTCCTTCAAATTTCTAATTTATATGCCTATTATTTACTGTGTTGATTGTATTCTGTTATCACAGATCGTATACAGAGATTTATTTAGAACCAAACTGAGTACTGATAGCCTCTATTTTCTATTAAATATAATTGCAATCATATTATTTTAATATAATTCCCTAAATTTCCAATTTATTTTGTTAGGGTCATATACAGATTTTCATTTAAGGTAGGAACTGTGTTGACTACTGATAACCCACACTTTCCATTAACCATAATTCAAATTATATTATTATAGTTTTTATTTTCTTTTTTAGTTGCTATTTTTATATATATGTTATATTATATATATTATTTTCTCTGTTTTGATTTTGTACTGTCAAGGTTGTATACAGATATTAATGTGAAGCAGGAATTGTGGTGACTACTTATAGCACCTAGTTTCTGGTAACTATAATGGTGATTACATTATTTTTGATATCATTTACTCTTCCCTGATTAAATAATATACTGTCAGAGGTGCATATAGAAGCAGTCTGAATGGGTTAATAATACTAATTCATATAAAAACCTTTATTTAAAAATTTCTTTTATAACATATCTACTATCATACTATCCTACATATTCTACTGTAGAATAATTCAAAATAAAAAAAGCGGATGGCTGGTTTCCAATAGACCGGAATACTTTTAACCATAATTGATCTTTTGTGTTGCTTTCTTAACTGAATAGGAGGATAAGAACTCCTGAACTATTAGTTTTTTTCTAACTCAGATTAAAGTCAAATATTCAGAAATTATTAGAATTAGAAGAAAATTAGATGAAACGATGAGCTATAACGCGACATTGAAATAGGTAAGCGGATAAAAATTCAGCGACTTCACTGGCTTATTAAAGTCGTACGAATAGAAGAAACTGCTGTGGCCAGAAAGGTGTTTAATTCGATACCCGCAAGTGGAAAATGTTAGGATCTTCGGTGGAAGCAGCAGGTGACCAACGATTTAAGGGCGCTTGGTACTACCAACTGGCGATAGCAAGCAACTAATCGGGCTGCCTGGCGGAAACTATTCGACGCGTCCAAGGCCGACTCATGTCTGTAATGGCCAACTAAGTAAGTAAATAGTCAAAATGTGTACTACTAGAGTATGTGACTCTTTCACGTTCAAGTAGAGACATTATTTTGTGCTCTAACGCAACGCAAGTCATGATAACTCATTAGATAACGTGCCTATAATTTTAGTTCTGTTCTAATAAGAAAGGACATCACTGTTGCATCAGTTCTTTTGGTTTATTCCGTCTATTTTTACATATCTATTGTAAAATTGTCAGACATATTTCAGTGTGGTTTTGGGCTAGAAATTCTATGGCTGTATATGCCATCGTATACTATAACTTAAAAGTACAGATGACAGATAATCTTTGTCTGTATCTTTGTGTTTTTCTGTATTTTCTTCTATGATATATAATTTTACTAATCTTCTATGATAATTTTAACTAATAATTTTTTTTTTACAAAAAATTCTGAATTTCAATAAAGAAGATCTATTTATTAGGCCTCAACAATTCCTCTAAATTTTACTATGTTGCCTGCTTTTCTCGTAATTTGATTTCACAAGTACTGTGCGCCTTTAAGCTCCTGGTCCACGGTTCTTCACCATTTCTTACCTGTGTTTTCAGGCAGACTGAGGTCTTGTGGACTCTAACGTAGGGCTTGAAATCGTTTAAGTTTGAATTGATTATTTGTTTCCTAATCTATCGTTCTTCATATAAAGTGTAAGTATATAACGTCTGACTAAGAAATATGTCAAATCTATAGCAGAGTTATAGAAACTAAGTTGTTGTACTTCTGCGTTGCAGATATGCAGATAAGATTTGGCTATATCAAAAAGATACAACTATATATATTAAATGGTTCACAGCCGTGCAAGTCGAAATTACCCTGTACCAAGCAGTGACTCTTTGCAATCAGAACTAATATATATTTAGATTCCCTAGATTGTTCTATATATTTATTTTTATATATAGATTAACATGTTATTTATCATATTTTTCATGAGAAGAGTTGAAAAGACTTACTGTAGCGTTATTGGGTACACCTATAGACCCTCCACAAAAGCAAAAAAAAACATTTCGCAACAAAAAGCATAAAAATGGATTTACTGCTTATTAAGCTGAATCCACGCGTTGAAAAAACAAATTGGCTATTAGCCATGATTACGGATATGTTGAACAATATGCGCCGTTCAGAGAGTAATCCAAAGCTAAGATCCTTTACATCCTGTACATGTTGAAACTTATTTAAAGGTATTTTACGAACATAATTATTACAAAAGCAGAAGTAGAGAAATGTGCAAATTTTTTCGTAATTTGATATTTTTCAAATTGTGAATGCAAAGGAAAAAGAAAGGTGCAAAATGTAATGTAATTTTCGGTAAATTGGGTTAAAGGTCATTTATTGTAATAAAATGAAAATATAATTTAAGTTCGTTATCTTTAATATGATTGCAAATTTATTAAAGTCCTAAATTCAAAAGAATGTTGAGCTGGATTTTAGTAGCAAGAAAAAACATTATTTGAATTTACGTAGATTTATCTCTAATTAATTCATGAAATATTATATTTACTTCAATAAAGTATCTTGAAGATACATACACAACTAACATAATAAGTAAATTTCAAATTTCCTTGAAATATTTAATAATTTAATAATTAGAAAATTTTTTAATTTTATTCATAAATATTTACTTGGATTTATGTTTAATTAAATTAATTACTTGAAGATATATAACTCCACTACAAAACTTCAAATATTTTAGGAATTAAAAATTGTCTTATTTTTACTTCCATTTATGAATGCTTATTGAATTTCTGTGTGTTTTATAAAATTTAATAATTACTTGAAATATTAATTTCAATTCTCTTTAAAATTTGAATAAAAGGCATTAAGATTTATTTTAATTTGATTATAGAGTTTCTTAAAAGATTAAAGTATAGTTCTGAAAATAAAGCGAGGGTCACTCGTTTTATATTATAAACCTAATAATGAAAAAATACTACATTGTCGTTGAAAATTAATTTATTATTATATTGAAGCTAGTTGTATCAGTGCACTTTAGTAGTTTTTATCTCTAACCCCTCTCTACGCCTTGACTGGGTTACTGTCTATGACTTCATCAGACTAAGCAATAATTCATCTCAGATCTGCATACCTCGCCGAGGTGCCTGTAACCATTCTGAGATTCGATAACGCGGTGCTGGAAAGTCCGTCAGTTTTCGTAAATAATTTCGGGGCTCTATCTTTTATGTATTGATTCATTGTTTCTCGAAGTATTCTTTTTTATGATTAATACACTTTTGTATGCGTTAAAACTAATTGTCAAAGCTTTTCTTCCAGTCTTCTTCAGACACCTCCAAAACATGGTTTTTACATGCAACAATGGTTTCTTCCACCGACAAAAAAAATAGTCCACTTAATTTTTTCTTGACGTTCAGAAACAAGAAAAAGTTACTGGGTACCAAATTAGAAATGTACGGTGGATGACCAATCAATTGACCTATTGATTTTTTGAATATTTAAATAGTCGGTTGTTAGATGAGCTATATGAGTACCTGCATTGTCTTGATGAAGACGGAAAATGATACGACAGCGCTTGTTTATTTTCCGTATTTAACTGAAAACTTCCGGTAAACAAATGGTTGTATACTATTCGGAATTAGCTGTTTTACGTTCCTGCAATGGTACTCGATTAGTTGCCGTATGATCAGTTTTCCCAAAAAACAAACGACCATTTGTTTCGAAGTGCTTCGAGCTCGAACAACTTTTGTTGGATTTGATTCATCTTAAAACACTCATACAGTCGAATGCTGTTCATAGAGCACTTTGTTTATTTTAGGGTTAACATAATCAGTCTACAGAAAATCAACTGGTGCAGTTATAAATCGTGTTCTCGATTGAAAACAATCAAAATTGACTGTTTGGTGCAGTTTACTCGCTGGCGGTATCATCGATCCTTCTTTTTTTCCGAAATGAGGAAAAAGTTACCGTTACGGTGAAAAACGAGCGCTGTCGACCCCTGCTGACTGAATTTTTGTTTCTAACAATTAATCAGTTAAACATAGCCAAATGTGACATTTGGTTTCAAAAAGACGGTGCAACAATCGATTTATTTCGAAATCAATTTTACAATTTGGTGACAAGTTTGTATCCAGAAGTGGTTTTGTTAACTGGCCCCTTAGTTCGTGCGATTTAACGCCTCTCCATTTCCTTTTGTGACCCATGTTGTCGTTATTAGGTAGGTTAAGTTTAAATTTGCAACTCTTGATGCATTAGAAACCAATGTTCATGCCACCATATACGCCATACGTCCACATTTATTGCAAAAAATAATTTGATCTCAAAAATTGTACTGATGGAACGGACCATGTTACTCGTAGCCGCTGTGGAACATATACCGGAAATTATATTCAAAAAATAATATTACATATGTCACTAAATTATTTGAAAGATTATAATAAAAAACATTTCATTCCAAAAATATTTCTATCATGTATTATCATTTTAAGTTCTCAAGTTCTCAATCTTTCATCTTTCTTCATAAGTACATAAATTTATATACGTAAAGATATGTGGAAGAGTTGAACTATATCTAAATCTTATTATAATTAATTTATTCAGCTCTGAAAAAAATCGATAAAAAAATATACTCTGGTGTATCCACCCTTGGCAAAATAGTAGTACTGCTTTATATGGACAGATATAGAGGAAACAGTTTCTTACTATTTGTTTCCTTCTATATTTCGAAAGAATTTAAACTAAAATTACTTGATACTTTATTAAAAAACCAAATATTGAAAATAGTGAAGACTTTTATAAAAGCTATAAAGGACCTCATAACAGACTCGTACATACCCATGTTAGTGCGAAAAACAAAAAGCTTATCTACATACAGATTATTAGACCAGCACTACTTTATGGGTGTGTCGCGTATAGCAAAGTTGCCAACTCTACTATCCAGAAGCTGCAATTTGCTCAAAGTCAGGTTCTCCAAAGAAGGCTATTCAAAGTGCCATGGTATATCCGCTGAATGACATGCTAAAAGATCTTAGAATAGATCCGGTCAAAAGACACATAAGGGACAGAAAGCTATATGCGAAAACCGACAGGCTGCTCTACTTAGCACTATCTAATCTCAGAGTAATCACTAACCGGACGGGGTGGTACGCAGATCTTAGATTAGTCATTTAATAATCACGAAGCTTACGAGGAATACACAAATTAGTCATTGAGGTGGGTTGGACTCTGCAGAAACCTCTCAGTTGTTTGATAACTGAGTAAAAGTGCCCAGATGCACTAACTCGTAAAAGGCTCAACATTAGACGTACTCATATATTTTAATTGCTTATAATTCGGTTGTCAATCTAATTTAGTAAATAAAAATCTAAATTAAAAATAAATTTTTTTAATTTTCATTGAATAAATAATATAATTGTATTTGTTTTCAAAAATTTTAATTAAAGGAATAATGCACCAAAAATAAAAATGCTAAGTGCCATACTAAAGTGGCAATTAAAAAACCAATAATTGCAATTCGGTTGATATTCCCTGTCAATTATTAATATCGAAATTGACAAAGCATCGAACACAATTAAAAATTTTGCAAAATGTCTTCAAAGCGTAGTAGGTGTCTACTTTTAGCGTTGTTATCATTATTTGTCAGTCACTTTTTTATTTGGGATCTTCTTTTTAGTCTTCAATTTATAATTTTCGTTTATATCATTTCAATTATTTTCTTTTACTTCTCTCTGATACTATTGGACCGGCCGAACTTTACGTTTAAGTATCAATCGAAAATTGAATTTATAATTCTCGACGCTGCTGTTGGCCCCATTACTTTCCATTAACTTTTTGCGGCCATTCACATTTTGTCATGGATTCCAAGCCCAAATTGCTTTAAGTGTCCTTTTCGCTGTGCTTTACTTTATTTTACTGTACCAATAACAAATAATAATACAATTTTTATAGTCTGGCCTGCGGATATGGCGGTGCACTCAGCGGAACCAACGGAAAGCCAACATTCACACCAAAGGCTGGTGGACAACGACCGTCTCGTTGATTGCCAGGACCAAAATTTCGTTACTGCTGACTTAGTGAATAGCAGTAAAGTAAAAGGGCCATGGCGCGAACACAAAAAAAGGAATGTTTATCAAACAAATGTGTATTAAAAAAATGTTTCAAGTAAGGAATAAAATTTCAGATATAAAATTATAAGAAAATAACAGAAAACAGCAATCGAATCCATTGTTAATGGCGTTAACAAACCAATTTCTATTTATGTTCCGTGGTCTTTGAAATGAAGTCGTCCACAGTGAAGCTTCAAAAAAAAATTGCACAATGGTTCCTTGCGAAGTAGAAAGAGTGGTTTATGAGGAGAGAATGTGATAGCAAGATTTTCGCGTTCGGAAGAGTTCATTAAATGTTGTAGTTAGAAATGGTTTTTCTTTTATTCAATATTTTTATTTTTTTGTAAAATACTATACTTCCTTATTTTCTCTTAATATTGATAAATAAACAAAAGACGGGCTTTCTTTAGAATATCGCTACTGACCTAAGGCGTTTTTGTAGCAGAATTTCTGGCGAACCAATATTGGATAGGGTTTCAAAATTATTTATAAAGACTATAATGGTTTCTTATGATATACATAATGGTTTCTTAAATAGCATTTCTGTGAATGAATATAAAAATAAAATTTCAAAATAGTACTTAAATAGGATTATTTAGTTTTTAGAAGTACGCAATCTGATATTTGGAACATGATGCCCTTTAGTAGTATTTTTAATAGTGTTGTATATACCTATGTTGTATGATTGCTGGATGTAAAAATAAGCTAAAAAATAGTAAAAAAATATTTTTTACGATAGATTAAAATGAAGACTAATCGGTTATAAAATCAGGTACTTAGAAACCTGAGTTCGATTATAGTAAAAGGTTGTTAATTTCGAAGATAATTGATATAAACAACAAACTATGTTATTATTAAAGAATTTCGAACAGATTTTAAGATGGGTTGGGAACTTGTCACAACGTCACTGCATCCTTTAAGGGGATTATTGTGACATACCCACTTCAGTTCCATAGACGAGTAGCAGTTAAGAACGCAATTATCTCCTTTGGAGAAATGTTGCTTAATTCCGTTGTAAGTGGATAGACAGTGGATAAGTACCGAAGTCTGAGTCCGGCGAGATTGTCACAGTGACGTAGAATGTGTTCTGTTGTTTCCTCTTCTTCGCAACATAGGTTATTATGTCGTCCCGTTTTTCAGTATTTAATAATGTTTAAGTATATACTAATAATTTCAGTAAAATATTTTACTCTTAGTTTTATTTAGTTACTTTGTGGTTAATTTGTTGTAAATATCTTTAAAAATTTTCCTAAAATTTATCCATTTATTTTGCCTTATTAGAAGTGAACCCGTCGGCTATATTAACAAAATGTCTGGAATTTTTTTCTTTTATTGATTTTGTAGTTAATAAATATTGAGTAAGAATTTTTTATATATGAAATTTAGCTGTCAAACATTAAAAATCGCCAATATTAAGTCAACAAAAATGCAATAAAAATTTTGATATGACAACACGTGTCAGTTTTAAATAAACAACGCTTAAAAGCAATCACAGCTACAAACAGGAAACAAAAAAAATTGAAACACATCCGGTTGTCCTTGTTAGCCAAAAATATAAATGGGAAGCGAAGTGAAGCTGAAAATATTGAAAGCTCATGAAAACTTTTTGGCTTCCTGTACGCGCACAGAAAATCAAAAATACTCGCATAAATCGTAAAATATTTTTTAAACTCATTCTAACGCAGTGGGCGGAAATGGAGTGCAGATGACTCTATATGGACTATAATGCCAGGAAGAGCATTAAAAAATATGCATTAAAACCAAAAATTGACCAACTTTTTAAGGCTCGTAAAAATGCCATTAAGCAGCTGCGGAATATGTGTGCGGCAATACTCCGGCTTAAGTTTTAATTTTCTTCTAGTGTCCTCAAATGACTTCAGTTTTCATTTCCGAGTTTCAGAGTTTCCGACTTTCCGAGTTGTACGCAGTATGAGTGGCATAGGCAGCTTTCATGTGTTCCATCGGAAACGTGTCAGTTGGTATGTGTGAGAAATGTAATACTTTGAGTGATGGCGTAGCTTTTAAAGAAATTAAAAAGTTGTAACTACAGACATTCTTTTATTTATTTATCCCTGTTTTCTGTGTTTTTTGTTTCTCGGTCGCAAGTTGCTCCATATTTTGTATACAACTACATTCGAGATGTGGTTTAATACTAACGATATTTCAGAGTGACAAAGGTGCTGTATGAAATACTGTTTATGCTTCCTTTTTACGCAGAAAAACCCTATAAGAGGGTTAGTTTGAAGACCATAAAACGAAAGTTGTCCTTAAATGAAAGAGATGTCAAAAGAAACTAACTTTTCTTTGACCAAATCAACAAAAATTTATATGTGTACATACATATAAACAGTATTTTCTATATACTTTCTGTAAACTCCTGAACTGATGCCTTAATAAAAGAAAGGAGAAAACCAATGGGAAGTGTTGGTGATGCCATTTTCAAAGTTACCAAGATAAGGAGTATCAAAAAAAATTTTCTTGTAGACGTACTTAAACATGTCATTAAATTACTTTCAATATCATAAACAGTTTTAATTGGACATAATTTTTAAGATTGATTAAATAGCACTTATTTTAATAATTAATTACTTATTCAATCTTGTTTGGAAATGTGTTCAGAAAAATGATCGTTCCAAAATAATTTTTTTGGGAAATGTTCGATCATATGTGCCAAGAATCTCATTTAAACTTCAGGTGAAGTAATATTGGAAGTCATCACTCGTAATGATGCTGTAACTTATCTGGTAGTAGATAACATAAACAATGGGATTTGCATTCGTTTGAGTTCAGTCCAATTTACATTGAGGACATATAGGACTCGGAACGAGTTGTTGATAAAAGTCAACATTGCTCTACTGTGGGGTCCCAGTCATAGTGATATATTTGACAATTTCTTGACAGATGAGTTAGCCAGACAGGGAGCCTCAAATACTCATTCGGTACATTTGAAAGATCTGGGCATACCGCATATCATCTTGTTTTGAGGAATTTTATACAAGAAGGGTAAAGTAACCGATATCTGTATGTAAATTTGTTCTGTTTTATTAAGAAAAAATGTAGAAAACTCACTGGAATGCACCATAATGATATCAAATTTATTATATGTTTTCTCTGTTATAGTTGTGGGTAGACCAAAAAAATTCCTCACATCTGCTCTATCACTAGTCAGCGAATTAATAAGTCTGGGGGACTTACTTCCTGGAGAAATAACTAGCTACATTCAAAATTTTAAAGTTTAATTTTTTCCACTTGTACTCAAAAGTTACAAATGCACTATTAAAGCAACAGGTGTTCTTAAGAATATAGAGTATAAGTACTTGTCGGTACCTGGTAGAGCTGTGTGGAAAGCCAATAAAGTTTATTGGATTAAAAATCAATTTTTTTGGTTTCTTATAATTGTTTACATTTTCAATAAACTTCACATGTCTACAATTAGACAAGTTTTAACAGAGTCTATGAAATGATTTTTGTCTCTAGAATATTTCTAATTTATATCACATCTATGTCTCTATGACATCTATGTTCATATCAGAATGTTTTTTTATTTCAGTAGTTAAATTTATCCAGTTTTTTGAAAACCATGTTTTTTAAGTAAAATGAAACTTGGGAAATATTTTCAGTAGTTAGTTTTCGGATAGATTATTCACTCGATGTATATAGCTGTCTTTTTTGTTGATCGAAGGCTGAAGAATTAACAAAATTTAAATACTAATCGAAATTTGTAAAACAATTATTATGTTGAAGCTATTTAAGCCAATGCACTTGAGCACTTTTACTCTTTCTTAACTCGAGGTATTTTTAAAACCCATCTTTACGCCTTGACTAGATTATTGTTTATCACTCCATCAGACTAAGCAAAAATTGACCTCAAATCTGCATACCTCCCCGAAGAGCTTGTAACCATTCTGAGATTTGATAACGCGGTGTTAGTAAGTCTGTCTGTTTTCGCAAATAATTTCATGGCTCTATCCTTTATGTATATTTCGATCGGATGAATCTTGAGGTCCCTGAGGATATCATTCGTCCTAATATACTATGGTACTTTGAAAAGTCTTCTCAGTGCCTGGTTGTGCAATTTCTATCTGGCGAATAGTAGTGTTTGAAGCTTTGTTAAATGCTACACATCCATATAGAAGTGACGGACGAATTTTTTGGTTATATATGAGCTTCCTGTTCTTAGCATTGAAAACTATAATATATATACATATTGGGAAACTATATTTTGGTAATATCTCATAACTGAACGATGTTTTTCTTTATTCGTGAACGTGTATTTAAGTACATTATAAAATTTAATGCCTTTATATTGGAGTTACAACGATTTCGTTTTATATGTTAAAATTATTTCCTTCCTATCAACAACAACCTCCCATCTCTAATATGCGATGTTTGAGCTTGAGATCGATGTTTTTGCAGGTATATACCAGATTACTGTAGTTTTTTCTTTTTATTCATCAATGCAAAATATTGATTTTGTTGAACTGTAACATCAAATAGCTAGCGGAAAAATATAGATACACATATACATATATTATTAATCTAGTTTTCATACTCCGTTAATGATGTTCGTAATGGAAATGCATAGTCAGAAATAGAAGAGTGCTTAAAAATAATTAAAAGTATTTGTGGCACGCAAAACAGTGGCTGAAAACACGCAATTACGTGAGTGTATATGCCAGTAACAAATATGGGTATATATGTATGCACCCATCAACGCTAATAGAGTAGAACTTAATTAAACTAGAAGCCCCAGAGCAAATTTTACGATATGAAAACCGCTGTTGCATTCAACTGGAGTGGAGCATGGTAATGTTGCTCCGCACACATGCAGTGTTGCATTGGAAACGTAATGTATTTAGTATATATATTGTGTGTGTGTGTGTATATGTGTACAGGGTTGTATGCGTAAGCAGGCATTGGCCAATATAATTTGATTAGTGTGGTTTAGAATGTTTTAGACGGATAAAATAATCCGGGTATTATCGATGGCGCTGGTTTCTAATGCATTGAATTATTGGTCGATATGTACATTTGCGTGTTGATGTATAAATAAAGCCAAAAACTTCGATAATGAACTACTTTATTTTACCATCTATAAATTTTGTATTTTTGCCAGCCAGCAGGGTTTCAAATTGACAATCAATAAGTTAAAAACAGTAGCGTACGAAACAAATTGATTTTAAACTAAAAGTTTTATTAAAACAAGTTGGAGAAAATGAACTACTTTAGTTTTACAATAAATTAAAATCTCTTTAAATTATGAAGTTTTTTAATTACTATTGAATCGGACTCGTAATTGAGTTTATAAAAATAGAATTTTGTAAAATGATCAATTTTTCTATAATTATGTTTTGAAAGTGACTACAGTTTGTTTCTTTCGACTAAAGTTACTTCGTTTAACCATATTTGAGATGTAAAGATTTATATGACTGCATGTTTTTCTAATGGCTTTGAGATACTCTGTTTCACAGTTAATACGAACTCATTGCACATTTATATTTATTTTTGGAACCAATGTAGCATTTTCTTAAACTGCAGTACGATGAATCAAAATATTACATGTAATAGTTACAAAAGATCGGATCATAAAAAAACACCTGGATCAAATCTTTAAAAACAGTTCTTGCCTGCTCTATCTTGGAAATAGTGCTTCAACCGTTCTATAAGTTTGGAAAAGTTCCGATCAAATAGAAATTTACCTATGAGTAAACCATATAGTAGTTCTATATATGGTTTACGGCAGAACAGATTATTCTAATCTGAACTATTAACATATTTAATTGATAGTAATTAGTTTTAGTAAATCAACCCACTAAAACAACCTGTTAGGGATAAATGGAAAAGTTAAATGAATGATGAAGCAATGTGGTAACTTCATTCCAGTAATCAGGGGAGAGAGATTTGACCGAGAGTCATAATATATAGTGGAATAGGTTTATTTAACCCCCAGAAAGAATGGACGTTGCGCAGGTAAGTTGGAAATAGGTGATGGGATGAGGTTATACCGTGAGCTCGTGGATTGAGTTAGTGGTAAACGTTGTGACCAGAGTCACGAGAGCCACAATTGCAGAGAGGAATAATGGGGGTATCAGAATCCCGCTCATCGAAACAAATTGTGAGGTATTGGCGGGGGGTTAAAGCACAAGGTTTGGACGAAGTCTTTTCTTTTCTTATTTTAAGTCGGAGAAAACCTCGAAATCCTAGTCAGTAGTGGACTTCAATCACCCTAAAAACTCCCAGATGCAAAAATTCCTTCAGAAACCACTTTAAGATTATGCGTCTGAAAGCGTCTTGAACAAAGCTCAAATCATTAGTCTGGTTGTCACGTCAGTAACCGTTCACTTGTTTGTGGAAGTATATCTTTCCACCATCGAAGTGCTTGGTCGATGTCAGCGGGGAGGATACTGGGGGTGGAGACGTTGAAAGTACACGTCGATACGAGTGACATTGACATTGTCATAAGAAATGGTGACAGTGAAGTGCTTGCTGCCTGGCGTTCTATTGGACCTCAATCTTTCTATTAGTTATTAAATGACTGATTGCAAAAAACTACTGAGAATTTAAAATCACTGTTTTCTTTATTATTTATCGAAGAATCCTCTTATCAGCTAATAAATGACATACTGGGAAAAGATGCTACAAATTGGAAATGGCAAATGTATTTATTGTGAGCGAAGGTTTTAGGATTTAAAAAATTGAATAATTTGCCGGATTTTGCAAAATTAAATTTTGTTAGGATTCTTTTAGTTATCAGGACAGGGTTCATTGGTGTGTCTCTATCTTATCAGAGGTTAACTTATGAAAAATAAACTTGTTTCGTTCTTTGTAGTTGACACAAGTGGACATCGAATCAGTAAATTACATTACTTTTCAAAAAATAATAAGAGTTTTAATAACAGAGTTTTTCATTAGGTTATGGTCAAATTTTGACCAGAATTTATGGCGTTATTTATTTCTGTTCCCAATTAAAGCAACAAATCTTTATTTTCTATTGAATTTATAGTTCACTGCAGTGATTAAATATCAAAAGATAAACAGTTAGATTGAGATCACTAGGTAAACTATCTATGTCGCAAGAAATGTAGAAGCCAATCTGTTAGTGGAAATGGTGATAAGCACTGGTTTTTGGAATGCATTTAAAATACTCCTAATTTATACTGGTTATTTTCCTATGTCAAATAAGAAAAAAATTTCTTGTTCAAATAAGAAAAATTTTCTTATTCAAACAAGAAAAATTTTCTTATTCAAACAAGAAAAATTTTCTTATTCAAATAAGAAGAAATTTCTTATTTGACAAAAATAATGGTCTTCTATGAAAAAAATATTTTGCGTACGTGCTAAAATTATATAAAGATATTAGGAAACGATGTGATCGTTTACGATAACAGTTTCATCAATATTGGTGACTATTGGTGAAAAATTCACATAAACAGGATCTACCAACGAATAACAATTGATGAAATTTTAGTTCACGGAAAACGAAAAATTTTCTGCAAATCTGCAAATTGGGGAACAGTAATAGCAAACGGCATGACCGTTTAGGTAACCTCTTCTTCCATATTGTAATTTAAACTGAAGTTCACGTAAACGATATGTAAAATCGAAATTCGTTAATTGAATGTAATGTAAATAGCAACATATTAATAAGGGGTAATTGAAAAACAGTTCACCTGAACGAAAAACAGTTGACGAATTGTTCGTTTACGATGATCGAAGTAATTTTTTTTATGATATACGATATGAGCACATAAACCAAGCTGGAAAGGTAAAATGATCGAGAATTAAAAAACAGTTGAAAAAAATATATAGTTTTCATATCATTTTGGAACATGATAAACAGCAAAGAACAAATTATTTAGTTAAAAATATTAAATATCCTATAAATATTACTGAAAATCTTGAAAGCTTAAACTAAATACTGTTTCATTAATATCATCATAATTCCTTTATATATTTCTCGTGTTATACATCTTTAAGTGTCTACCTTCTACTCAAAAAGTACTGGGATTTTGGAAATAAAACACACAAATTTAAATTTCATTCCAAATATATTTTATCTCCTTTATTTCCTTCTTCTGAAGCGATACACATACGCCAACGCTTAACCCAATCTTCCGTACACTTTTCGTAAGCCCGTGCAGGAATGACTTATAGTTCCTTCAGAGAATTCTCTTTTACCGATTCAATTGACTCAAAACGCTTACCACGAAGGGGCAATTTGAGTTTCGGGAACAGGAAAAAGTCGCACGGATCCTGATCTAGCGAATATGGTGCCTGAGTGATGACAGTGGTGCCGTGTTTGGTCAAAAAATCGCGTACAACAAGAATTTTCCATAGTAAAAATCGCTAAATGCACTTGAGGTAGTCTCACATTAACAGCTGCTGTAAACAAACTAATTGACAGATGGCGCTCAAATTTGTACCATATTTCAAGAAACGGTGTACCAACATAACAAACAAAAATTTTTGAAAAAGGTCTATTACTTAAAGAGTAGTTAACAAACAAGAAAATCCGGATACTTTTTGAGCAGAAACGTTTATAAAGTTTTAAATAATATTTAAGCAGTAATAGTTAGTTAGTAATTTGTTTATAGATATGATAATGAAATATATATAAATTTAATTTTGTGATTATTGAAAATTTTAATATAATTATTTACTTAATTATCCTCTTAGAAGTAAATATTAGGCTAATCTAAGCCCATGTATTAATTTCGCAATTCAGATTTTATTTGGATGTTCAAATGTTTTTGTGCTATTGGCAAAAAGCAATAACAATTATCAATTAAACTTATCCGTAGGCATCTGAAGTATTTACTCGGCAATGATATGAAATTTTCACTTTGTATATTTTATTGGAAATCACAAATTTCAAATTGCCCGTGGTCAGATAATTAACCGATTGAAGCGTTATAAGCTGTGGTAACACAAACCTAGCAGCGGCTGAATATTCATACGAGTAAAGATTGTGCAAATATAAATAATAAACAATGAAAATGCATTTTCCAATCTTTAACAATTGATGATTTCAATGTTTTCAGTTTGCCTGTTTATTTAATGTAGTAGCAAGTACCTGCAGTTAGTAAATTAATTTATGCTTAAGCAGATGCAACATAGTTTTGACAAATTATTATCTACACACCAACAACCGCAATGAGAGCAGGGTGATTTCGAAATTATTTATGCACATAATATTGAAAATTTATATCCTTAACCATTAAATTTGTTTGGTTTTTCCTCCTAATTTTTGTTGTTGTTGTTATGTGGGATGTGCTTGTTACCTGTTCAACGTGATAGCTCTGTAGCCTTAAATGCCAGGTATCGGCACAAGTAATGGTTTATACAGCAAAACACAAAAAAAACAAAAACAATCCAAGTCTATTAAATTAAAGTCGCACCTAAAATTTATGGCCAACATTTAGGGAGTGATAAAAATGATAAATGTACCCTAGCATGCCTAAAAATATACTTAGATTATTTCAAAATCCGTTAGAGAACATGCTTCATATAACGCAAATTGTCAATAAATCATGACACAAGAAGAGGTAGGGTGCCTAGCTTTAGCTAAAATACTCATATGTATGTGGTTTATGTGACAACAGAAAAAAAAACAACAAACATTAAAAAAAATTGAAAAATATTAATAACGCCTAAAAGCTCGCACTAAATATCTAAACTGCGCGCACAGGTGTTTTAGGCACACATCATGTATTTAAACAAAAATCCAGTCAAGCTCGTATACATTGGCTGTCATACGGATTATTTATCAAACAAAAACGCTTGTACATAAGTGAAAAATTATTGCCAAAAATAAAAATTAAACAACAATTGGTCGGAGAGATTTTGGTTCGCAAAAATTAGAAAAAAATTAAAAAAAAAAATTATAAAAAATTAGTGGTTATTAGTTAGCATTTATTTATAATTATGGTTTTTACTTTTAAATGATTTCTATTTATCAATAAAATTGTTTTATTATTTATAGCTCATATTTATGAGATATACTCTTACTTGCACATATAAACCTAGGGAATTTTAATATCATCTGGTCTTCTCACCAGATATTCATATAGCTAGGTGTAATGTAGTTAGAAAATTTTGAGTTGACAGACTGTGATAATACTGCACTGTTGATATTTGAGCTTCTTATGACAATATTTTTCTCTCATACAGTAGTTCAATGTAGAAAATATGTTCACTCGGTTCTTTCGGAAAGGATTTTTATACAGTTTTACGAGGATATTTAATTTAAATATCAGACTTTACACATTTACATTTAATTTTTGTTTTAGGACAGTTCTGTTGGAATTATGTAACAACAATTTAACTCGTATTGCATTGTTGAAGCAGCTAAAATGCAATAAGTATCTTAAATTAACTATCTTCCTACATAGATATTTATAATGACAAATGTCTGATCAGTTTGTCTAAGCCATACATCTGAAGCAAATCTATTCACACACTGAATAACCCGATACACCTAGCATACTCAGTTGTGACTACACAGTTAGTTTTTGCATACCCCTTCATGGAACAAACCATGAATTCATGATCATAATTAATGATCTTAGAGCTCTCAGGGTTTCGCAAGTATTGCACAAATTGTTCTTCTTTCTTTTTTGTATGAAATGAGCATTAATTTCTAAAGCAATTTTAGTTAATATAGTCTATGTTCACTTGGATGATACACTGTAACAAGAGTTCCATTGCAATATGATAATTTAGTTGATTTCACGGAATATACAGTATATATAATTTGAGGTCCAGCACATCTTCCCGATGAAATATGCGTTATATTTGTTTTAAGTGAGTGCAGTTTTAAACTAGTGCGAGGATCCACAGAATCAAAAAACTTTAGCATTCTGTCTTTTGCACACTTTCAACTCTTAAGTCTTTGTGAGTCGAGCTATCCGAATATTCAATTCAGATATAACATAGAGCTTTAAGCATATGTCTGAAAACGATGTATTGATAAATTTGAAATTTCTTTCTCTAATTACTTGATGGTAAAGCAAAAATTTATTTATCTCACTCTACTTCCCTTCTATTATTGGTTTCAGAATATATAGACTTTTATTACAAGCCAGTTTGGATCGCTCTGTGTTTTAGTCTAGTGTATCTTCTGTCAAAAGTTAGATAAAAATATTTTACATTATCTTCCCATTCTATTTCCACATCATTGATTTTCTCTTATTTCGATGATAATGGAATAAATATAATTTATTTCTCTTGGATTTTGATTTTTAGATCTGGTAATGAAAAATGCTTTTGTTTTCTTTTTTTTTTAATTTACTTGTTGGAATAATTATCTCTACTTGTGAAACTATCTGATTATCTTACCAATATGAAGTTGTCAATTATTTATAGCAGGATTAGCAATTTTTGTTAGCATGTAGGTATTCCAAAAAAATAACTGCCGTGTATAATTTATACAATAAAGTGAACAATATGGAACCTTGGGGAATGGCCTCTTTAATCTTCTTTGGAGATGAAAAGTTATTTTGTACTTTGATCCAGAGTTCTTTATTTGATAAGAAGCTAGCTAGGTAGATAGGTAGGTTGGAGTGGCGGTCTGGTATTTCAAAAAGCCCACTTGAGCTCAAATGATGGCTTATTGTCGTACCACAGGAGTGACGTTGGTATGTACATAGATTTAGATGAGCATATATTCAACGCCGAACGAGGATAACAATAACTAATAGTTTTATCATTTTAACTGGAATATCATATTTTTTTAGTTTGACTCTCAGCATATTATGCGATATTTTATCAAATGCTTTAGTGATATATATACCATAATATTATTATATTCTTTTTTAGAAATAATAAAAATTTAAATTTATTTATTTATTTAATATTTTAGAAAAAATTGCAAACATCAAGCTTCAACTCATTGAATTTCAAACCACTCAACATGATTATTTCTGGGTAAGTCGCTGCTTTAATTTTTTTTATTGTTACTACTAATAAATATTAAAAACCCTTATATGGGTTCAGTTAAAAAACCACCAGCAATATTCAAATAAAAGTCAATAATGGGTATTTCAACTATGATTTAAGATGGTTAAAATTTTGATTTTGAGGCCCGAGTGTGTTTTTTCTTTCGCATTTGGCTCCGATATAGAGAGCTATTCGAAAGTTTTTGAAATTCAGATTGCATTAATTAATAATATTATGATAATAATTAATAATATATTGAATGAAGTGAGTTGAAATGAAATAAAAAAATTGTATTATTTTTGAGAAAAATAGTCGGAGTTAATATCATCTCGTTACATTAAATTGGGTGTAATATAATTTACTTAATGATTTATTTTTTGCTTAAAATATGTTAATTAAAAAATTTGTGTATTTCTGCACCATAAATTCATTTAAACGTATATATAAAAAATTCTTATATATAAATTATATTTTACTAATTATATTATATTACTATATTACACTATATATTATATTATACTATATTATACTGTTATATTATATGACTAATTTTATATAATGCAATTCTAATATAATTCTAATATATAAATAATTCCAATACTCAAACATATGTATATATATAATAGATATATATACATACATATCTATATATATTCTATTTAATTCGCTTTAATTGATGGAAATATGTATTTAATGAGCAAAATTGTAAAATTTGCTTTTTTATAGAATAGATGGTTAAAACAACCCACTTTAATAGATTACTATTATTTTAGTGGGTTGATTCTCATCTATTCTGTGAAAAAATTAGTTTACAATTTTGCTTAATAAATACCTCCATCGATTTAAGAGAATTCAATTAAAAAGTTCTTGGTACTTTTTGGAGTAAAGCTATATGTTATGTTTAACTATATATTTGAATAATAAAGTGGTCTTCATCAACAACTTCGCTGTGAAAAGTGAGCAATAAATCAAATGTTCCATGCTAATATTTTTTGGCACATATCTGACTCATACCAGATTAAATTTTTTATTTGAGATTGTTTCCGACTGTTTCAAACATTTTAGATTTAAATTTTTAAATGAAATTATTTTAACTTTTACATAAAAAATAACAAAATGGTTTTCAAATAATAAATGAAACAATTAAGGATACTTCGTGCTTCGTCTGCTTTAATAAATAAACCTGAAAATATGTAAAACATAGAACGAATGGTGAAAAAATCGCACCGAAGTTCCGTAATGAAAGTAAGGGGCGGAAAGCTATAGATAAAAAATTGCGAAATATTTGACTAGACCCATTAAATCTGCACTGTCAGTAACCGACGTTGCCACGTGAGTCGAAAAATGTCAACGGAAAAAAATGAATAAATTTACATGAAGGCAAACATTTCAGCGCACCTGATGCAAATGAAAACAATTAATTACACACACCGCTACCGAACATAAATAAAAATGCAAATAAGAAGCAAAAAATTAAAAATGAAATATTTAAGTTTAAAAAATATTGCAAAATGCAAACTGCATAAATGCTCCGTGAATTCACTGTCGTGTGGCAAGTGATTGCATGAAAAGTGCAAATTCCGCTTTGGAAAAATCAGTGCTGCAAATGTTGCGTCAGAGTATGCAACTTTTACTGTAACGACATTGTTTATTCTTGATTACATAGTTTTTCCAAGCATTTTTCTTATTTGATTTGTTACTGGAATATTAACTAAATATGTGCAAAGGAACTGCAACGAATGTTATATTCAGGTGCTTAATTGTGAAGCCAAAAAAAAATATTAAAAATCAATGAGGTCATTAGCTAGCAGAATGTGTTCCGCAAAGTCTTGAAACAACTCTAATGTAGAGTAATTGAATTCGAATCATACAAACAGAGTACCGAAGGCATCATGATGGAGATGTGACTTTCTGTGCTCCAACGAATCACATTTTTATGAAATGTTTTATGACTGGTAAGGAGACAAGACCTTGTGATGCTGAAATGTAAATTAGCAATCTTCAGAATGACACTACCAACACGAGAAGAAACCTTTCAAGTAACATTAAAGTGAACATCGCAGAACATTCAAAAGTATATTAACAAAATCGGCTAATAAAAACACAGTGTGTAACAGCTTATATTCAAATGTCGCTTTAATAAACTAAAATACTACACCCAGTGTTTTTCATTCTAGAAACTGTTTAAGGATCTTATAAACAAATGAAGGTCTTTATTACAAAATTGCTTTATTGACGGATAGAAGTTAAATATGTCAAGATGGATATTTTCGCTTATTATTACTAGTATAAAGTGATTACTTATACATTCATCAGGAATATATCAGGAACATATAATAGGCAATAATTTTCAAAAGAACAGCCGTGAATTAAATCAGTCTTTTCCATCAACAACAACAGCTGCTTTTTGGAAAAAAAATAATTGATTGGACAATTCTCTATAACAAATATTTAGTTTAAATCGCGAAAATCCAAGTATCGCATCACAATTCATCCTCATGTCTAGACGAATGGATAATGAGTTCGTATATTTGCAAAATATCATTCTCCACCAATGCTTCTTATTTTAAACAATCAACTGTATTTGAACTTAGGTATTTGTCCATCGTTGTTATTTTCAAGAAACTCGATTTTCGGATCAAGCACCTAATATTTTTACTGAAACATAAAAATTTCACTTTTCAAACCAAGGTCTACATTTGAAATCTTCGCGAGCTCATAAGTTAAGAGACTTTCATAGTGGAATTCTTAATTTCATCAGACCTGGACAGTTTGGCTGTGGTGACCAGTTGAGTTACGAAACTGTTTCGTTTTCATCTCTCTTCATAAGTTTTGTATGTCTGGTTGAAAATGATACTCAATCTTTTGGCATGGTTGCCCACTGCTCTGTCGACTGTCAGCACTACTACGAGTTTTATCACTTATATCACTACCTTTGCTCTGGGAAAGCAATCACAAATTTTTTTTAAATATTTTTTGTGGCTTATTTTTAGAAAAAGAGCCTCAAGATGTACCTTAAGTTCACAAAAATATCTGTTTCAATATCTACACGAAAGCTTGATTCTATCTGACATTGTTGGGCAGCAATAAGTGGTTTATGGATAGTCAGATCAACTTAAACTAAATTACGATGAGCCTGGTGATCTCTCCCTGTTGATAAGGGGTTAGAATATTCTCGAGGTAAGGCATGCCTGTCGTAAAAGGTGCTTAAAATCCCAGCGCTATACCGACACTTGTTAGAAAGTATACATGGTAGCAACTGACCGCTCCATTTGCGACACTTGAGCAGAAAGGTATTACGGGGATTAGTGGCTCCCAGCTCGGTTTTGCTGACCAATTGAGTTTAGAATTGTAGTGACTGTGATTAATACCCAAACTTACGCGGGTAGCATGATTGTTATTTGTTTATCATATATTCGGCATGGAGTGCGTATTTATCACTGGGTGCTGAGACGCAAATACCAGCAGAGGTTCAGGTCGGCTTTGCAACAAACCAAGGTGGAAGTTATGTACTGTATACATTGATTCTTCGGCACTGGCGGAAATTCCATGGAATTTACTATGGGGCGTTTATCGGAGCATTATTTTGTTACATGTGCTTGACGAGCACCGTGGTTTTAAGCAGTCAAGGCACATACCCACACTAAATAACTCTGATACTGACCCTGGTAGCTAGTGAAATTAAAATGAAGTTTATGTTTTTCCAATTTTCGTCTTCATTAGTGAGATTTAAAATTTTTATGACTAAGTAAAATCCATCATACTAAAATTTATTTGATGTTATTACTGTACATTATTTCCAACAAAGTAGGATTCTGAGTGAAAAACTTTCTGAGTTTACAAGTTGTAATTTTCTAAATATTTGCCTGCATATAACGTAAGTGCACAGATCAACAACTCCTTTTTGGTAAAGAAGCGCGAAGTTAATTTGCCAACAATTAAGAATAAAATTTAAACCGAAAATATTCCAAAAACTGTAGTAGAAAGGAGTATTAAACATCCAAGCAATACAAACTTTTATTTACAATGAAGATGCATGCTAAAATGCAATGAGGATTGAAACTCTGACGTTAAGCTGCGCTTTTCAACTGTTTTAAGTATGCACTTGCCATGCAGCATTTGCGTCTTGCGAAGAATAAGTTAGGTAAGTGAGGCAGCTTGCGGTTGTTTTGTGGTTTCTTAATTTTTCAACCTTTACCACTTGTACCAGAAGAATCCCGACAACAGTTTAAGGTGTGCAAGATGAAGTGGTAAGCACAAAAGAGCTGAAGTCAAGCAGTTTCAAGAGCTCACCAAAGTTTGTTGTGATTCCATATTTGCATAAGTAGTAACACCACTGAAATGGAGTGGTTCTGTTTTGAAGATGTCTTAGTTGAATGCCATTTTTATCTACTTTGCAGTTGGCAAATGCTTGTTCAAGTATTTAATTGAGATTGAAATAAATGAATTAATAAGAAAAAAATATTCAACAGTGTAGTGAATAATGATTTCATAATTACCTCATCTGTTAATGCTTTTAATCATCAAATCTCTCTTGGATTAAATTTTCAGGATAACATGCGCTAATTGTTAGGAAGGGCAGTAGAAATACATAAACTTCAAATGGTTGAACAACATAAACTGTAAGATTATTTCTCAAATCATCCTCTTCCGTTTAGTTTAGTAATCAGTTGAGATTAATTCAGAATATTTAAGATAGAAAATTCAAAGTACAATAGCAAGTGGCTTTAAAATTAATTCATTTGCTTATCGTTTTATAAAAAATCTCATTGAGATCAAGTGTCAAGTATGGAAACCTTTGATTTATAAGTTATTCTTAATATAAGTTTTAATTTAACGTCAGTTATGACAGAACTGACTATTATATTTAATAGAAACTAACATATCTGGTAGAGAGGTTTAAAAAAGTAGTGAACGGTTTCAATTCCTGGCAGTTGAAGTCTTAAAAAATTATTTACGAATAATTAAATACAAGAATTATTTCCAAGACCACTGACGAAGGGTATTTGGCAATAATCGAAACATCTGTATGGTCTCAGCCAAAAATTTAATTAATTAAAATAATATAAATAGAATTTTTGTTATTGCAGTTCACTACTTATTGAAAATTTTTTTCAAAAACATCTGTATAGTTTTAAATGAGTCCTGAAATACGTTCATTTTATTTTCCTTTATGGCCTGTATACATAATTAAAGTGTTGACTGTAGTAACACTCTTGATGTATACATATCATATACATATACATAAATACATAAATATTATATGTAGCTATACAAATGCATAATATATACATAAAAGCAAACGATACCAAAATTTAGGTACACAACAGGATCATGATCAGAAAATTTTTTTTTCATCTGTAAGAGGGTGCCTCTCATCACCAACATCTGCCTTCCATTCCTCATTCCATTTATCAAAGAATTCAAAAAGGTCTACAGCTATTTATTATTCGTAGTGTTACTTTTTTTCCTCTCAATGTAATAACACAAAATATTTTAAAAAAATTCTTAGAATTGTAAACGAACAATTTGCTATGCCTATGAAGGGACTCTAATCCAAGCATTTGGGTATTTCCAATTTTTGTGTAAATATTTGTATAATATTTTTAGGTAATAGTTTACGAATGCAGTTTTATCAGTATTTAAAAAAAAAATTCTTACATTGTGTTTGGTTAGGACATATATATAAGATAATATTCCTATGTATCTTTATGTATATACTGTAATAAAAACATTGAACACTTATACAAATGTTTCCAGCTGCCTGGTGTTCGTCTGATCACAGGGTAAATGCAATACGAATATCTTCTATTTGGTTTATTAATTCTTTTTTTTATATAAAGTCATATTGATTGCATTTAAATAAATAATGTTTAATATTGTAAAATGTTTGTTGTTGTTTTTTCATTCTATTTGAACCCATCTAACTTTTAAATAGTTTATTTTCGTGATAAGATACGTCACTTTCGGCAAAAAAAAATTTACATTATATTTAATATCGTATTATATTTAATCGTATGACTTAAAAACCAACACATCTTTATTAAACAAAATACATAAGAATTACTGAATAAATATCTCTCTTTATATGTCTTTGATCAAAAACTGTTTTTCCATATTACTGCGAACTTATAAATTCCTTTGTAAAAAGGACTGACAATTAAACCGATTTTTGATATATCCTCTTCCAAAAATGGTATTGAGCGAAATGGTACTCGGAAAGAGGTTGGTTTGAACTACAGTGTAGATTAAAGAAATCTTTCCATTGACTATTAGTGTGATATTATGGAAGTGATATGTACACGTATGTATGACCATTAAAGTAATGGAAATTTACAGCTTCATTTCTGGTCCCATGTTTGGCCATTTTCCGAGCACAACTATCTTATTAAGAAGCAATTGTGGTTAAAGCTCTCCAAAAAAATTTTTAATAGGTTTTGGTAGGTCATAAAGGAAGATAGATGAAAGAGGCATCCCATCTAATACCAAACATTACACATAAGACTTGACCGGGTTAGACAGACAATTTTTTGCCTTTATAACCGTTAAAGTTATCCACTTTTTTATTACTATTAACATTTAAATTCTGTAATAACTTTTCAATCCACTAATGACATTCAAGTATTATTTCAGATATGCAGATTCATTTTTAACGTCATACCTCTTTAATTCGTATAGCACCCGCCTTCACAAATTTTTGAAATTATTATAATTTCATTATTATATTAAATTTTATAATTATTTTTATTGCATTATAATTATTTTATTTATATGGAAACTGATGCTTATGGAGTGGTCAATAATTTTGGATGTATTTACGCTTGATATGTGTCTTGGTTAAATTTTCAATATTTCTTGGGTTAAAGTTAAGGTCTTTTTGGGGTAATGAACTTACTTGAGAAACCCTGCTTTAACTACTAAATATGTTTGAATATGGACTATACTATCTTACTAATTCGAAATATTCAAAATTAATGTATAAAATCTGCGTGTCTCGAAAGTTAATACTATGGCACCTGATATGGTTCTAATTACTGGATTTTTCAAATCATTTAATGAGGAAGTGGACTCAGTATGCTTTCTCAATTTTGTTATATCTTTGCTATAAAGTTATTTTTTTCTGATGTTCCACATCTTGAGTATTGTGTATTCATATCATAGAAAGTAGGTCTTTTGCTAAACGCTGACACTTATTTTATAAATTTCTTTAGTTTCAGGAAATATTATATATATATAAGTGTTATTAGTTTTGATGGATAAATACATTTATACTTATACTTGTTTGTTTTTGCACTAAAATATACTTTATAAACATACTTATTAAGTAAGTTGTAATATTTTCTATTTAATATATTAATCACTTGAGCTTCGCTATACAAACACATGCTGTGCAGAAGCCAATGTTCTTAACACATTAAGAATAAGTATTGCTAATTTATTATCAAATTATTATTCGGTATAAACACAATTCTGAATCTTACAAGTAATTTAAATCAAAATTGTTCTTTTGCTTTAATCAAAATTCCTAGCAGGAAGTACCGGCAGGCAATGAAGAAAATACTCCCTAAGTACTAATAAATGACACATATAATAATATTTGATTATGCATTTTTTAACAGATATAGATTTCAAATCACAGCTTCAATAATAGAAAATACAATCTAAGTAGCTGTATGTAATTCATACTCTTTCAAGCATATCTGTAATATCCGAGTACGTATTCGTATGTATATTACAATTCTGTGTTGGGAAATACTGTAATATCGAGTATTCAATTGATAAATAAAATATTAAAGTGAAGTTACTCGTTTACTATCAGAAAATCCGACATGTCATTCTACTGCACCAATATTGTTTTACGCAAATTCACTTTTCTGAGTTTTGATTTATGTGCATATAATCCTGAAGGAAAACAAGTGTTGCAAGTCTCTGAAATTCAATTAGCAAATCATAAAATAATCCTCTTTATGATGTCCAAAACAACTTTTATGCAAAGCACAAACATTTTCTGAATATCTGAAAATATTTCACAAAGCATTCAAACTTTGATTTAAATTAAATAATTTACTTCCTTGAATTGTTGTTTAGGATTTATGCTGTTTACTCCCTGCTGGGAGTACATATTGTACTTCACTTAATATTGCATAGTTTTTAAGGATTTTTTAAATATTTGAGAAATTTCTTGTAAAATAAATGCACAAAATGCAAGTTATTAATCTTCTGACTTGCTGTGTTCCAATATAGTTTACTAATTAAATTTTAAGTGTATTTTCAAAGTAAAATTTTATTCATAAGTCAATATTTATATGATCCCGCATTTCATTTTTCTGCAAGAGTCAGCATGTGATTTTATTCTGCATCATAAAAAAAAAATCATTTTATTTAGTTTCACACAAACCTAATAAATTGTATAGGAGTGGATTGAAGGAGTGGTCTTGTGTGCAAAGCACATTTAGGCTCAAATAATGGCCCGTTGTAGTATCAATGTACCAACATTTGTACAGGCGCAGACTAGAGGTCAGCATACAAGCGACGCAGAAGACATAAGTTCTTCATTGGGTAAAGATATACCTATCTGACAATTTCATAAACTTGACTAAGTCCCTAATTCAGCAGAATGACATCTCGGTTAGCTTGGTAAGAAAAGAGAGCTAGGGAAGATTTTAGATCTTCTCTTAGCCAAAGTTGGACACGAACATATGAGGTGAAGCACAGTTTCCTTCACATCCGTAGAGATATAACCTCGACAAAAATCATTTTAGGGTAGAGCCAGTTTCATAGCATGTCTTCCTTTCACGCAGTGATCAGTCAGCACGAATATGTTACCGTAATGATGTTGAAATGTTTTATTCACGCTTTACATTAAATTGATTAATTTATATTGAAAAGCTCTAGATATCTCCAGATATCTTGTCTTAAATCTTATATTTTAAAAGCTACCAAATTAAAAGTCCAACTAAGTCATATAATCTTAGCGACAATTTTATCTGGCACTATAAAAATATATTGTGTCTTTTGCAGTAATTGTGTGGTATATAGCATCGTCCTATAATCTGTATCTATATTTTCTAATTTGGAAGAATAAATAAGATTATCATACTGCGACGGTAAACTTACTTACTTTTATTATTTGATTAATTACATCTTTGTAAAGAAACACTTCAAACAATCTTCTAGCAAAAAATTCGCATCAGTCAGTGGAACATTTGCAATATGACATATGACCTCATATGACAATAAGCAAACCCTTAATCATAAAAATGTCTCTAAAAACAACTTTATTCAATACATCTACATTTACTTATTAAACTCCATAAATTATTCAGTGTATTCTCTCTAGTTCACATAATCAGTAGTCTAAAGGTTTTACAGTTTATTGAACTTGAAAAGCACAAACCCAGAAATCTTTTACGAGAAGGTGCTGTATAGAGTTTCTTGACATATGTAATTATTCTCGGTGCTAAACAGATATAGTCGGATTCTTAACAAAATTCTTGTGGATAGCTCGGACATTTTCTGAAAAATGTTTTATGGAAGTACAGATACAGTATGTTAGATTACTAATCTGGTCTTATCAGTTATCCCATGATCTAGTGTCCATGAATTTTTCAATTTACATGGCCTCAGTTGATGAAGTGTAACCTCAATTTCGATTATAATTTTCATAACGACTAATAGTTTAATTTGAAATATGAACTAGTGCTAAGTGTTGCCTCTTAATATAATTATTATTATATATTATCATTATATATATTGTTATTGTTATATATATATATATGTTAATAATACATATATATTAATAAAAGTAGTTTACTAAAGTATGAAGCATATTAAAAAGTGTCTTTCAAAACATTTTTTGTTACTCATCGGCCAGTATTGCATTTGGTATGTCAGTGAAAGATTTTTGGAAAACTGGATGATATGGAAACCATTTCTTTTTAAATCAGTTGAATACGATAAATGATCCAATGATTTTTTTTTGGTGAAGGCTTTGTGCGATGTCGTATAATGTCTAGTGCAACAAAAATCCATTTTCATGATTTTGATATTTCGCTCAAAATCGTCGAAATCTGATCTACATTAATTGTATATATAAAAACTCCCTGATGAATAAACTGCGCTACCATTTCATATTTTAGATTGACTTCATTGTGAATAATTTTCGACTGAAAAATTTAATCAATGTGTTTTTTGTGTGTTATGTCCTTCTGGTGATATCCTTGATGCAGTTCAAAATTATATTTTTGGCTAATCAAGTGTATTTATTGCTTTTCTCTCTCTCTCTCTATCTCTCTTATCCTCTTTTCTCAGCGGAGCGTAGGGTCTCTATTAATAGTTTAATTATCCTTAAATACGCCAGCA
Organism: Teleopsis dalmanni; assembly: GCF_002237135.1. Classification (NCBI taxonomy): domain Eukaryota; kingdom Metazoa; phylum Arthropoda; class Insecta; order Diptera; family Diopsidae; genus Teleopsis; species Teleopsis dalmanni. The sequence continues at coordinate 71,178,704 of NC_051847.1, read as the reverse complement.
AAATGTTTTCAAGACTGCATGTATTTGTATTTATTCAAAATGGTCTGTAAAATAATATACCTTGGTAGTAACTTTAGAATTTATTTTTTGCTTGAAATTATTATTGTAATTCCCTGGAAATTTCGATATTTAAATGCGTTAAATTAGTTTTAAATATCCGTTTGGATGAAACAAATTAAATTTTTAGTATAAACTTTTGTTTTGAATAGAGTGATTTTTATCGAATAGTAGCAAAACACAACAACAAAATTTTTTTTATTATTTATTAATTAATTGAATTTTGGGCTATTTCGGGTATTGTTATATACTCATTATCAGTGTTCTTAAAATTATTTCTTATAGTTAATTAACATATGCGTAAATAATATTTATCGTTTTGAATTTATCTAGATTTATATTTATCTAGATATTTATCTTTATCTATGTTTTATTTACTCCTTAAGGATTTTGTTTGTAAGAAAGTTTTGGCAAATTTTAAAATCTTTAAGTAAAAGTATCTGGAGAGTTGATGCTTCGGTTGTTTTTAAATTTGCTAGGTCAATGTACTTGAAGTTGTAAAGATGAGAAACTAAGATGTTTATCGGTTTTGTTTAGTTTTGTTTATCAAAACAAAAAATAAATATTATATATATAAGCTGAATAAATTTTCTTCTCTCCATTTAAGTATAAATATTTTTAAACAACATAAATGTTAGTCAAAATATTTTTGGCAATTATAAAATGAAATTCATAAGCATAATTTTGAAATTATAATAAATTAACGTTGAATCTGTTTATATTTAGTAAAAATGTATAAACAAACATATATTCAAATGTCATAACCTGTAAAGCTAAGGATATGAATTTATAAATTATGTAAAACACAAGAGGAAACTGTTGAAGCCCCGAAGAGATGACGGTATCACAACAAACGCCTTCCGAAGCCACAGAAAACGCACACAATGAATTCAAAATGGTGGCGACGCATATGTAAAATTAATGAATAATAACAATCTACTACATAAACAACAACAAAACCAACAATAAGCCCAACAACAACAACAGTAATATAATTACATCGGTTCAAGTCAAAGATAATGTATGTAAGAAAATTCATAGCTCGAACTAAAGTCAACGTACATGAATTGATATATGCAAGTAGCGCAACTTGTAGATACTGGATTCTAGACAAGATTTTGTAAAAGAAATGGGAAAATTGTATTAAAAAACAAATGAGAATATTTCACACATAATGAGGAAAATAAGAAAAATAGAAAAATTCGCATGCAAATAACAAAAAAAAATCTAATTTTGTGGAATTATGAAGGAAATACGGCGACAAGAATTCGCCAATCCGACACCTTCGAAGCTGCAACAAAGAGTAACAAAGTATCTACAATTGAAGGATAAGGGAAAAATATTTCAAAAAGTATGGGTTTGTTTATGCAACTCGATATGATTTAAGTAAAATGAAAAATTAAATTTCAAAAGCATGAAGAATTTTCGTTTAGTTTTCCCCCAAGCGTTGCGTGAAAAGTGTTTCCTGAAAAATGGCTTCCAAAATGGCGTATGAGTATTTTCCCATTGTGTTGTGCTGCAGTCTAATCAAAATCCTATTTTACTGATTTTTTCGTTCATTTTATTTTGTTTTATTTTTTTTTTTGTTCTGAGTAGTATAAATCGGTAACAACAAATAAAATTAAGCTCTCAGGTGAATATACGATAGCAATAATTTTCGCTATTATTTTTATGGAGATTTCGATTTTTGTTCCCCATTGTATGCTAGCTTAGCCATACCCCATACATTACCTTGGTATTCGTTTTGTGTTAAGGATATTTGTATTATTTTTGTTTTTCTAACTTTGACACTTCTATTAATTGGAAAATGTTTTTATTTTTCGATTTTTCGATTTTCCTACTTTTCCTCTTTGCACATACGTTTCTATTCATTTTATTCAAAACAATATCTTCCCTCAGGGCTAAGCTGGAATTGGTAACATGATTTGCTTAAATTGTCAAAGAGATGGAGAAATGCCTAAACTGCTTAACGTAAAAGACTTCTTCAAATTGCTTAAATTGGTTCTTATTAGAAACATTTAAAGTAAACGAAATCGTATTTAAAATGCAAAATATTTCTCAATAACAAATTCACTGAGAATTTTCTAATGCCTTGCGGAAAAATAATTTACAGAGCAATGACCGAACTTAAGTGAAAGAGATTAATAGGAAGTTGATAAGAATGTTTTCAGCACAATATGCTTCAACTTAGAGTAAAATAATTTTTATTATTATTAAATAATAGACTATGAATATACCCCGACCTAAAAGGTCTATTGTGTTTCTAAACGAACAACTACTACAATTGTAGACTACTTATAAATCTCGAAATTACTGTGGGCTTAACATTACCTTTTTGATTTGGGACCAAGTTGCCGCTTCCAAGATAGTCAAATCTACGTCCTGTTGCCACTAGGAAGTTGCCTAGAACATGTTCTAACGATTTCTTCCTTTTTTTTTTTGGCAGTAGGTGAAAGCATCGAAAGCCACAGTGTGAGACTTGAACCCACTAAAACCATCTCTTAGGAATGAATGGAGAAGATTCCCACAGCAATGTGGTAACTTCATTCCAGTAATCAGGGGAGAGAGAAAGTAGATAGACTTAATACTTAGTGAACTAGGTTCATCTAAGTCAGAAAGCAATGGCATGAATTAAGAAGAAAGGATAATAATGAAGTTGGTGGGTTTACGGCTAGTTAGCGGGGGTGAGACTAGTGATATACTTTGTGACCAGGGTCACGAATGCCGCGGTTTAAAAGAGGAATAGCGAGCGGATTTTGATCTTGCTCATTAAAATAGTGGAGAAGGTACTGTGGTTTAAAACGTAAAGCTAGAACAAGGTCTACTGGGAGGGTATCTGGACAAGAGACATCAGGAGGGAGGTTCTCTTCTTCTTCTTCACACCTCCGTTTTTCAGCTGCTAATTGAGTCTGCAGTGTCCCGTAAGTAGTTTAGTGTAGAGCTTAATATCGTTTCTGCTTTGGTTAAAGAAAGCATCAACTTTGATGTGTTCAGGATCAATATATCTTTTTGACTGCCGCATGATTGTGATCAGCAACTAACTTCATTGATAAGCGATATTATATCGAATTTGTTTAGTTAGCTTAACTAAACTTATAATAGGCCATACCTGACTATACATGGTAATAAAAAACGTGTCTAATTCAATGCCATTGTTAAAAACTGATTTTATCTATAGACAGACTTAAGCTCCCTTATATAGAGAGCGCCGACGTTAGTTCACATTTTCTTTAATTTCTAAACCGGCAAGAGTGCTCATCAAGAGCGACTCATGAAGCTCCAATCAGGAGTAAAGCATCGAATTGTTTTATTAGCTAGTAACTTGGCAATTAAGATGATTATAATGTTTTTAACGGGATTACACTGAACAACGAAATAGTTGGATGTGGCGTTTACTTTACTCTGCAATGATGTGATAGATGTTGTGACTGATATATATTTTGCAACCATTCGTATAAATAGATATTTTCCCTGAGTTTAAATTTGTTGTTTCGTATAAATGTAAAAGGTAGAGTTTAAACTTGGTATTGTCATATCCAACGAGTGATATAAGTGAGAAGATTACAAAATTCTTCAATATTACAAAATTCTTAGCCAATTAAATATTTATCTACAATAGGTGATTTACAATATTTATATCATAAGATAAGATAAAATGTAGATAGAGTACCAGTTTCGAACGGAGCACCGCGACCATAGTTGAACTTCTGTGCTGTTACAGACCCTAACCGAATAGAAGACATTATGCTCTTCGAATCAAAGCCAAAATGTTGTCCGTTGAGGACCTCCATATATGTATCCTACTCTAATAAATATATGATATATCGTTTTTTAAGATTGAAAATAAGTTAAAGGTTCTCAAGATTCCTATTCCATTATATGGGTCAATGCAAGACCCAAGAAAGATGTTAAAGGTAACAACCACTACCGTTTTCTTTTTATATAAATTGTTTTTACTATTTTGGAGGTTGTCTTACTCAATTATAGACTCTTTTGAGATGATATAAATTTATTGAAGTGAAGAAACTTTGAATATATAAAAACAATATAAGGAAAATAGTACAAATGCCATTTAAAATGTTACGTTAATTGTTGGTACTCTTTTTATATAAATGTATAAAACTTCAAAAGGTGAATTAATATATTATACTTTACATACATAACACTGGCCCCTAATCTATTATTTAATGAATAACATTTTTGATAAACAGTGTTATAAAACTTCTATAACTTTTTAAGAATTAGACTCTTAATATATATTAAAATAATTTAATATATTATTAAAATAGCCTTAAATTAAAATCTAATATTTATTTAATGGAAGAAATCAGTACAAAAAACAGTTATTTAATTATTTTGTTCACTGTCGTCTTCTTGAATTTCTTCTTTTCTGAAAGCAATTGAAACAACTAATCCGAAACAGTAATTGTTTTAGTTTGAAAGCCCACGGAAAGTTCTGCAAAGAAAATAAAACTACCATTTTATAAACCGAAATTCAGCACTTACTGCAAATTGTTACCTGGTTGTAAATATTTTATGGCACGCACAAACGAACTTGCTCTTCCTGTATCAACCCAAATCCTACGAACAAATCCAAAGTGAGCCATTAAAAGCTTAAAACTGCTGTCGCTGTTATTTGCACATAATTCCATGGAACAATTTTATTTCGCCTTTTTTCCTGCTTACTTTTGGGAACTTAAATGGAAAAGAATATAAGAACATTAGAAAATTCATACCAACGACCCAAACCGCAATCATGAAGTTGTTTCTTATGCCAGCACTCTAACCATATCCCGGCAACTCAACCGGCAGCAACAGCATCGCATGTTGCCACTTAATCCAATTTTAATGTGTGTTCGATACGCGAAATTCTCTTTTAAATTTTGAAATGTCAGCGTCCAATTTTTCCGAGTGCTCGTGGTATAGATACGCCAACCTTCTACCTCAACCGCAGCGCATCGATATAAAATATAATGAATTTTCTATGGATTCGAATTTCAGGAATTCCACCGCTCCTATAGCTGGTAACACAAAAGCCTCAAAAATAATACAAACGTTTAAATATATCGAATAAATGTTATTTTCTTTTTGAAACAACGTGAAAACCTAACATAAAATAAAAATAATTTTATTAACTTTTGCAATTGTATTATTCTTTATCTGAATTAATAAATGTTAATGGAAATTTTGTGGATATAAAAAGAAAAAGATTAATTAAAAATATCCCAATATCCTAACCGCATACCACAAAAACTTATAAAAGTGATTAATATTAATACTGAAGAAAAATAATTGAAATATAACAACCTGGAACCCGAATTTGCTCTAATTACTTATTTTGATTAGATACGAGTAGACAGTTGATTTATGTGGCAACTCATCTTATAGCATAGACGTGACTCAATGGACCCAATGATACCAACGCTATAAGAACACGCTGACTGTAGACAGATAAAGATAGAGACCGTCTCATATCGTATCGGAAGATCACTTTTAATCAAACAGATGTTGAATTTAATGCCTATATTAAACATATAGTAAAGATTCGACATAGGGAGCTCTTATGGCGTTTTCGATTGGGGTATTGAAAAAGTTACCCTTGACTTACCAATCGACAATGAAATCAGAGTCGACATATACATTCCATGGAATAATGAGGGGGCTGGAAATAACATTTGTTTTTCTTTTTGTTCCCATTCAAAATTAAGCTGCTCAACTATTTCAAACTGTAGGTTAACCATGTCATAAGTAGTTTAACAAATGTGTTCCTTATGTTATTTTTGATCTGTCATTTAAAAATACTTAATATATGTAAGCAATTTTAAATTAAATATATATTTAGTTCTGGAGTAATTAATATAAGGGGAAGCTGCTTACCACTTCTCTACACAATTAATCGATCTTGAGAACGCTATCCCTCTGACCAGGAATACATTTTATTTTTAAGAATAAAGAATATTCTTTGTCTAATCTGAATCCGCTAAATTTGTTTTTATTTTTTTCACTATGTCAATTTTGACGTATTCACTTGAAATTACAATGGGCTTATCCAAGTTTTTCTCTTTTAGGGATATAATTACAGAATTTATGATCAAATGGAGTTGATGCAACACTTAACTGATATTAGCAGCGATAGCCGACTCAGAGTTTTGTGTTCGAGAAAGCCTTTTGTTTAATCTGGATCTGCTAACCCTTTTTTCAAGTACTGTACTATCTATGTTAACTTTGAGGCTTACTCTTCGAATAACAATAATCTTTCTCTCATTTAGGCATATGATTACAGAATTTGTGATCAAGAAGCGGGAAAATAACATCATAAGTGATGCTGGGAGGGGTAGTCATAGTCTTTCTCTTATTTAGGCATATTATTACAGAATTTTTGATCAAGAAGAGATAAAATAACACCATAAAGAATGTTGGGAGGGATAGTCAAGTCATAATTTCTTATTCAAAATTGTGCTCTTATCTCCGCCAACCTTGCTTTTAAGTTTTGTACTACCTGTGTAAATTTTGACATTCCTCCTATTCCTCTATTCTTCTAACATGTCTCCTTCTACAGATATACTTACAGAGTTTTTAATCAAGTATAAGAGTTATTTTTGATATTTGGAGGAATAGTGAAGTCATAGTTTTTCATGAGTGATCTTTGTCAATCTGTATCCATCAAATTTTGTATCCTTGTTTTCATGTTTTGTACCATCTGTTTTGTATCTGACTCGTATCCAAGTCTTCCTGACATTTAGGGATATGATTATAGAATTTATGATCAAGTAGAGGAGATAAGTGATATTTGGTAGACTATAATTTTTTATTCGAGAGCACTCTTTATTCAATTGGGTTCTTTTGAAAATTATGGAAGTTGTTTATATAAATATAAATACTACTACTTTTTATCTTGTGGTGTTATAGGGATAATTGGCTTATATCAGAGCTAATGGATATTCACAGTTTATCTTCTGTTTAATGATGGCGACACTTAATGGTAAACAACGTATGTTTCTTACCTTTAGGACGGTTTAAATTGCCTATATAAATCAAATAGTAGGAGAATAATGAATTTCATATTCCTTGCTTTAACATTGATTGAATATATAAACTTACATATTGTATGGTACAAAAGTGATGTAGTGGCTGAACTTTCCGGATCAAATTGCGCAATATAATTTTTTTAGGATAATTGAAAAGTACTAAGTAAGTTACTAATAAGTTAGTAAATTAGAATTAAATTAAATAAGAACTTTTAGAAATTTCTGAAATATTTATTTATTTGTGAGTTAACATTATAATT
>NC_051847.1:71162061-71171259 GCF_002237135.1 Teleopsis dalmanni | reverse complement strand
AAATAATCACCCAAACCGAATTTACAGAGTTGTCAGGTTAGTTTACTTCACCTTGAATGGGGGAATGGTGCCTTTCAGCATTATTCGTACGCTGACAGTACACAGAGATAACAACGGTTAGTGTAGTTTGGTTTCCTAAACAGCTTTAAGGGCATCACAATGGACATTAAATGTATCGCAGTGGAAGTGATAAGAGTTATATTAGCACAACCATCTCAACCCAACCTAACCTATGCTGCTGTTAAATATATATTTTACTTGAGTTAAACTATTTCTATCCTACGAAATATTATCTTAAAAGTTTTTCAAAATATTACTATAGGTAAAACATTGAAATTAAAACAAAATAATTTAAGAACCTTTTGTATGAGATACCTTCTGCTCAAAAAGTATCCGAATTTTGTTGTTTGTTAACTCCTTCAGTAATAAACCTTCTTCAAAAAAGGTAAACTGTCATCGCTCAGGCACCATATTCACCAGATCTGAATCCGTGCGAATTTCTCCTGTTCCCGAAACTCAAATTGTCCCTTTTTGGTAAGCGTTTTGAGTCGATTGAATCGGTAAAAGAGAATTCGCTGAAGGCACTAAAAGCCATACCTTCACGGGCCTACGAAAAGTGTATGGAAGATTGGCTCAAGCATTGGCATATGTGTATCGCTTCAGAAGGAGCATATTTTGAAGGAGATAATATAAATTTGGAATAAAATTTAAATTTGAGTGTTTTATTTACAAAATCCGAGTACTTTTTGAGCAGAAGGTATATAGTCTAATATGTGTTGAATGTTTATATACTAGATATAAATAAATAAATAAGATGTAATATTGTCTGCTGTAATTAAAATATCTTTTTGATTGAAAAGCCATTGCAATTTTGAATTTTATTGGATTTATTATACTATGTAATGTTGCCAGATGTCAAATTTATTATTGATTTGCATAAATCCGTGATGTATTAGTTAAAATTCAACGCTTGCAGCTGTGGTTTCGTTCAATTTATTGCAGTTTCTAAATAAATTTGATTGCATTTTCTTTTTGGATTTTAAATAAAATATTTACGAGCCCGTGACACTTGAAAAGCGAAATTAAAATTCACGGAAGCATAAATATTTTAGAATTTAATTACATTTGGCATTGAATTTACTCAATACTTTTAATTGATGTTTTGGTTTTATAATATAATCCACTTTCAGTTTTTTAATTGTCGTGAATTTAATTTAATTTTGCATTAATTGAATTACTAAGGCTTTATTAAGTTAAGTACTTTTCAATGCTTTTACCATTCTAATGTTTTACACCGCATTTTCACAGGGTCACAGCAATAAATTGAAAATACATATATTCTTTTATGATAATTTCATTAATATAATTAATATACACTTACATACAAAAAACCAAGGCGAAATTATTTACAATTATGGACTTAGATAGCTTTGAATGCACTATTAGGAGAAAAATATTGGTACTAAACTAAACTTCAATAACATTCACTATCTAAGAGTAGACAAAAACTTTTGTGTAGTTTTAAAATAAATAAAAACATTTTATTAATTACTATTTAATTTAATAATTAATTAACTAATCCAATGTTCAATATAAAATTTAAATGCATACTAAGATCTATGTTTGCATTAACTTATGGCAATACAAAATCGCCACATATACTTATAAACTATTTTCGTTTATTATTAACTATCTATAACATTACTTCACTTCTTTAGTGCTTTTATTTCCTCAATAATATTTCCTTAATAATTCCTTTAGTCAATAATTTAGTTGAGTTACACAAAGCCAGGCTCTGAGAAAATTTTTCAAGGTACCATGGTAAATTAGGACGATTAACATCCTCAGGGACTTCAAAATTAATCCGATCAAAAAATACATCAAGGATAGAGCCCTGAAATTTCTTACAAAAACTGATAGACTTACCAACACCGTCTTATCAAATCTCAAAATGGTTACGGGCTCCTCAGGGAGGTATGCAAATCTAAGGTTAATTATTGCTTAGTCTAATAAAGTGATAAACAATGATTCAGTCAAGGCGTAAAGAGAGGCTTTGAAGATACCACGCAGTTAATAGAGAGTAAAAGAGCTCAAGTGCACTGGCTCAAATACCTTCAACATAATAAATATAAAATATTTCCTTATTGAAACTATTTTTATTGTATTAAAAAATATATAAGATGCAATTAAAATACAAGAATTATTATCGAAAATATCGCTCGAAATGATGTGAAATATGAAAACTGCTACTCCGAGCTTAAGTCCATCAAAGCAGATGTTGCATAAGGCAGTATACTTGGACCTACTATATACCTACTCTACACATACGACAACCCATTACTCACAAATTCAGTCATAGCCATCTTCGCAGATGATACTACTATTATTACTGCAACAGACACAGAAATTGAGTCCGCACAGTAACTTCAAAATGCCGTTGATGAAATAGTAACAAGATGGAAAATTGCTTTGAATGATTTGAAATTAACTTATGTCAATTTAACAAAGAAAAAAGTGTCGTATAAACAAATTAGTATAAATGGCAAACAAATACCGTATTCAGACACAGCAAAGTACGTCAGAATGGCTCTCGACAAAGATTAAATGGAAAGAACATATCAAATTAAGAAAAAAACGAATTAGAAATGAAACTTCCAAACCATCAATGGCTTTTAGGAATAAATTTACATCTGTCAGTTAAATACAAGTCAACTATATGCAAACAAATATTGAACCCAGTCTGGATGTATGGCGCATAGCTATGAGGTTGTGCCAACAAAACTATTAAAGAAATTCTACAGTGTTTCAGAAAAATGTGCTCCAATCAGGAGAAAATAGTAGATAATGGTACAGCAACACTAGAAATAAGTAATTTAGAGGTGTCTCATCATAAAAGACTTCGCCAACAAATTGCTTGACATTAACAGCTCAAGATAATTAAAATGTCAAGTAAATTAGGAAACGATTTAATGGCACTTAAATATTTTATATGAAACATAAATAAATAATCACCCTACATTATATTCAAAGATAATTTTATAGACTCTATTAACTAAAGTCAATAAGAATTATAATGATAAACATGTTTAATTTCATTCACATTCATATACAATGTCGCCCAAGCCCAACAAAATAAGTTTTTCATTCCCTTTCAAGTCTTCTAACATATATTTAACCTCATATAAGAATGCATTTTTAAATACTCCGTATTTGGTTATTCCGTAACCAAAAATAATAAGATATATCACGAACTATTTTTCATATCCAATCATCGTTCATAACAACAGCAACAATGTCATGCAAACCAGGAGATGAAGTACTTGAACTTCCATTTTAATTTTGTATTATTAAACTGTGAACAAAAACCAACCTATATATTATGCAAGCATATATATTAAAACTTTTTTAACTAAAGCAAATGAGAATTATGAAGACAAATGTGTTTAATCTCGTACACACACTATTATTGTTCATATAAAATTATTGGCAGTCCTTCTAATCAAATGATAGCATATAATATTCTATATTAAATCTCAGACAATATGATATATTCTGTTAATTTAAGTAAATAACGATTATAAAATGAAACATTAGATAAGGTTTAATGTCTACCAATTATTGATGTACCAATAAATTCATTTTTTTAGTTATGTTGCTTATTCTTACGAATACAAAATTATGATCAAAGCTGAGGATTGAAAATCGTTAATTTTAAAAGAAATATTAAACAATCATGTGGAATTAGCAAACATGGCCTAAATTTATTGAATAATCATAGGTCATTCTTAAAACCCATCCGGTATATAAACTGGAAATATTAAGTAACTTTTTGAGTTTTAAAAACAATTTTCTTTGTAAAAATGAAAATCGTACTCATCCGTAATTAATAACAAAAAAATCAATTACATGCTCTTAAACCCTTTTGATTGACCGATTTCTTATTAAATTCTTCCATCTATTGAAGAAATTTATCCAAATTTACTACCTTAACTTTTTAACTTGAAACGGAATAATTTTTTGCTTGCTCTACTTATCCACTTTCAAACTTTCAATCAATTTGTGTTGTTTGTGGTATTTTCAATTTCCCCATAAATTCTGAAATTAAATGACCCCAAGGTAACCTAAACAGAGAAAAACAACTAAATTGATTATAAATTTTCCTTATTTGAAGAGAGCGAAACATACTGGGCAGCATAGTCAGTGGCATCAAAGCGTCTTGCAATTCTTTTAGGCATTATTTTACTCCATTTTTTTTTTGTTTGCAGTGCAGCAGTGGTCATAACTCATTTTCTTTATTTCATAAAAATTCACTTACATTGTATCTCATAAGTATGCCACCGTTGCAGTTCTATGAAGAGAATTGTTCATTATTTTTTCTGTAGTTCTCTGTTTCGGTGTTGTTGCGTTGCTGATTGGAACTGTTACGGGAGTTGGTTGCGGCTTGTAGTTGCTGGTTCCGATGGTGTTGGCTTCGGTATTAATTCAATAAAAGGAAACATGCTGTTCGCAATAAATATTCCTGGCTTAACTTGGTCATTGCTGTTGTGCTGCCAACCCGCAAGCCATAAACTATTTCTTTATATTGTGCCCGCTTAAAATTCCGCCATCATTTCGCCATTATTTTTCCTTTTTCCATATTTGTTCCGCGTTAAATACTGAAGCTAGGAAACAGCAGCCTGAAGTCACATTACTAGCTAAACTGAAACTTTGCAGCCGTACGCGATTCCTTGCTTTTTTCCCAGAATTCATTATTATTGTTTCTTTTTCGAGCATCTGGCATACCATTTTTGGCATTTTTGGTTAAATAAAACGGCTGCGCCACAATAAATGCCCAGCGAAATAGTTTCTTGCATATTTTTGAGAAGTTTTGGTTGCAATTCTACGTTTAAAAATACATTCGCAATTCAAAACCCAAACCGAAGAAAGGAGTAAAAAATTAGCTATTTTAATTCAATTCCAACCGCAATTTCGAATACAAAATTGCTTCATTCAAAGCAAATATAACGAGCAGAAAATATTGCAGGAATGTTGCTTTAATTAGTGATTGTGTTGAGAAATGTTTGACCCAGAGAAATACCATTTTAACAATTGCTTCAAATAAGTAATTCTAAAGGATTATTACATTTAGGTAAAAAATTTTTCCTAATAATTAGAAGAGCGCTTCTTTCATGGAACTTAAATTATAAAACTGAATCAAAATGAATTCATTTTTAATCAACTTTTCTATTTTAATAACATTTCTTTGAAGCGATTATATATCCAATTTCCTGCAAATACAAATCAAAAATATATATCGAGTGTTTTTTTTAACTGCATGAAAACTATCGATATCGTTAACTATGGTTTGACAGCTGGGAATGTCAAACTGTTTAATGTTGAGCCTTTTCCGAGTTAGTGCATCTGGGCACTTTTACTCGATGATGGATAGGGGGTTTCTACAGAGTCCGACCCATCTCACTGACTAATTTGAGTATTCCTCATAATCTTCGTAATTATTCCATGATTGATCTAAGATCTGCGTACAGTGAGATTTGACAATTCATCATTAATCGTTTAATGGTAGAACAAAGCTTCCAAGCTTGATTAAAATTTGATTTGAGAAAAATAAATCTGTTCGCAAAGTTCATGGAGCACTTCCTCCATTTAACAGTCAACATACTACTACGTTAATAAGATAGTCCACAAGCCGTTAACAAATCAACATTAAATCCATTAAAATTGATTGGTTGATACGAAAATGAGGAGTCATGCTGTCTGAATTTCACTAATTGTTTCCAGATTTTAATCACCAAACATCGACAAGATTCGGCTCCAACAAGATGGTGCAACTTGCCATACAACACACTTAACAATCGGTTTATTACGAAATCAGTTTGGTAATCATTTTATTTAAGACCAGAACTGATCCTATTAACTAGCCACTTCGTTCACGCGATAAGGCCTCTTTTTAACGATTACTTTTTATGGGCGATGTCAAATCATTATCAGGTTAAGTTTATGCCGACAAACCAAAAACTACTGAAAGCCATATTTATTGCAAGAAATAGTAACAAATTAAACTGATCGAATGGACCATGTAACTCGTAGACGCGACGGATATACCATATGACGGAAATTATATTCACAAAATTAATACCATTAAATTATCTACCGGATTATAACAAAAGAATTTCAATCCAACAAAATTTCTGTTTATATTATCAGTTTAAGTTCTCATGTAGCTAAAAAAACTCCCAATATAAGCATTTCATACCTTAAGTCAATAATCAGTTCAAGAAACTTTATCTGTTACCTATTCCCAGTAATCTGATAGGCATACTATATTTATTCTTCACATACCTTAAGTAATCATTTCGAACAAGATATTCAAGCACTATTACGTTGATTTTACTGACAGTGCACCAAGTATAGATCTATTAGAATCTGACTATAGCAGTTAAAGTTAACCGTAGATTTTTTGGAAAAACATTTGCTTGAAAACATGCTTTAAAAAATTATACGGTGCTCTAATTCAGATATATAACTTGACGATTTTCTTAAACTCGAGTTTAATAATTTTTTAAAGCAGATCTTATTGGGGTTTGAACACTGATCCTGTATGCCATAGTTCTAACACATAAGTGCCGTTCCAACAAATTAGTTTAACCATAATAATAATTACAAGAAGAACTTGCATTCTCTTTTCTCAATCAATTAATTGATAGTACAATAGCTTTTAAAAAATAAAACGATGCAACGAATATATTGGTTCCATACATAATTATATATATATACCATTATGTATGGTTTCATACATAATGGTTCCAAAGAACACAATTCCAAAAAATAGTATGAGTAATGCTAAAATCGTTTCAGGCACTTCATTTAGTCATCAATTCATCTGGCAAAAATTACATCTTATAAGGGAAAAGGAATCTGTTCCTATAATACTACATATTGACCATTGACAGTACATTCATAGTGGAGGAGTTTAACAATATGTGAGACAAGTAAGGCATTATAACCAGTCTTGAGCAAATATTATCGTTGTAAACAGGAATAGAGGCAAAGTTTTTATTCCTGGATGGCAGTTATAATTGGTTTTTGGTTTATTGGAGAGGAGTCAGATAAAACAGAGACCTTACTTATATATACAGTCACTGCTGCCTTCAGCCAATTTTCTTCACTCAATACCATATCATCATGAACAGTAACGATTCTGATAAGGAACGTAGTTTGAGAAACCAACAATTCGAAAAGTTTAATGACATTGATTTATTGTTACCTTTTTTTCATGTTTTATTTTTTTAATTCAGAGTTTCTTGATCGGTACCTAATATGTCAACATTTCGCTGCACCAGAGAAAACTTAAACACTACTTATTAAAATATCAGACTATAAGTATTTGTATGTTATTTCATTATATTGACATTTCTTAAGTGAAATATATTTCACTACTACGTATTCTTCTCTTTTTCATATTTCCCATGCAAATAAAACTTCTGATAAAAATTATGTTTATAGATTTTTTTATCATTTTTATTTGAAAACAGCTTCCTTCTTATTAATATTAATATCCAACTAAAAAAAAGCAATCCATTTAATCAAAATCATTTCTGCTCTAAAAAACAACTGACAACCAAACAACTATTGTATTTTTTCTGTCACGGTCAACCGCTTTAATGCACAATATTCTAGCATATTTATAGGCGTACAAATTCATGTTTAGTCAAATTATTTGCAGCTAAAAGTTATTTCGACTAACAGAAATTACAAATTTAGCATTGTAACAAAATTGTACTGGGAAAGTCGTACAGCAATATAAGAATCAAGGCATCGATATTTAATTAACAGCGCCTAAAAGTCTGCAACATGAAATAAATGCTTTAAAAAATCTACAGAGCCTAAGGCGGATTTTTATTTTGCCTACAAATGGCAAAAAATTACGTCTTTTATGCAAATATAAAATAAAAAAATAATACTAATAAAAATGGTATGACAAATGAAGGGTGAAAGGCGTACAGATGGGTTTGTTATAAGGAACATGAAATAAGAAAATTTAGTTAAAAAGTTTAATGGGCGAACAAGAAATGTGCTTATTTGAGTATAATTTAAGGCGGTTTGATGTATTTTTGATAACCGAAAACATTTTAATAACATTCCTGTCCCGGAAAAAAAAACAAAATTGATTAATTGTAAATTATGGGTTGGCTTTAATAACATAAAATGGTTGGAGAAAAATCTATATATAAAGATGGATGAGCAATGTTCAATTGGCAATAAAATATCTACAGTATCTTTAAAGCAAAGAAATTTATTATCTTCTTATGTTAGATATATAACTTTTAACTATCAATTTCAATATTTATTGAGTTATTTTATTACAGCTACGAAGTGTATTTAATAGAAGCTCGTATATTAAGTATTTTATTATAACTAAAATTGAATTTTTTTATATGTAAAGGAAGTAATTGTGCACAAGTCTAAAAACATTACTTTTGAAGACTTTGGATTAGTAGTGTTTTTGTATGATATTTCCTTCATTAACTGAGCCTTTTTTAACAAAAGACTTACAATAATAACTGATCCACTAATTACATACATTTATATAACAATTTCTGTCAAATGTGTATAAATAACAACGGCCATCAATTCCATAGGACTGGGCTGATTAAATTTAGAAAGAAAAGTTGTCTACAAATAAGTTATTCTGGGATTATAGGTGTCTGAACAGAAGAGTAAGGGAAGAAAGTGAGACATAAAGACATAAGTAGTACTTAAGAATAGATACAGAAGTGAGTTAAACTCACTTATATATATTAGTTTTAAAAATTCTGTGGTTTAGTGTAATATTTATATGAAAATATTAATTATAACAACATGTAATTAATAGACATACACCCACTTCATAAATAATGGTTAAAAACTTCAATTTTTAATGTTTGTTTAAAGTGCTTCTCTATATTCACATATATCGTTTCTATATATATAACTAATAAAGTTAATTAAACTTTATAAATATTACTTGACTGCAATTTTTTATTGGTGTAATTATTTAAAAATATTCTATTTAAATAATTTCAACAAAAAATATTATTAATATTTTTGTAAATATTGCATACTATGTAGTGTTCGTCCTTATACACACAGTGCACATACTTAGATGTATACTTTGTTAATAATCAACTTTGGCTGTCAGCTATCGAATATAATGTGATT
>NC_051847.1:71150886-71161961 GCF_002237135.1 Teleopsis dalmanni | reverse complement strand
AAAAAAAAATTCGATTTTAGAAATAATAGTATCTAATGTATTTATGTAGAATACTGAACTATCTTATATTCAATTCTTTCAATGTTCTTCTAAGTTCTTCTAAAAATCGGGTGTTAGAAATTTGTCTCACTTGCCGATTTATTGAGTCGGTCCTGTAAGTCATATATAAAATCACAGATAATTCTTGTTAATGGTAATATGTATTTATTTATTTATATAGTAAACTTGATTTTAATGTCAGTTATGACGGCAGTTGAATTTTTACTTAATGTGTACTATTGTATTTAATGGAGACGTTTTAAACATTAGCTAATTGCAACAACAAAATTTTTTATATATTTTTTTTAATTTTAAGTTTTGGCTGATAATACAGCTGCTGTAATACAATTGACATCATACAATTTGGCAATATTCGAAGCAGCTGTATGGTCGGCCAAAAATGCAATTAATTAAAAATATGTAAAAAAATTGTTGTTGCAATTCACTACTGTTTAAAACTTCATCATTTTTTTTTGTTTTTTTGTAATAGTTTGAATTTTGCTGAAAGTTTTTATAAGTTATGAGATCTCCTTGAACATAAACTGTATTAATAACAATTTGCATATATTTTTACAAACAAATTTCCAACTAAAAGACTTAACAAAATTAGTTTCTGAAGAAACTACTTAATATTACCTCATGTCGTGCTAAAATTTACATCGGTTCAACAAAAAATCATTGACTATGATTTAGTTTTATCGAAAATAAAATAAAATAAAATAATTCAGGAAGTTTGCCAATAAATTTATGTTTATGCATGCATTTTTCTTTTTTGATTTTTTTGTATTCGAAGTCAACCTGCATTTCTCTAAAAATAATAAATCAATTTAAGGTTGTTACGCCAAATGCTGACACTTCAACCTTCTTGTGCATGTTATTACTTGATAAATTACCTGCACTTAAAGTGCTGCACGATTGCCATGTGAGTTCAGTGGCAAAAAGTGCAACATGACAGTTTTTCTTAACCTACAAACTTATACAAACAACATTTCCATATATTTAGGAACACGCCACCAGAAGGTATTAAAAATATTGCCGAACGGTATGGAGCTATCAAAAGGACACAACCTCAAGTTTAAGCAGCAGCTGCAGATACAAATACGAGCACGCACTCGCAAATACCAACCGGCAAATGCAGATGGAAATGGCTGGGTTGAAATGAAATCTACAAACAAACTTCAAAGGGGGGGGAAACTTTTTGGGAAAGCTTACACATTTGCGAGTTGATATAATTCAACAATTCCGGAAAGAAATCCAATGAAAAACTACTAAAATGCAAACAAACAAATTCAGGTGGAAATTAAGTTCCAATAAAGTTGTGCACACAAGAAAAAGTCAATAAATTTGCGCGAATATACAAAAAAAAAAAAAAAATTGAAAGATCGAAAAGAAAATGCAAAAGAAAATTTATTTGCGAAAAAAGAAAATCCTTTATTTAAAAATATGCAACTGCCAATGCTGCCAGACAAATGAACACGATTTCAGTAACTCAGAACATGAAAAATAAAATGCCAAACGTTAAAAATTTATAACTTTTCCTGGTATACTTTTTGGCGCTAAGCTACTTGGACTACAGATAATCTTATGCAAGGGTTGCCCAATTAGTTCGCGAAATACGTATTCATTTACAAAGTGAAAAGCATTGAGAAAATATGTTCGAAGAAAACAGTTGGCAACTCCATTTTTTATGCATTTACGCGACGTATTAAACACCTCAGCGGAAATAAATGCACTTTTTGTCTTACATCCAACAGCTCGAAATTAACTTCGGGTTTTATTGGACTACTGAGGAGAGCATGGCGCCATGCACTTCTACGGTCTGGCGTAACTCAAGAGGTATATCGCAGACCACAATAAAAATATTTCCGGATACTCTTATGAGCTGTTTTTGTTAAGGGGAATATTTTGCGCTAAATGCAGAAAATTTAAAAGTTGCCTTGTTCCGTTTATGTGGTACATAAATGGAGGGTATGTTTAGTTTCATACAAAGCATGCGCGAAAGTAAACAAGATAAGCAGAGCAAAAATGTTTTGGTTTAGTAAAACCGATTTATATTAGCTAAATTCAATAGAATAATTCGGACCACTGTATTTCTTCCTTACTCAATATAGTGATTTACACTACAAATCTAAAAAACATTTTTTTAGATCTTAGATATAAAGATTTATAGATCTTTTCTCGAAGAGATGACTACTAATAAATGTTTATTTCTAATAACAATTATTTTTATTACATTGTTTCAGTTCCATTTTTCTTTTAAATTTCTTGCTTATATGCAATTGCCTATTATTTACATCGTATACAGATTTATCGTATTTATCGTATTACCTATTTATTTAGAACCAAAGTGACTACTGATAGCCTCTTTTTTCTATTAAATATAATTGCAATCATATTATTTCCAATTTATATTGTTAGGGTAGTATACAGATTTTCATTTAAGGTAGGAACTGTGATGACTACTGATAACCCACACTTTCCATTAAACATAATTCAAATTATATTATTTTAGTTTTTCTTTTCTTTTTTAGTTGCTATTTTTATGTATATATTATATATACTATTTTTTCTGTTTTGATTTTGTACTGTCAAGGTTGTATCCAGATATTAATGTGAGACAGGAATTGTGGTGACTACTTATAGCACCTAGTTTCTGGTAACTATAATGGTGATTACATTATTTTTGATATCATTTACTCTTCTCTGATTAAATAATATACTGTCAGAGGTGCATATAGAAGCAGTCTGGTTGGGTTAATAATACTAATTCATATAAAAACCTTTATTCAAAAACTTCTTTTATAACATATCTACTATCATACTATCCTATATATTCTACTGTAGAATAA
Source organism: Teleopsis dalmanni (assembly GCF_002237135.1). Lineage (NCBI taxonomy): Eukaryota > Metazoa > Arthropoda > Insecta > Diptera > Diopsidae > Teleopsis > Teleopsis dalmanni. The sequence goes on along the minus strand of NC_051847.1, from coordinate 71,159,073 downwards.
TTCAAAATAAAAAAAACGGATGGCTGGTTTCCAATAGAGCGGAATATTTTGACCATTATTGATCTTTTGTGTTGCTTTCCTAACGGCATAGGAGAATAAGAACTCCTGAACTATTAGTTTTTTTCTAGCTCAGATTAAAGCCAAATAGTCAGAAAGTATTAGAGTTAGAAGAAAATTAGATGGAACGATGAGCTATAACGCGACATTGAAATAGGTAAGCGCATACAAATTCAGCGACTTCACTGGCTTATTCAAGTCGTACCAATAAAAGAAAGTGCTGCGGCCAGAAAGGTGTTTAACTCGGTACCCGCAGGTTGAAAACGACAGCATCTTCGGTGGAATGACCAGGTGATCAACGATTTCGGGGCGCTCGGTACTACCAACTGGCGATAGCAAGCAACTAATCCGGCTGGCTGGCGGGAGCTACTCGACGCGTCCAAGGCCGACTCACGTCTGTAATGGCCAACTAAGTAAGTAAATAGTCAAAATGTGTACTACTAGAGTATGTGTGACTCATTCACGTTCAAGCAGAGACAATATTTTGTCCTCTAACGCAACGCAAGTCTTGATAACTCATCAGATAACGTGCCTATAATTTCAGTACTGTTCTAATAAGAAAGGACATCACTGTTGCATCAGCTCTTTCGGTTTATTCCGTCTATTTTTACATATCTATTGTAAAATTGTCAGACATATTTCAGTGTGGTTTTGGGCTAGAAATTCTATGGCTGTATATGCTATTGTATACTATAACTTAAAAGTACAGATAACAGATAATCTTTGTCTGTATCTTTTTGTTTTTCTGTATTTTTTTCTATGATATATAATTTTACTAATCTTCTATGATAATTTTAACTAATAATTTTTTTCTACAAAAAATTCTGAATTTCAATAATGAAGATCTATTTAATAATATTACACTTACTTACTTAGTGGAGCTCAGGGCCTCAACAATTCCTCTAAATTTTACTATGTTGCCGGCTTTTCTCGCAATTTCATTTCACAAGTACTGTGCGCCTTTAAGCTCCTGGTCCACGGTTCTTCACCATTTCTTACCTGTGTTTTCAGGGAGACTAAAGTCTTGTGGACTCTAACGAAGGGCAAGAAATTGTTTAAGTGTGAATTGATTATTTGGTTCCTAATCTATCGTTCTTCATATAAAGTGTTAGTATATAACGTCTGACTAAGAAATATGGCAAATCTATAGCAGAATTATAGAAACTAAGTTGTTGTACTACTGCGCTGCAGATATTACTGATAAGATTTGGCTATATCAAAAAGATACAACTATATATATTATATGGTTCTAAGCTGTGTAAGTCAAAATTACCCTGTACCAAGCAGTGACTCTTTGCAATCAGAACTAATATATATTTAGATTCCCTAGATTGTTCTATATATTTATTTTTATATATAGATTAACATGTTATTTATCATATTTTTCATGAGAAGAGTTGAAAAGACTTACTGTAGCGTTATTGGGTACACCTATAGACCCTCCACAAAAGCAAAAAAAACATTTCGCAACAAAAAGCATAAAAATGGATTTACTGCTTATTAAGCTGAATCCACGCGTTGAAAAAACAAATTGGCTATTAGCCATGATTACGGATATGTTGAACAATATGCGCCGTTCAGAGAGAAATCCAAAGCTAAGATCCTTTACATCCTGTACATGTTGAAACTTATTTAAAGGTATTTTACGAACATAATTATTACAAAAGCAGAAGTAGAGAAATGTGCAAATTTTTTCGTAATTTGATATTTTTCAAATTGTGAATGCAAAGGAAAAGGAAAGGTGCAAAATGTAATGTAATTTTCGGTAAATTGGGTTAAAGGTCATTTATTGTAATAAAATGAAAATATAATTTAAGTTCGTTATCTTTAATATGATTGCAAATTTATTAAAGTCCTAAATTCAAAAGAATGTTGAGCTGGATTTTAGTAGCAAGAAAAAACATTATTTGAATTTACGTAGATTTATCTCTAATTAATTCATGTAATATTATATTTAGTTAAATAAAGTATCTTGAAGATACATACACAACTAATAAGTAAGTTTCAAATTTCCTTGAAATATTTAATAATTTAATAATTAGAAAACTTTTTAATTTTATTCATATATATTTACTTGGATTTATGTTTAATTAAATTAATTATTTGAAGATATATAACTCCACTACAAAACTTCAAATACTTTAGGAATTAAAAATTGTCTTATTTTTACTTCCATTTATGAATTACTTGAAATATTAATTTTAATTCTCTTTAAAATTTAAATAAAAGGCATTAAGATTTATTTTAATTTGATTACAGAATTTCTTAAAAGATTAAAGTATAGTTCTGAAAATAAAGCGAGGGTCACTCGTTTTATATTATAAACCTAATAATGAAAAAATACTAACTTGTCGTTGAAAATTAATTTATTATTATATTGATGCTAGTTGTGTCAGTGCACTTGAGCACTGTCACAACTAGCATTGAGCATTGTTTATCACTTCATCAGACAAAACAATAATTGACCTCAGATCTGTATACCTCCCCGAGCAGCCTGTAACCATTCTGAGATTCGATAACGCAGTGTTGGTAAGTCCGTCAGTTTTCGTAAATAATTTCAGGGCTCTATCTTTTATGTATTGATTCATTGTTTCTCGAACTATTCTTTTTTATGATTAATACACTTTTGCATGCGTTTGAACCATTTGTCAAAGCTTTTCTTCCAGTCTTCTTCAGACACTTCCAAAACATGGTTTTTACATGCAACAACGGTTTCTTCCAGCGACAAAAAAAGTAGTCCACCTAATTTTTTCTTGACGTTCAGGAACAAGAAAAAGTTACTGGGTACCAAATCAGAAATGTAGATGGGTCAGTAGATGATCCATCAATTGACCTATTGATTTTTTGAATATTTAAATAGTCGGTTGTTAGATGAGCTATATGAGTACCCGCATTGTCTTGATGAAGATGGAAAATGATACGACGGCTCTTGTTTATTTTCCGGATTTAACTAAAAACTTCCGATAAACAATGGTTGTATACTATTCGGAATTAGCTGTTTTACGTTCGTGCAATGGTACTCGATTAGTTGCTGTATGATCAGTTTTCCCGAAAAACAAACGACCATTTGTTTCGAACAACTTTTGTTGGATTTGATTCATCTTAAAACAGTCATACAGTTGAATGCTGTTCATAGAGCACTTCGTTTATTTTAGGGTTAACATAATCAGTCTATAGAAAATCAACTGGTGCAGTTATAAATCGTGTTCTCGATTGAAAACAATCAAAATTGACTGTTTGGTGCAGTTTACTCGCTGGCGGTATCATCGATCCTTCTTTTTTTCCGAAATGAGGAAAGAGTTACCGTTACGGTGAAAAACGAGCGCTATCGACCCCTGCTGACTGAATTTTTGTTTCTAACAATTAATCAGTTAAACATAGCCAAATGTGACATTTGGTTTCAAAAAGACGGTGCAACAATCGATTTATTTCGAAATCAATTTTACAATTTGGTGACAAGTTTGGATCCAGAAGTGGTTTTGTTAACTGACCCCTTCGTTTGAGCGATTTAACGCCTCTCCATTTCCTTTTGTGACCCGTTTTGTCGTTATTAGGATAAGTTTATGCCGACAAACTTGCAACTCTTGAAGCATTCGAAACCAATGTTCATGCCACCATTTACGTCATATGTCAACACTTATTGCAAAAAATAGTTTGATCTCAAAAATTGTACTGATGTAATGGACCATGTAACTTGCAACCGCGGCGGGGACATATACCGGAAATCATATTCAAAAAATAATATTACATATGTCATTAAATTATTTAAAAGATTATAATAAAAAAAATTTCATTCCAACAATATTTCTATCCTGTATTATCATTTTAAGTTCTCAAGTTCTCATCTTTCTTCATAAATACATAAATTTATATACGTAAAGATATGTGGAAGAGTTGAACTATATCAAAATCTTATTATAATTAATTTATTCAGCTCTGAAAAAAATCGATAAAAAATATACTCTGGTGTATCCACCCTTGGCAAAATAGTACTGCATTATATGAACAGATATAGAAAAAATAGTTTCTTGCTGTTTCCTTTATATTTTTTTCTACATTTTTTCTATATTTCGGAAAAATTTAATCAAAAATTATTGATACTTTATTAAAAAACCAAATGATAACAAATGAATAAAATAGTGAAGACTTTTATAGAAGCTATAAAGGACCTCACAAAAAACTCGTACATACTCATGTTAGTGCGAAGAACAGAAAGCTGATCTACATACAGACAATTAGACCAGCTGTATGGATGTGTCGCATATAGCAAAGGTGTCAACTCTACTATCCAGAAGCTGCAAGTTGGTCAAAGTCAGGCTTTTCGAAGATTCTTCGAAGTGCCATGATATGTCTTAGAATAGATCCGGTCAAAAGATACATAAGGGACAGAGCCATAAAGCTATATGCGAAAACCGACAGGCTGCTCTACTTAGCACTGTTTAATCTCAGAGTAATAACTAACCGGACGGGGTGGTACGCAGATCTTAGATCAGTTATTGAATAATCACTAAGATTATGAGGAATACACAAATTAGTCATTGAGGTGGACTCTGCAGAAACCTCTCAGTTGTTTGATAACTGAGTAAAAGTGCCCAGATGCACTAACTCCGAAAAGGCTCAACATTAGACGTACTCATATATTTTAATTGTTTATAATTCGGTTGTCAATCTAATTTAGTAAATAAAAATCTAAATTGAAAAAAAATTTTTTTAATTTTCATTGAATAAATAAAATAATTGTATTTGTTTTCAAAAATGTTAATTAAAAGAATAATGCACCAAAAATAAAAATGCTAAGTGCCATACTAAAGTGGCAATTAAAAAACCAATAATTGCAATTCGGTTGATATTCCCTGTCAATTATTAATATCGAAATTGACAAAGCATCGAACACAATTAAAAATTTTGCAAAATGTCTTCAAAGCGTAGTAGGTGTCTACTTTTTGCGTTGTTATCATTATTTGTCAGTCATTTTTTTATTTGGGATCTTCTTTTTAGTCTTCAATTTATAATTTTCGTTTATATCATTTCAATTATTTTCTTTTACTTCTCTCTGATACTATTGGACCGGCCGAACTTTACGTTTAAGTATCAATCGAAAATTGAATTTATAATTCTCGACGCTGCTGTTGGCCCCATTACTTTCCATTAACTTTTTGCGGCCATTCACATTTTGTCATGGATTCCAAGCCCAAATTGCTTTAAGTGTCCTTTTCGCTGTGCTTTACTTTATTTTACTATACCAATAACAAATAATAATACAATTTTTATAGTCTGGCCTGCGGATATGGCGGTGCACTCAGCGGAACCAACGGAAAGCCAACATTCACACCAAAGGCTGGTGGACAACGACCGTCTCGTTGATTGCCAGGACCAAAATTTCGTTACTGCTGACTTAGGGAATAGCAGTGAAGTAAAAGGGCCATGGCGCGAACACAAAAAAAGGAATGTTTATCAAACAAATGTGTATTAAAAAAATGTTTCAAATAAGGAATAAAATTTCAGATATAAAATTATAAGAAAATAACAGAAAACAGCAATCGAATCCATTGTTAATGGCGTTAACAAACCAATTTCTATTTATGTTCCGTGGTCTTTGAAATGAAGTCGTCCACAGTGAAGTTTTAAAAAAAAAATTGCACAATGGTTCCTTGCGAAGAAGAAAGAGTGGTTTATGAGGAGTGAATGTGGTAGCAAGATTTTCGCGTTCGGAAGAGTTCATTAAATGTTGTAGTTAGAAATGGTTTTTCTTTTATTCAATTTTTTTATTTTTTTGTAAAATATTATACTTCCTTATTTTCTCTTAATATTGATAAATAAACAAAAGACGGGGTTTCTTTAAAATATCACTACTGGCCTAAGGCGTTTTTGTAGCAGAATTTCTGGCGAACCAATATTGGATAGGGTTTCAAAATTATTTATAAAGACTATTATTGATATACATAATGGTTTCTTAAATAGCATTTCGGTGAATGAATATAAAAATAAAACTTCAAAATAGTACTTAAAGAGGATTATTTAATTTTTAGAACTACGCAAACTGATATTTGGAACATGATGCCCTTTAGTAGTATTTTTAATAGTGTTCTATATACCTATGTTGTATGATTGCTGGATGTAAAAATAAGCTAAAAAATAGTAAAAAAATATTTTTTACGATAGATTAAAATGAAGACTAATCGGTTATAAAATCAGGTACTTAGAAACCTGAGTTCGATTATAGTAAAGAGGTTGTTAATTTCGAAGATAATTGATATAAACAACAAACTATTATTAAAGAATTTAGAACAGATTTTAAGATGGGTTGAGAACTTGTCACAACGTCACTGCATCCTTTAAGGGGATTATTGTGACATACCCACTTCAGTTCCATAGACGAGTAGCAGTTATGAACGCAATTATCTCCTTTGGAGAAATGTTGCTTAATTCCGTTGTAAGTGGATAGACAGTGCATAAGCACCGAAGTCTGAGTCCGGCGAGATTGTCACAGTGACCTAGAATGTGTTCTGCTGTTTCCTCTTCTGCGTAACATAGGTTATTATGTCGACCCGTTTTTCAGTATTTAATAAGGTTTAAGTATACACTAATAATTTCAGTAAAATATTTTACTTTTAGTTTTATTTTATTATTTTGTGGTTAATTTGTTGTAAATATCTTTAAAAATTTTCCTAAAATTTATCTCTAGTCCATTTATTATTTTGCCTTATTAAAAGTGAACCCGTCGGCTATATTAACAAAATGTCTGGAATTTTTTTCTTTTATTGATTTTGTAGTTAATAAATATTGAGTAAGAATTTTTTATATATGAAATTTAGCTGTCAAACATTAAAAATCGCCAATATTAAGTCAACAAAAATGCAATAAAAATTTTGATATGACAACACGTGTCAGTTTTAAATAAACAACGCTTAAAAGCAATCACAGCAACAAACAGGAAACAAAAAAAAATTGAAACACATCCGGTTGTCCTTGTTAGCCAAAAATATAAATGGGAAGCGAAGTGAAGCTGAAAATATTGAAAGCTCATGAAAACTTTTTGGCTTCCTGTACGCGCACAGAAAATCAAAAATACTCGCATAAATCGTAAAACATTTTTTAAACTCATTCTAACGCAGTGGGCGGAAATGGAGTGCAGATGACTCTATATGGACTATAATGCCAGGAAGAGCATTAAAAAATATGCATTAAAACCAAAAATTGACCAACTTTTTAAGGCTCGTAAAAATGCCATTAAGCAGCTGCGGAATATGTGTGCGGCAATACTCCGGCTTAAGTTTTAATTTTCTTCTAGTGTCCTCAAATGACTTCAGTTTTCATTTCCGAGTTTCAGAGTTTCCGACTTTCCGAGTTGTACGCAGTGTGAGTGGCATAGGCAGCTTTCATGTGTTCCATCGGAAACGTGTCAGTTGGTATGTGTGAGAAACGTAATACTTTGAGTGATGGCGTAGCTTTTAAAGAAATTAAAAAGTTGTAACTACAGACATTCTTTTATTTATTTATCCCTGTTTTCTGTGTTTTTTGTTTTTTGGTCGCAAGTTGCTCCATATTTTGTATACAACTACATTCGAGATGTGGTTTAATACTAACGATATTTCAGAGTGACAAAGATGCTGTATGAAATACTGTTTATGCTTCCTTTTTACACAGAAAAACCCTATAAGAGGGTTAGTTTGAAGACCATAAAACGAAAGTACTCCTTAAATGAAAGAGATGTCAAAAGAAACTAACTTTTCTTTGACCAAATCAACAAAAATTTATACACCATATGTATATATAGACAGTATTTCCTATATACTTTCTGTAAACTCCTGAACTGATGCCTTAATAAAAGAAAGGAGAAAACCAATGGGAAGTGTTGGTGATGCCATTTTCAAAGTTATCAAGATAAGGAGTGTCAAAAAAAATTTTCTTGTAGACGTACTTAAAAATGTGATTAAAATACTTTCTATATCATAATCCATCTAAATGGTTTTAATTGGACATAATTTTTGAGATTGATTAAATAGCATTTATTTTAATAATTAATTACTTATTCAATCTTGTTTGGAAATGTGTTCAGAAAAATGATCGTTCCAAAAAAATTGTTTTTGGAAAATGTTCGATCATATGTGCCAAGAATCTCATTTAAAC
>NC_051847.1:71146807-71150786 GCF_002237135.1 Teleopsis dalmanni | reverse complement strand
TACATTAATGAATTCTTATCTGAACTTTTTAAGTATATTTCGACTTTTAAACTTTGGTAGAAACAAAATCTTCATAGTTTTGCCTCAAGAAGATTTATGAATTGTTAATGTGCATTTTAAGATACTTTTGAGACTCTTTTTTTCTACAATGTTAAACTGACAACTTTTGTGTGAAAATGGTCAGAAAGTTTGAAAATAAATCTATGTCAGCTTTTACTGAATTCATAAAATGTAAAAATTCAAAAAATTAACATAGACTGAGATTATGAAAATATAAAGTTATTTTAAGAAGAGTCGTGTTTAAATATTTTTATTTTCCAACAATTCTAATAAAATTGACGTTTTATAAGATTTATGTTTATAAAATCCGATTAAAAATAAATCAGTAAAAGCTATAAATAATAAATATATACAAAGTGTACAGGACTTAGTAAAATCATTTACATTTGTAACAGCTATCGAGAGATATGTATTCATTTTTGAAATATCTTTTGCTCTCTTATTCAAATTAATAGTTTCCTAAAAACGTTTCCTACAAGGTATGACTCAATTTTTTACATTACTTATATATTTGATTGAATCAAGTGATCATAAATTTCTTCAAATAATATAGGCTTACAATATGAGAATATTGTGTAATTTTTGTCGACTCTTTATTTAAAAGTATTAAATAATATAATTTTTAATTTAATATTGTTTACCTTTATAGCACGCCTTCGTCGGATTTAGAAAAAAGCACTTAAGAAATGAAGTTATAATTTGATTTGAATAATTCTATCTATTTAAATGTATAAATAGAATTAAATCTATAGCATGTATAGACAAAGCAGTCATACCTTAAACCTTTCCAATATCAATTTAATGCCAATATCCTGCTCTGACAGCTATTATTTTAAAAATGTATTAATCACCCCCTCTTCTGTATACTTGATAAATTCACAGTATTGCTTATTTATCAAGATTGACAATTTATCATGGTTGACATATTTTCACAGTGTAGTGAAAAACCATAGGCACTTAAGCTTTGAGTGTCTTTGATCAATATTTGCAAGGAATAGCCAAAAGCTTTTTGGATAGTAAAAATCTTGATTATTTGTCAATATTTGAAAAATTTATCAAGTTTTATCAAGACTATAAAAAACGACTCAAAAATTCAAAATAAAGTTACAAAAGCTAATCGCATAAGGAATACCAGAGGAGTGCATTGCTTGGTCGTTCACATTCTTTGAGTTCTATTCTGCCAAAAGTTTTCTGTTTAATTTTCTTTTTTTAAAAAAATAATAAATGCTGGAAACCTTTTGTACCGATTCTATACCTTGCATTTTCAAATATAGATATATATTAATTTATACACACAGTTTGATTTTATTCTCGAAGCGTGTAGATCCTTTCGAGGGGTAATAAAATTTTATCGAAAGTCTGTCACTGATATGTATTATATATAAACTTATTTTAGCATATACATATATGAGACATCTTACATTTTAAGTAATTATTTTTAAAGTAAGCATTATATTAATTTTATATGTAATTGAAAATTCATTTAATTTAACCCTCTAATGCCCAGCACCGCCTCAAGGCGGGCTTTATAAAAACGGCTATCAAATGCTTATTTGGTTATATTTTTAATATTTTTTTGATATCAGGAGTTAGATAAAGTGTTATATTTTATTAAAGTTTATAACGTGTTTAAGTATTCTGTTTCAATTTATGTTTATAACTGTGTGAATTGAAAATTCACTTCATTTAGAGCAAAATAATTATTTTTGAAGAAACATGATTTTTTTATATAAAAAACTTACAATTTAAAATAGTTTGATTAAAAAAAAAAAATACAGGTAAGTAGATGGAAGTATTTTCTTTCAACTAGAAAGAATATTGTTTTGATTCCGTATTTATAATGTGCTTAAATTCGTATATTCCTTAAACCGTCTAAAGGCGGGCCTGGGCATTAACACGAGAAATAAATTGCCCTGCCATAATACATGAGTACAACAAACACATGGGAGAAGTAGATTTGATGGATGGTTTGATTAGTCGTTACCGTATTCGTATGAAAACGAGAAAGTGGTCTAACAGCATTTTTTTTCATCTATTAGATATGACGATGGTAAATGCATATATTCTTTATCATCGTTTGCATGAAAATTCAAAGTACCAACTTTCTGATTTTCGTACTGTAATTGCAGAAACCCTCTGTAACGTTGGTCCATCTGATACTCAAAAACGTAATCGACCACCTTTGAATACACTACGACCTAAACCAAAGAGGGCATATATTCCCCCAGCCAATGTTCGTTACGATGAAACAGGTCATTGGTCTGAATTTCTTGATAGATCGGGCGAAAAAACTTGTAAAATGGCTGGTTGCAACTCACAAAGGCAAGATTTTTGCACAAAATGCAAATTAAATTTGTGTGATTCCACAACAAAGAAATGTTTTTATAATTTTCATAAGTTTTAATTTTTATTATTATTATATTATTTATTATTATTATTATTATTTTATCATTACTAATAAAGACTGCAACCAAAAAACAGAAATTTCCATTTGTTTTACTCACAAAAGTCAGCATCCTTTATTTGTATTTTTATACGCCTGAATGCCCAGGACCACCTTGAGGCGGGCTTGACTTTTTTACGATTTACAAGACAACGAGACATCAGAATGAAAAAAGGACTTTGGATTCGGCTTTTTTGACCTCAAATTAATGTAACCTGATTTTTTCAACTCAAATAAAAAATGTGGCATTAGAGGGTTAATATCACTAAGTTACTAAGTGCTTTGCAGTGATGGATCTGCTTTTTTCATAAAAAATTATTTCCAAAAAAAGCTGAAAAACTAATTGGGTTTAAAAATATAATGCTTTTCAAAATTTTCTAATATTTTATTGTTGCTTAAACACATCCCTTATACATAATAAGCAACATAACACATAATATATATAAATATATATAAAAGAACGAAAGAAATTATATATATATATATATATATATATATTAATAAATACCTACATACCTTCTGATCAAAAAAAAACGAGTGGCCTATTTTTAAATTCCCGCGCTTATCCAATCGGTAAATGTTTTTTATTTTCACGCTGGCAACACTATTATACACATACTGTCAAAGTTTAACGCATATCGTACGATTAGTTTTTCTTTGGCTACAGAATGTGTATCATAGTGTTGCCAGCGTCAAAATAAAAAAAATTTACCGAATTTACCGAAAATTTTAATCACAGGAATTCAAAAAATTAAAATTCTTGTTATTTTTTGATCACAAGGTATATGCATACATGTTTATACACATATATATGTATGTAAGTATGCATTATGTATACATTTTCTGAAATGAAATGAAATTTGAATAATACTTTTGTTTTGTTTATAACAAATCTGCATGAAATTTTCCAAGTTTGCTAAATGCAGAAAATAACCAATCAAGCAAGATAAATTAACCGTGCAATGATTTTGATTGATTTGGAGTTGATTAAAACTAACACAGATGCGAACTAATCAGCCAAGCTGGAGGCCAACTAACAAATGCGCAAATAAAATGAAAACTGTATCTACGTTTATTAAAAAAAATAAAGGGAAAATACAAAAATATATGCAATCTAACATTTTATAAACAAAAAAACAAATCTAAACTGTTTAGCAGTTGTGAATGATTGCCAAAAAAAAATATTCTTAATTAGTTACAGATATGCACACAAAAATCGCTCGACCATTCGGGGAGCCATTAATGCTGAATAAGAAAATTTTGAAGAATAGCTCAACGGGATCGAATGCAGGATCCATCGAAACGGCATCCAGCACAGTGGGCGCAAATAATGTGAAAAGCGTAACTTTAGCAACAACAACAACCACAACAAATTTGTCAACAACTGCATCCAATGATGGCAGCAAGCCAAAACGAAAAATTCGTTTAAAATGAAACTTTTAAGTCAGCAAAAATATGTAAAGTACTTGAGAATTA
>NC_051847.1:71139022-71146707 GCF_002237135.1 Teleopsis dalmanni | reverse complement strand
TCACGCGTACGTGAAAATAAACAGAAAACAGTTGACAAATTTTTCGTTTCTGTGGCCGGTTGAACATTTTTTATAAATTAAGAAATATTAAAGTTATCATAATCCAAGCCTTTTCCGAGTGCGTCTGGGCACTTTTACTCTTTGATAGTTAGAGGGTTTTTGCAGAGTCCCACCCATCTCTTTGCCTAATTTGTGTATTTCTCATAAGTTTCGTGATTATTCAATGACTGATCTAAGATCTGTGTACCACACCATGCGGTTAGTGATAACTCTGAGATTGGGTAGTTCTAAGTAGGGCAGTCTTTAAAGTAAATCATATTTTTTCTAAAAATTTAAAGCTACAGTTTTTGTGAGTCCGTTAAAAAATAACGAATTTTAGATGTAGTTCTATTGAAACTGATTAGTTAATGGATAATAGCAACTGAAATCGCTACTTCTAAGTTAAACATAAAATACCGTAATAGCGAAAACTTGTTTAAAATATTGTTACTTCTGATATAAATTTTCTATTTTTCAGTTGCAGTTTTCGGAAAAAAATATTAAATGTTACAGAAACATTATTCGGAAATTTATGAGACCGAAAGAAGTGAAAATGTAGCTTGAAATTTTTTGCGATATTTTTTTGTTTTTTTTTTCTGTTTTTTGGAGCAACTTTAGAAGTTTATTTCCATATTTTTCATTTACTAAATGAAAGTGCTGTAAATCCATGCAAACCAAACAAAATAAAAAATCTGCAAAATGAAAGCTGAAAGCTGAAATTCAAACAACATAAGTTACAAGCGCAAAAAACTAAACACAAATATCTCAAAAAAATAAATAAAAGTTATAAAATTCGAATAAACAATACAAAAAATACAAATGCAAGGGCGCAAGAAATCAGAAAAGTTTTCACATCGAAAAAGTTCCTCCAGCCTTTTTAATATTTGCTGAAGCATCCTTAGCACGCTGCTTAGCATATACATTCCTGTGAACCACTCCTTGTAACCTTTAACCCAATACAAATGTGAAGTTCCAAAATAGGAACCAAAATAAAAATAAAAATTCAAGTAAAAATAAAAATATAAATAAAAATAGAGCACGCATAAGTTTCCAAATAAAATATAGAATAAAAAATATTGTCATGAATTTTGGATCTTTTTTTTATTTTTTAAATTTTTTGCTTGAACTTTAAATGCAACTCGTTTTTAATTTTATACTAGAAAATATTTTAGTTTTTTTATTAGAAAATGATAAAAATTTTATTTCAATAAAATTTAAATAAATAAGCACTTAGCAAAAAACAAAATAACTGCATTTCAATAAATAAAATCATTTAAAATAATTTAAAATAATTTTAATGAATATTTAAATACTCTTAGATTGAGTTAACAATTTGCAAAAACTATGCATTCACTGTACATATGATATGTATATATATATTTATATATATAAATATGCATATACTGTACATAGTAATTTGGCACTCTGCATAATAGCGTTAATTATGTGTATATCTGTGTATTATAACCAATTAAATATCATTAAATAACAAATAAATCATTTAATATTTAATGTAAATATATGAGTTTTAGTTTAGTCAATATTATAAATACATATATATTTATTTAATTTAAATAATAAATAACTATTCATTACAGTAAGTGCATTCTCGTAGTATAAAATAAATACGTATTTAGTTAATCCTAATAAATACATGAGTTCATGATAAATTTATTATAAATATTAAAATGTATTTATTTCATATATTCATTTAAATATTACTAAATTGATTTAATTGTTTCCATATAAAATTAATATTTATATTCAAAATTTTTAATTAATATAATTATTTTTAAAAAGTTTTTATTAAAAACGTTTTAACAAATTAGTTTTAAGCAAAAATATTTAAGGAACACAGTTATTTTTATTTTAGTGAACCCACACATATATCTAAAAACACAAATAACAATTATATCTACACTTCAGTGTATATATTTTATAAGCTTTTCATAATTATTTAAAACTTATTTCTAAATAAATTTTTTATATATTTTTACTACTTTATTTTTAAAATTATTTATGAAATATTTTCATTTTATATAGTTTTTATATTGTTTATATATTGTATATATATTGTTTTTATATTTATATTGTAGTTAGTACATTACACTGTCATATGATGTACTACCCACTACTGTACTTTTCAAAAACTTCTGTACTATGTCTGCAAAGGACCAGTTCTTTAATGTCCACTTACCATAATTACTCCTTTCTGTGTGATATTCGGCATCAAAATGTTGCTTAAAATTAAAATATTTAAGTGTTATATTAACGCTTAAGTATATTATAGTATATGTATATAGAAAATATATATATATTACAGTGTATATATAAAGAAAATATGCCCTAAGGCTTTCAAACATTTTTATAATGCCTCTGCTAATTAACATAAGCAAGAGCTCATGGAAAAAACAAACAGATCAGTCGATTTGTCTCTGCTAAGTAACATATGGAAGAATCTCTTAGAAAAGACAAACAGATCAGTCCAGTTTTTATATCTTTCAAATGATTTTATAATGTTTCTAGTTCTTTTGTTGATAATAAAGTATTAAGAGTAGTTAGTTCTGCTTTGTGAGTAAACCCAATATTGCTGATACTAATTAAATCTTTTAGTAATTTTTTTCTGTCAAATTGGGAAAAAAATCTATATTGATATATGTCATTAATGTGATATATAGTTTTTTTCTTAGTTTCAGTTATTAATCTATGAATGACTTTTAATAAGTGATTCTTGTATTCAATTATTGTTTTTTTGTATAAGATGTTTGGTCTATATAGTCTGTTGTCGTTTTAAAGTGAAATGACTATTTTTTACATGTCTGTACTGATACACAAACTAACATTAATCAAAGTGATAACATCCAATAATGAAATAATATTCATGCTTTTTAAATAAAAAGTATAATCGTAAAATTATGCATTTTGTCTAAACAAAACAAACCTTGTCTGCGTTAGGATAGGTTTTGCATAGCTTGAAACCCTTTTGAGAGGGAAGTCCTGATGTTAACCAAGATGAGAAAGGAATGAAGCCATTTCCTTTCCAGAACAGTGACATTAATGCTGAAACGAGAGAATAAATCATTCTAATCCCTAATCGGTTCCGTAATTATCTATGACCCATCAATAAGCCTACCATAAGACTAATATCAATGAGGGTGCTGGACTTAATAGAACACTGCCAAATTGTATACAAATGCCTACATGTCGTTGAGTATTAAATTGCTTAACATTGAAAAAATTCAGAAAATGTTTGCTGAAACCTTTTACAAAAAAAAATTTTAAACTGCTTTGACATCATATTTAGAAATGCGTATCAGGTAAAAACCATCATGGATGTCAATTCGATGCAATCAAGGACTTTAAAGAAGTTCGACTGTCTGTTAGTACACACATATTCCTATACATACAGTGTGTATAAAACGCATATTCTGAACATGATTTATACGACCTAAGCAGCAAAGTAGGTGTGATGCTAAATAGGCGTATTAGGTAATGCCAATGAAATGAAATCATACCATGATTCAGGGTTGAAGGTCCTACTTGGGAATGAATAGTATTAAAAAAGGGCACACTTGTGAATACAAAATTCTTAAAGAATATTTAGCTAATCTACTTTCGAACATTTACTAAGCAGGTCCAACCATTCTTTCCAATTTAATAGAGTTGCTGGATTTTAAATGATTACAAATCTAATACGGATTAAGTATAAATTGTCCATTATTTTTATTCAATTAGTCCCACTTTTTTCCACCTGTGTAACATAAAATATTGTTTGACGTTCCAAATTTATTTCCGAAATTATTAATTTATTAATACTATTTATTCGGATTATCTGAAATCTCAGATAATGTAATAATAATGATTCTTATTAAAGTGAAAATATTATCTGAGGCCTCAACAATCCCAAAGAAAGTAACTAAATTATTTTATTATTTATTATTTTTATTTACTGTATGATATGAAATGAATTAGTTATCGTTTTTTAAAAGACATACACTGAATATTTATTAGATACTGAATATGATGTATGACCCTTTATATTTATTACTTCTTATTTGCAAATTGACAAATTTGTGAATGAAATTGAGTTATAATATTACAGTTGAAAACTGCCTGTTAAATAATTCATAAATATATCAATTAAATTACGAATCACAATATATCATTGCAATCATAATTGTTAAAATTTGATAATCTGCAATTATATTTCGACCCTAAATCCATTTGTCAATTCAATTGACTTATTCATCAATTATGAAATTAGTTGATTATTGTCAATTTAATTGATAATTGTTGTACATATCTGAGGCCACATAAATTTTATATTATTTTTGAGTTATTCACATAGACAGAATATGTAAACCTAATACAGCTTAGTCAACTTTACTATTGAAAATTAAATGATTTCAAATAAAAGTATTTAATATTTCAATTTTATTAAATAATTATTTCACTTAAGCACTTTATTTAAAGTTAAAACCTTCAAACGTATTAATAAATATGAATAAGATATTTAATCATTTAAGTTTTACTTTGGCCTTTTGTATCCTTAACTCAGTTAATTGATTGTGTATAAGATGATTATCTTAGGATATACTAACCTAATAGTAGAACATCTCATAATCAAAATATTAATATAATTAACATTTGTTGCATTTTTGCTTTATACTTTTGTATACTTAACTCTGTTAACTGATTATGTAAAAAAATGATTATATTAGAACTGTTAGAGTCCTAATACTAACTGATTATTGTTTTAGTTTCGTAATGCCAGACAAAAAACTTTTTGTAATTAAACCATTTCCAACACTAAATTACTAAATATGGCATTGTGAGATTATTCAAAGCGCATATTAAACACTCCGGAATAGTTTTCTAAGAAAAATGAAACAATAAATTTACTATATGTTTTTAAAATTGCCAGTAAGAGTTTAAAATGTCTATGTATGTTAATTATATTCTATGCTATTGTAATAAAATAGCTTAAAGTTGATATCTACACTTTTTTATAATGTACCTCAAGTTTCCATGTACCTCAGTAACTTTCCATTGATATACAAAAATATTCTACTTCTAAGTAAGTTGATGTCTAGGTAGTTTGTCAGTAGTTTAAAAAAATTGGTTATTCGGGTAGCAAATACTTTAAAGCTCATCTCATAATATATGTTCATTAATACAACAACAAATTCGTGAATATTAGTGTAACTATAATATGTATACCCAGGCAATATGCATAAAAATCAATATAGCTCAGTATCATATATCAAAGTTTAAAGCTCAATATAGCTTTAGCATATAAATCAGTTTAGTTTACAATAAGAATATTAAGCTTTATATAAAAAGTGAAGAAGATTTTTTAAAATACTTTAGACCTTTCTATATTATATATTATTTAATGTCTTTCAAAGGTAATACAATAAAAAATTCTGTAGAATTTCGTTTTAATCCGAACTTAAGTTTGACAAGCGTTTTAAAAAAACTCTCTCTACTTGCTCCTTTGCTGTTAAGCCTTTAAAATTCTTACAATTCAATTAACTTAAAATCGTTGAAAAATTATAAATTCCATCAGATTAAAAGATAAATATTTTCATGGTACTTATAATATAAACCAAAATGGAAAAATATAAATTATCATTAAAAAGTAATTAATATTTAATAAAAAAAAACTTACCTGTTAAAAAGTACATTAATATGTAATTACAATAAATACTAAATTTATCTGAAATTAATTTTTATATGTCATCATAAAAAACGATATTTCATATAAAATTAAAATAATTAATTTAAAAAATAAATATCAGATACAGAATCTTTTTTATAACATTTTCACTGTTATATTTTGTCAGATTGGTGCGCAAATCAGTTCCAACAAATTGGAAGTAAATATTCGAATTAATATGATACAAAATAAAGTTGTAAATGCCTTCAAGCACTGTGACATTATAATTGTGATATTGTTTATATTTTAACACTTTCATGCTAATTCCGCAAATATTTATTTTTGCATATTTACTCGAATAAAAGCGTTCACCCGAAATGTGTCAAAATAAATGTGAACCAGAAAGCAACAAGCTTAAATTTCGCATAATTTAACTCCATGGACACTTAAATGCTAAATGATTGCCACAGTTTTTAATGCAAGTTGAACTCAGTTAAGTCAACACTGGCAACACTGACAACACTGGCTACACTGACAACACTGGCAATACACAATGAAAGGCTCCACACCAACAACGACAGCACCATCATCCGTGCCGAGAGCAGGAGGACATATGAGACATTAAATTAGTGTCAAATAAAAAGGCAAATAAATAAAATTGAGTGTGCAAATATGTACAGAGTCGCACGTGCGGAGGTGCATAGATACCCTTTGATTCCAGAATTGTGTATTTAAGCTATTATTTATTTTTCTATTTATTTGTTAAATAATTTGAGCACACATGAAAACGATTGAGTGAAGTTTGAAAACAAGTTATTTACTTTGTATTAATAAATTGATATATTAAATTTATTTTGAACGTAGATAAATAAGTGCACACTCATTAGTTATATTTTCAAATATTTACACTTATCTAGACACATGAAGTGTGACAAGTACTTCCAGTAAAATAGGTAGCATAAGTTCCAAAAAGATCTAAGTGTACACACGCTTGAAGATATTTAAGCTTATGGTGAATACTAGAAGTTTAAAGTTATGCTTTTGGTATCTGAACCCATGAAGTATGACAAGTACTTTCAGTAAAATAGGTAGCATAAGTTCCAAAAAGATCTAAGTGTACACACGCTTGAAGATATTTAAGGTTATGGTGAATACTAGAAATTTAAAGTTATGCTTTTGATATTTGGACCCATGAAGTATGACAAGTACTTTCAGTAAAGTAGGTAGCATAAGTTCCAAAAAGATCTAAGTGTACACACGCTTGAAGATATTTAAGGTTATGGTGAATACTACAAGTTTAAAGTTATGATTTTGGTATCTGGACCCATGAAGTATGACAAGTACTTTCAGTAAAATAGGTAGCATAGGTTTAAAAAAGATCTAATTGTCACACACTTGAAGATATTTAAGCTTATGGTGAATACTAGAAGTTTAAAGTTATGCTTTTGATATCTGGACCCATGAAGTATGACAAGTACTTCCAGTAAAATAGGTAGCATAAGTTCCAAAAAGATCTAAGTGTACACACGTTTGAAGATATTTAAGGTTATGGTGAATACTAGAAGTTTAAAGTTATGCTTTTGATATCTGGACCCATGAAGTATGACAAGTACTTTCAGTAAAATAAGTAGCATAGGTTTCAAAAAGATCTAAGTGTACACACGTTTGAAGATATTTAAGGTTATGGTGGTTACTAGAATTTTAAAGTTATGCTTTTGATATCTGGACCCATGAAGTATGACAAGTACTTCCAGTAAAATAGGTAGCATAAGTTCCAAAAAGATCTAAGTGTACACACGTTTGAAGATATTTAAGCTTATGGTGAATACTAGAAGTTTAAAGTTATGCTTTTGATATCTGGACCCATGAAGTATGACAAGTACTTCCAGTAAAATAGGTAGCATAAGTTCCAAAAAGATCTAAGTGTACACACGTTTGAAGATATTTAAGCTTATGGTGAATACTAGAAGTTTAAAGTTATGCTTTT
>NC_051847.1:71115456-71138922 GCF_002237135.1 Teleopsis dalmanni | reverse complement strand
GCTGCTCTACTTTCGAACATTTCCTTAGCAGTTCCAACCATTCTTTCCAATTCAACAGAGTTGCTGGATTTTAAATGATTACAAATCTAATACGGATTAAGTATAAATTGTCCATTATTTTTATTCAATTAGTCCCACTTTTTTCCACCTCTGTAACATAAAAAATTGTTTGACGTTCCAAATTTATTTCCGAAGTTATTAATTTATTAACACTATTTATTTAGATTATCTGAAACCTCAGATAATGTAATAATAATGATTCTTATTAAAGTGAAAATATTATCTGAGGCCCAAAGAAAGTAACTAAATTATTTTATTATTTATTTTTTTTATTTACTGTATTATATGATAACGAATTCAGTTATCGTTTTTTAAAAGACATACACTGAATATTTATTAGATACTGAATATGATGTATGACCCTTTATATTTATTACTTCTTATTTGCAAATTGACAAATTTGTGAATGAAATTGAGTGATAATATTACAGTTGAAAACTGCCTGTTAAATAATTCATAAATATATCAATTAAATTACGAATCACATTATATCATTGCAATCATAATAGTTAAAATTTGATAACCTACAATTATATTTCGACCCTAAATCCATTTGTCAATTCAATTGACTTATTCATCAATTATGAAATTAGTTGATTATTGTCAATTTAATTGATAATTGTTGTACATATCTGAGGCCACATAAATTTTATATTATTTGTGAGTTATTCACATAGACAGAATATGTCAACCTAATACAGCTTAGTCAACTGTACTATTGAAAATTAAATGATTTCAAATAAAAGTATTTAATATTTCAATTTTATTAAATAATTATTACATTATACCTAAGCACTTTATTTAAAGTTAAAACCTTCAAACGTATTAATAAATATGAATAAGATATTTAATCATTCAAGTTTTACTTTGGCTTTTTGTATCCTTAACTCATTTAATTGATTCTGCATAAGATGATTATCTTAGGACTATTAGAGTAAACTGACCTAATAGTAGAATATCTCACAAACAAAGTGTTAATATAATTAACATATATTGCTTTATACAAAAGTAGTATACTTAACTCTGTTAATTGATTGTGTAAAAAAAGTATTATATTAGAACTGTTAGAGTCCTAATACTAATTGATTATTGTTTTAGTTTCATAATGCCATACAAAAAACTTTTTGTAATTAAACCATTTCCAACACTAAAGTACTAAATATGGCATTATGAGATTATTCAAAGCGAATATTAAACACTCCGGAATAGTTTTCTAAGAAAAATGAAACAATAAATTTACTAGATGTTTTTAAAATTGCCAGTAGGAGTTTAAAATTTCTATGTATGTTAATTATATTCTATGCTATTGAAATAAAGTAGCTTAAAGTTGATATCTACACTTTTTTATAATGTACCTCAAGTTCCCATGTACATCTGTAAATTTCCATTCATATACAAAAATATTCTACTTCTAAGTAAGTTGATGTCTAGGTAGTATATTAGTAGTTAAAAAAAATTAGTTATACAGATAGCAAATACTTTAAAGCTCATCTCAGTAGATACGTTCATTAAAAAAACAACAAATATGTGAATATTAGTGTAACTATAATATGTATATCAAGACAATATACATGAATATCTAATAAATATCAATATAGCTCAATATCATATATCAAAGTAACAAGCTACATATAGCTTCAGCATATTAATCAGTTTAGTTTACAACTCAAATAGAATATTTTGCTTTAAATTAAGCTAGAAGAAGTTTTTCAAAACACTTCAGACCTTTCTATATTGTATATTGCTCAATGTGTTTTAAAGATAATACAATAAAAAATTCTGTAGAATTTCGTTTTAATCCGAACTTAAGTTTGACAAGCGTTTTAAAAAAACTCTCTCTACTTGCTCCTTTGCTGTTAAGCCTTTAAAATTCTTACAATTCAATTAACTTAAAATCATTGAAAAATTGGAAATGAAATTATAAATTCCATCAGATTAAAAGATAAATATTTTCATGGTACTTATAATATAAACCAAAATGGGAAAATATAAATTATCATTAAAAAGTAATTAATATTTAATAAAAAAAAAATTACCTGTTAAAAAGTACATTAATATGTAATTACAATAAATACTAAATTTATCTGAAATTAATTTTTATATGTCATCATAAAAAACGATATTTCATATAAAATTAAAATAATTAATTTAAAAAATAAATATCAGATACAGAATCTTTTTTATAACATTTTCACAGCAATATTTTGTCGGATTGGTGCGCAAATCAGTTCCAACAAATTGGAAGTAAATATTCGAATTAATATGATACAAAATAAAGTTGTAAATGCCTTCAAGCACTGTGACATTATAATTGTGATATTGTTTATATTTTAACACTTTCATGCTAATTCCGCAAATATTTATTTTTGCATATTTACTCGAATAAAAGCGTTCACCCGAAATGTGTCAAAATAAATGTGAACCAGAAAGCAACAAGCTTAAATTTCGCATAATTTAACTCCATGGACACTTAAATGCTAAATGATTGCCACAGTTTTTAATGCAAGTTGAACTCAGTTAAGTCAACACTGGCAACACTGACAACACTGGCTACACTGACAACACTGGCAATACACAATGAAAGGCTCCACACCAACAACGACAGCACCATCATCCGTGCCGAGAGCAGGAGGACATATGAGACATTAAATTAGTGTCAAATAAAAAGGCAAATAAATAAAATTGAGTGTGCAAATATGTACAGAGTCGCACGTGCGGAGGTGCATAGATACCCTTTGATTCCAGAATTGTGTATTTAAGCTATTATTTATTTTTCTATTTATTTGTTAAATAATTTGAGCACACATGAAAACGATTGAGTGAAGTTTGAAAACAAGTTATTTATTTTGTATTAATAAATTGATATATTAGATTTATTTTGAACGTAGATAAAGAAGTGCACACTCATTAGTTATATTTTCAAATATTTACACTTATCTAGACACATGAAGTGTGACAAGTACTTCCAGTAAAATAGGTAGCATAAGTTCCAAAAAGATCTAAGTGTACACACGCTTGAAGATATTTAAGCTTATGGTGAATACTAGAAGTTTAAAGTTATGCTTTTGATATATGGACCCATGAAGTATGACAAGTACTTTCAGTAAAATAGGTAGCATAAGTTCCAAAAAGATCTAAGTGTACACACGCTTGAAGATATTTAAGCTTATGGTGAATACTAGAAGTTTAAAGTTATGCTTTTGATATATGGACCCATGAAGTATGACAAGTACTTTCAGTAAAGTAGGTAGCATAAGTTCCAAAAAGATCTAAGTGTACACACGCTTGAAGATATTTAAGGTTATGGTGAATACTAGAAGTTTAAAGTTATGCTTTTGGTATCTGGACCCATGAAGTATGACAAGTACTTTCAGTAAAGTAGGTAGCATAGGTTTCAAAACGATCTAAGTGTACACACGTTTGAAGATTCCATATTTAAGCTTATGGTGAATACTAGAAATTTAAAGTTATGCTTTTGATATCTGGACCCATGAAGTATGACAAGTACTTCCAGTAAAATAGGTAGCATAAGTTTCAAAAAGATCTAAGTGTACACACGTTTGAAGATACCATATTTAAGCTTATGGTGAATACTAGAAATTTAAAGTTATGCTTTTGATATCTGGATCCATGAAGTATGACAAGTACTTCCAGTAAAATAGGTAGCATAAGTTTCAAAAAGATCTAAGTGTACACACGCTTGAAGATATTTAAGCGTATGGTGAATACTAGAAGTTTAAAGTTATGCTTTTGATATCTGGATCCATGAAGTATGACAAGTACTTTCAGTGAAATAGGTAGCATAGGTTTCAAAAAGACCTAAGTGTACACACGTTTGAAGATATTTAAGGTTAGGGTGAATACTAGAAGTTTAAAGTTATGCTTGTGATATCTGGACCCATGAAGTACGACAAGCACTTTCAGTAAAGTAGGTAGCATAAGTTTCAAAACGATATAAGTGTACACACGTTTGAAGATGTTTAAAGTTATGGTGGTTACTAGAATTTTAAAGTTATGCTTTTGATGTATGAAGTCCATAAGTGGAATTAATATACAAACATAATAAAAATTTTGAAGAAGGAAAACCCCAATGGACTGCTAAGATAATACTCAAAATCGTCTATTCCTAAAATATACTTCGACATATTACACTTATTAAACATATTACAGAGTATTAAAAGGAATGTGCAGTTTTTCTACATGGACTTTTACGCACTATTGACTCCAATAGTGCATTTTTATTATATTCCAAAAGGAATATTAAAGTCCTATTCACAGATGCCTTTTATTAGCTCCCAATACTTGGTCTTTTTATATGAAAAATACACTAACCTACCATGTGTGAGGTGAACATATGTGGTAATCCTATTTTGAAGCAATCCTTTGTTTCACTAATATTTTAATAAAATCATTATGTGAAAGCATTTTTGTAATTATTTTTGAGTCACAATTAGTTAATTCTTACTAGAAAGTTACGACAATTGCTCATTGTAAAGCTTTATTATAATGTCATTAGTCGTTTTATTACATACTTGGCAAACTATTAGCAATAACACAATTTCTTTGTGGAGACATAAAATTATATATTATAATATAATATTATAAATATTGATAAAATTTTGTCGGGAAGTGCTTGTAGCTAATTAACAGAATACCCATATGAACTTGAAACCTTTCAGAACTAATTTTCATACAATTTTTTTATAAATACTCAGTGTGATGTATGACTCAAATTGAATAAAATCAGCAAATACACCATTAAACAATGAAAACAAATTTTAAAAACAAAAATGTCTGGAAAATACACAAAATTAAGGTAAAAGTAATCTTTCAAAATGTACAATTACACGTACATATTGTATGGATTATAATGGTATATCGTTGCTTGACCTTCCTCGACAATTTGTAAGGGCAAACACAATTATCGATATGTGCACAAAATTGTGTACTTTTCTGTTTATCAACACACTTGGGTATAATCGAAAATAATCGAATATAATCGTTGAAAAAATCATTTAATTGGATATTGACCAACAAATACCTGGGCAATGGTTACATTAATTGGAACGTCAACAGGACTTTTCAACTGTTTACCAAAGTGCTCCCACAATAGTAGCTCATGCAGAGAAATAAATTTTTTTTTATATGTTTTTTTGTGTAATTTTATCTTTAAACATTTTTATTGCCATATGATGTACAACGATTTGTTTCGATTTTTCCTTTGTTTCTGTTTTTTATTGTTTTCATTTTCGTTTTTAGTACATATTTCGACTTTTATTTCACTTTAAACAAGTTAATGTATTGCATTATTGACAGCGTGATAAATGATCACATAAAATGCAATTAAAAGATATAACGAATGGCAACCATATAATCGGAAATCAGGCGATATATGGTATGCAGTAGTTACTCGCACATATATTCATATTACCTCGGGTAGATGCCTTGGTTAAGAAGTGCGCTAGCAACATAAAGATGCTATATTTTTTTTTTTTTTTTTTTTGAAATCCATTTATTTATTACAATCTGTCAGGAATGAATGACAAT
Organism: Teleopsis dalmanni; assembly: GCF_002237135.1. Lineage (NCBI taxonomy): Eukaryota > Metazoa > Arthropoda > Insecta > Diptera > Diopsidae > Teleopsis > Teleopsis dalmanni. Next base: position 71,133,315 of record NC_051847.1, on the reverse strand, counting down.
AAGTAATATATATAAATTTAAATCGTAATAATGGTTATTACGATATAAAAAGAAAGGCACGTATGGACTATGCCCAGTGACATATCCATATATACATATTTAAAATAAAAGTGTATTGTCTACATATACATATTTAAAATGTCTCGCGATGTTTTTCTTCTCAGCCTTGTAAAGGTATTGGAAGGGGACATCAGTTGAGTAACCAGAGGGTTAGGGTGCATATATAAGCGTTGAGCGTAATTCTTTAAAATACTTGCTATTTCTTCCTTGATTGTTCGAACATGTAATTGTTTATGTAGCTGTTCATTCGTTATATACCAAGGTGCGTTTGTGATCATTCGTAGTGTTTTAGATTGGAAGCGCTGTATAATTGCCAGGTTTGAGTCTGCTGCAGTACCCCATAATTGGGCCCCATAACTCCATATAGGTTTAAGTACAGATTTGTATATAAGCAGCTTATTGTCGAGTGACAGTTTGGAATTTCGGCTGAGGAACCAAAATAAGTTTCGTAATTTAAGACCCAAGGCTTTACGCTTCTTGAATATGTGCGATTTCCAGGTTAGCTTACTATCCAGATGTATGCCCAAATATTTTGTTTCTACAGCTTGTGAGTATTGTTTATTAAGACCGGCGGGCACGTAGAACGTTTTGTAGTGAATGTTACCTGGACAGATTTTGATTCATTCGGTTTAATACGCCAGTTTATCATCCAGAGAGCAACATTATCAAGGCAGGTTTGAAGTTTGGTGGAAGCACGGATTGGGTCACTGTCAACTGATAAAATAGCTGTGTCGTCTGCAAATGTACCGATTACACTCTCATCGGTAAGGGGAAGATCCGCAGTAAATAAAAGATAAAGCATTGGTCCCATTATGCTACCTTGAGGTACTCCTGCTTCTATATCATGAAGTACTGTAGTTTCGTTTCCATGCTTAACGAAAAAGTGCCTAGCCGAGAGGTATGATTTTATAAATATGAAAAAATTTAGAGGTAGATACAGTTTTAGTTTGAACAGGAGGCCCTCATGCCATACTCGATCAAACGCTTGTGAAATATCTATAAATGCCGCAGTGCAATATTTTTTACCATCTATCGCACTATGGATATGTCTGACAAGTCTGTGAATTTGTTCTATTGTGCTATGTTTTTGGCGAAAGCCGAATTGATGGTCAGGTATGAGTCTGTTTTGTTGGATAAACGGAGTAAGGCGCTTTAGAAACAGGATTTCCATAACTTTTGACAGGATCGGAAGTAGACTTATTGGCCGATATGATTTGACGTCTTCTGGGCTTTTCCCTGGTTTCGGTATCATGGAGATTTGTGCTATCTTCCACTGTGGCGGAATAAACCCCCTTATTATCACAGCGTTAAATAGATGAGTGAGAAATACAAATCCTTTTGGTGGGAGCTGCTGCAAGGCCATGCCTGTGATTAAATCGTATCCTGGAGCTTTTTTTACTTTTAACTTTGTTATTACATCTCTAACTTCATTAATAGTATATCTTTTAATTGGAAGTTCCAATTGATAAGGCTCTTGTAGAAAATTAATCCTTTGATTCATGACATCAGGCATATTTTGGTTATCATTTGATTTAAAGACCTGGTCCAAATGTAACGCAAATGTTTCTGCTTTTTCAATATCGCTTTTTGCCCATGAGTTGTCGATTTTGCGTATAGGTGGTTGATAGACAATCGGTCTGTTGTTCTTTTTTATGGCTTTCCAAAGGGAATATTTTGTATCACATGAAGCACTTAGGTTTTGAAGGTATAGCGACGTGCGATTATTGTTATACTTTAAAAGAAGGGCTTTAACGAGTTTACACAGTTTGTTTAAGCGAGTTTTATCCGCAGGGAATCTCGACTGTTGCCAATGTTTTCTCATCCTACGCTTTTCTTTAATCAGGTATCTAATGTTAAATGGATAATCTTGCTTAACACTTTTAGAAATTGGTGGAGTTGATTCCCATGCAGACATTTGGACACAAGAGTTGAAATGCTCTACTGCTTCAGTTACGTCAGATTCAGTTTTTAACCTGACTTCGGTATTTAGACCAATTGAAATTAGTTGACGGTAACTATTCCAGTCAGTGTTTTTGTTATGAAGAATACATTTTTCCATAATTTCACAGCAGTCATTGAGAGTGATTATTATTGGCGAGTGGTCAGATGACAAGTCGAAATTGGACTTACAGGTAGTTGTTTCGATACGTACCCCCTTTGATACCGCAAAATCAATTAAGTCAGGTATTTTTCTTCTATCCGTTGGCCAATATGTGGGTTCACCTGTTGAGATTGTGTGGAGGTTGAGTACATTTATTGCTTCGAAGAGTTGACGTCCTTTTGGAGATATTAGGCGGGAACCCCATTTTAAGTGTTTAGCATTAAAATCTCCGCCTACTAGGAACCTAGATCCAAGCAGCTGAAAAAATGATATGTACATATCTTTCGTGATACTGTGGCGCGATGGGCTGTAGAGTGATGAGAAAGTCATGTCGCCTTCTTTAGTTTGTACTACAATGTTTGTTGCCTGGATTTCATTCTTGCAATATGGTTTTGCTTCATAATGTTTTATCGAGTTCCTTATGAGGACCGCAGAGCCACCATTTCCTTTACCACTGGGATGCATTGTGTGATAAAGTTCGTAGTTCGGAATTTTAAAGAAACTACGCGTCGTGAAATGGGTTTCTGATACTAGCATTATGTCGACCTGGTTTAATTTTAAAAATGCTTTTATTTCGATAGCATGTTTTGATAGACCATTAGCGTTCCATATGACTACTACTAAATCAAGAATTTTGTTTAGTCGTCAAGTTGATCAGTAAATTTGTCATTACTACGATTTGTTGCATCATTTGCTTCAACAGTGATGTCATCTCACGGATGCTATATGTGGCTCATAAAAAATAATACATAGTCACATATTTATTCGAAAACGAGTTGATTAATGTGTGATGAGTCCTTACGTCCTTTCGTAAATTAATCTGAACCATAAAAGTAAACAAAAAAAAAAAATTTTTTTTTTATTGTTTGAACTCGAAAGTGTTATCAACTTACAGAATTTAAGTACATCCGAACTAAATTGCTTTAGTATGTGATTAAAGAAAATTAGGTCGAACGCCTTGAACTACATTTTAAGTGTATCTATTCTACAGAAAATATTTTGTATGGCTTAAATTGTCTTGTTGTTGCAATTTTATGATATTATAGTATCATTCAAGAATATTCATATATAAATTAGCAAATTATATCACCGCTTAACTAATAAAACGAACACAAAGTATCATACTTCTGTTTAAAGTAGTAAATTTATGTTGCATTCAAAATGAGATAATATTATAACATTATTAATGAAGCATTTAGATAGCTCTGGAACTTCTCTTTTATGTAGTTTAAGGCAAACTTGCATTTAAAATTAATTTAGAATGACTATACATATATTACACAGATTTTTATGAAATTAAATTTTTGTTACATATAGTACATTCATATGTGTTCTTTATGACTGAGTCACTAATTATATTAGTAAATTTTAATTACGCATACGGTATCTATAGTTATCAATCTGCTACTTTCTTAAGAATGTAGAAGAGCGTACCACACAGCCAAAGAAATCTGTTACTGAGTCCTGTGCTGAATTTTTTTATTAAAGGTTTGAAAGACTCAACGATATGTAGGGAACTGCATGCAATTTTGCTACGCTCCACTAAAAGGGCCTCCAATACTCTCACTGAGATGACCCGTAGAGATATCAGTCTTATGATTGGTTTGCGTACAGATCATTGCAGATTAGGTAATCTGCAATGAATCTCCACCTTAATAATACCTCTCGGAGTTGTGGGGACGATTGCGAGTAGAATTGTAGAGAGAATTGCGGAAAGAATTATGGTAAGAATTGTGGAGAGAATTGTGGGGAGAATTCTGAGAAAAATTGTGGAATAAATTGTCTGCTTCTCTCGCAAAAATAACGATAGAGTAAGATTATTCGTTGACATCCTACGCTTAATTAGGAGAGAAAAACAACAGTAATTAAGGAAGTTGTGGAGAGAACGATAAAAGTTCCTCCCATCTGATCGTCTGATTAAGACTCACTACTATTGGGGCCACATTCTTTAAAGATCTTGATCAACTACAAGACCTCCTACTAAATAACATTTTACGCTTCGCGAAAGGTTCAAGGTGATTTCAAACCCTCAATTTTTCCATTATACGGTAGCACAATAGGCCAATAGTTCAAAGTGGATCTTATTAGATCGCCGGTATAACCTAACCTAACCTAATAGTGGACAAAAAATTTGGGCTATTTATAACAAATAATTATTATTATCAGAGATTGTTTTAAAATTTAAGCAAATAAAAAAAATGCCTTATATAGCCAAATGTATTCATAGTCCTTTAAATTCATTATCAGGAGTAAATATTTTTTATAATTTTCTTTAATTGATTTTTTGTTCTGATATTTAGAACATGCACTTTGATATTTAGAACTTTGTTCTGATATTTAGAATATTCAGAAGTTTGTTCTGATATTTAGAATATTCAGAACCATTCATTCAGAACCATATTCAGAACTTTGTTCTGATATTTAGAATATTCAGAACTAGGCATTCAGAACCATATTCAGAACCATGACCTATTTATTATATATGAATACTTATTTAAAACTTTTTTCTAAAATGTAATTATTTATCGTTCAAAAAATTGACAAAATATAAAGTTTTAATGTTCAATCTTATTGAGATTAATGAAAGCATAAATAAATAAAATTTATATATAAATGAAATGAAATGCTCATTTAGTAAAAACTTACTTATTATCATTTAAACTTAAAATACCGAATTAACAAATGCAGTTGTCGGAAACTTTTATTAAATTTGTGTCATTAAGAAGTTACCCACTGGCACAGTTGCTGGAAGTTTTAACGAGCTGAAAAATGTCCTTAAAATTAGATTTAATTACGAGCCATTAGCCTGCCAATTTCCTGACCGAGTGCAAATGAAATTATAAAATTCAACCTCTGGGGCAATACTTCCGAGAATAGCAAAAATACAAGTACTGAACTGAGAAATAATTGAATGAATATTGTGCCAAAGGGTAAAAGTAGCTTAAAAATGTATTGGAAAAATGAAATAAAATTCATAAATCAAATTGCATAAAATCAACTAAAATAATTGTAAAGTGCAATGAATGATATCCCAAAACACGGAAGTTTCATAAATAGTTTTATGTTGTCACTTAATACTGCCAAATATATTTTAATTCATGCAAAAAGAATATAAAAACTTATTATATCATTAAAATCAAACATGATGGAATATATCAAGTTAATTCATATTTGTATTATAATTAAGATGTTTATTTCACTTATATAATACATAAGTGAGTTAAATAATATAAAATTTTATAATAAATAAAATAATATGAAATAAAATAAAATAAAATCAAATAAAATAAAATAAAAAAAAAATAAATAAATAAAATACAATCAATTAATATATATTAAAATAAACGAAATGAAATAAAATATAATAAAATAAAAAAAATATAATAAAATAATATACATTAAAATAAACGAAATAAAATATAATAATATAAAAAAAATAAAATAAAATAAAACAAATAAATTTAAATGAAATAAATAAACGAAATAAATAAATAAATAAAATAATTACATTAAAAAGACGAAATAAATTAAAATAAAATAAAATAAATTAAAATTAAATAAAATGCAATAAAATAAAATAACATAAAATAAAATAATTGAAATAAAAATTAAAATAAAATAATTCAAAAAAAAAATCAAAATAAAACAAAACAAAATTAAATACAAAACAAAAAATAAAATAAAATTTAATAATATAAAATGAAATAAAATAAAATGAGTTTAAATGAGATTATTCTTAGAGAATAATAAATAAAACAAGAAGATAACATACCATTATCTTTAATATATAATTATATATATATAATATATTAGAAACAACGATATTTGCAATTAAATTAAATCGACATATTTTGTTTCCCATTGAAGTAGAAGTCATATCTTAATTTGAACCGATATTAATAAAATTTTACATAATGGGTATTATGATTGAAAGTACAGTTAGTTCTAAATTTCATTTGAATATCTTTATTATAAATGTAACAAACATTATTAGTGTGTTATACAGAATATGGTGGTAGTTTTAGTATATATTGCTCCGATTTTAACCAATCGGTCATATGACGAAGGTTTACTTCTGAAAAGTATATGTACAAATTTTCTTAAAAACTGAAAAAGTAATTTAGGATGAAACCAACAGATGAATAGAGTCAAATGAACTTAGTTTGTTGGACCAATTAAGATTTTGTATACTTTATGGGATCTATGACAATTCCTTCAATCGTGACAAACCTAGTAAATCTTCTGCATAAAGGGTATGAAAATAAAATGAAATAAAATAAAATTAAACGTTCTTAAATTTAATAATAAAAAGAATATTAATAATTAATATAAATTATAAAAACTTAATACATGAAACTTACTTTTTCATTTAAATTGACCAATAATGGAATAGACGTGAAAATCTACAATTATTATTTTATACACCAAATTCTCTTTCTATCAAATTGATGTAAAGTTGAAGCATTTTCCCTCATTATTCAAGACCTGTACCAGTATACCAAACTTGCAGAACTGACTGAGCTGTTTTCCTTTACCATAAAAAATTTGTATATATTTTTTGATTTTATTAAATCTATAATCTATAAGATTAAGTGTATAAACTTATTACTCTTTTTTTTCTTCAATGTCCCTTAAACCATATGATAACTTTAATTATAAAATAGTTTGCTAATCCAAACAAAAGAAATAGAAGTATAATTATTTTTATAAAAATATTTTTTTTATTAAAAAAATTTTATTTTATAATATATTTTATTACTCTTAATTTTGCATTTTATTTTTATTGTAAAATAATTTATTTCTATGTAATATAAATTATTTACTGCTTATTGAATTTGTGTATTATTTGTTGTATTAAATGTATTGTTATTTATAATTTATTTAAATATTTAATTGCTTGACAATATCACACTACCACACCACACTATCAATGTACTCGTAAAAATATATGTATGTTCTAATTAACTATTTCAATATATTTAATATTTTAATCAATTTTAAATAGGCGTAATGGAGCCTCCGGAACATCAGCACAACCGCTGCGTCCTAATGAGGATGGCAGCCATCATTTACAGGAATATACTTATAAGAAGATAACCGCCTGCGATGTTTGCTCACAAATTCTAAGAGGTATTGAAAAATTAAATAAAATTAATATTTTTTTATTAAATAATATTTGATATTCGTGTTATAAATAAAAACAACAAAAAAAAAAACCTGCTAAAATCCTAATGCTGATAAGACCGAGCCTTGTTTATGTTTACATAATATAACATAGATGCCATAGATCTACCAAAACATTGTTTTGAGAAGATTTCTAAAAAATCCATGATATCTAAGAAATAATAAAATCCATAAAAATTTAATATTCGAAAGATTCAAACAGTCTATTAAGGATAGAACTTAAAAGCTGTTTTCAAGAAGAGATGTTCATTCTCATCCATCACTAAGTAGTCAAACAAATCAAGAGCACATTTGTTGTCTACAATTTTAAATAACTTTAATACTAATTCACAGACGAAAATTGATATTCCAATATCGGTTTTGTGTTCTACGGGAACAAATTAGTACCTTATCTGACCAATTGACCATACCTGCACTTTTTCCCTCTATCATTTTACTCGGAATCCGTATTGGATAAACCATTAAAATGTTGCGAATTCCATTGAGTACTGATAAGCAACATTTGAAGCATTAGTCTATGTCTTAGATACATGCACCAATACCGTGCTAAGCTTGTGTTATTGAAACTAATTTTTGTCAGTTTCTTATTATTTCACTATCAAGTTCACTTAATATATAATGGTAGAAAAAAAGCATAAACATAAAGTTAAATATTAATGTTATTAACGACTATATATTAGAGTTTACATTTTATATAAGGGTTTGCTTAGCGTTCAAAAAGTATTTCCCAAATAGCTATGTGGAATTACCCAAAAAATATCTTTAATTGAAAATGAATTTTTTTTGGTGTAACTCATCATTTCATATAATGGATATGATATATCTTTTCGATATATTTTTCTAGTCATATTTGACTTTTCATGAATTTAATGGATGAATTCTATTTCCAGTTCTGACCACATAGTGAATAGTTTGCATATTAAAAGACCAAAAGACAAACAGACAAACTAACATCGTTATTTACTTAATATTGCTATGTGATTGAAAAATATATGTAGTTAAGATGCAATCAATCTTACATCCAATTGCAAACCTTTTTAAAATCATAGAACACTTTTTGCATATTATATATATATGTATGTATATGAAAAATAGGTTGTATGAAAATAAGATTTCAATAAAAATTGAAACGAACCACTGCTACTGCATTGATTTTTTCACAGTACAAATAAATGGCTTTCACAGTAGTGTTTAAATAGATGTGACACTGAATACACTTTAATATGAAAAAATAATATTTATTGAGTGAAGTATTTATTTTTTGCAGGACATACACGTCAGGGCTTACGTTGCCGCATCTGTAAGCTCAATTCACATGGCGATTGCGCATCCCAATTGCCGCGTTGTCAGCCAAAGCAAAAATTGCTCAGGCGTCAGAAGAGCACATCTGAGCTCGAAAATCGCGTTGATATCGAAGAAGAAAGTAAGTACTGACAGTTGCCAAATAGAATAAAAATATTAAAAAGAATAAGTGAATAAGAGATAAAAAATATAATGAAAAAGAAAATCAAAAAGGCAAGTTGGCCGGATATATGTAATGGCTTAGCTATTATGTTTTGAATTGACAGGTCAAATTAAAAAAAAAAATTTTATAAGAAAAAAAAAATATTTTTATATTTACAATAAAATAAAGTTGCAAAAGTGATTATTTAAAAAAAATAAAAAAATAATAATATATAAATAAATAGGCAGTTAAAAGAAATTTCTATAAGTTCCAGAAAAGATATGAATAATAATTTACGGCGTAAAAATATTATATTAAAGCAACAGTTTTCAATATAAAACTTATTGCTTGCTTAACTAACTATTAGATATATTTGCATATAATTAAAAATTTAACAATTTGACTGAATTTAGTTTAAGGGATATTTTTTTAATTACTACGAACATGAATTGACATGTTTAGAATTTGTAAAAATAATTACTAACAAAATTATTGCATGATTTTATTTTTTATTTTATTAATTTCTATTTATAATTAACTGTAATTTTATTATTAATTAACATAAACTAAAATACGAAAAACTAAGTTATTGTGTATAAATTATATTGTATCCTCTACATATACCTTTTAAAATATAACAAACTAACATTTGCCACATGCATAAGAGTAACACTCTTTCAAATATTTTAAGTAATTTTTAATATAAATAATTATAGACTCAAATACAATATATATTATTAACTCACATACATGCCACAACTAACTTAGCTCATATTCCGTAAAGAATTTTAAAACAAGATTTTATATAGTATTCTTTGGTATTATTTAGTTTATCTTTATTTTATTTCAATAAAAACTTAAAACAATATTAAATATAAAAATCTAATATAAAAAGAAATGTATTTATTTATATATAAAATTTTCTTGGAATTCTTGGAATCGTTTTGAGATTTTTATTTTAGTTTTCATTTATTATTTTATTTTGTTATTTTATATTTTTTACTCTAACGTACTTATATTGTTACATTTATCATTATAAAATATAAAACAAACAAAACAGCTTAAGTATTTTTAAAAAATATAAAAGTATTTGTCCTTGTACTATGTATAAATAAAAAAAAGTCCCGAAACAAAACATAGAAATACAAAGGACTTTTTCGACAATTTTTATTTTTTCTTGATTTCGAAGTAAAAGTAAAACTTTTCGCAGGTTCCACTTTGTTATATACAACGGTGTTTTTCTTTCCAGTTATTTGTACAAACACAGTCCCCAGTAAAAACCTATTTTAATATGATATTTTTGTTGTTGTGTAAGTATTTAAAAATGTGGCTACGAACGCCAGAAGTATGCAATTGAGAAAATGCGATTTTGTGCTAGATTGATTGTTCCATAGCTAAAGTGCAACTATTTTTCTCTATTATTTTATTTTTTTTCTATTTTTTCTTGCTTTACTTCTATGATTGTCAATTTATAGAAAACGAAAATTTTATTTCTATTTATTTATGACTCTACAGTCGACACTGGGAACTTGTCCCAATAGAACTGTATTGGGACAGTTCTATGTCCCAGTTCACTGTCCCATTTCTTATCACATAACACATATACACATCTTTATATAAAATAAGTACGAACAATAAAAAAATGTATTTGGTACGCAATACTCAATGACAGAAAGAATGTGATAAAGTAATACCAATTTATAAAAAAAAATAACTTAAAATTTTGAAAAAAAACCTCAAATCCAATTATTAGTCACGTCATTTTGACAACGAATTTAGGAAAGTCAGCACTTTTTTCGCCTACTTTACTCCATATAATAATACAGCGTATATGATATAACCCGTATGAGATATAGTTGTATATGATATATTTAGTAACTATGTACTCTCCATGTAGTGCGTCTACTTTATGTTAATGGGTTTCATGTAAACATGTCAAATTTTAAAGCTTATTCCTCAAAAATTAGGCCATCTTGATATATAGTGTAGTGGAGAAGATTTCAGAGTACACGTGACTATAATTAACATTTTTTTCAAATGGATATTTGTTTTCATATAACAATTTATAATTTCAAAAACCGATATTTAAGAAACTTAGCTATTTCAGGGTATAGAATAGTGCAAAATGTTTTAAAATAGTTGAATCTATATAAATTTGTAACTTCAAGTTTAAGGTCAGATAAATTTGCTAAATTAATTAACTCTTTGTCAAAGAACTTTGAAAAACATAATAGACGGAGTCTACTATTGCACATAATAAATAAAATATAACATTTGCTTAAAAAAGAAACTTTATCGTTATAACAGGGTTGAGTTATAAAACCCAACGATAGGCGCGCACTGACTCAGTTGGCTCTTGTGGCTCAGTCCGTTATTCATTTTGTTTGAAAATCATAAATGCAAGCTAGTAATAATAGTCCATAGTAATTCTAAACTAATGCTCATAACAATTTTAATGTATGTTATGCTAATAAAAAAAAAGATACAGCGAAAAAATGCGTTGTGGATAACTCCAAACGACCACGAAGCGAAATTTATGATATAGAATATATTAAAAAAGCCAGAACCCGTTATAATAATTCAGAAGTTTATCAAAAAAGAAAAAATTTATGTTATAGGGCATATAAAAAAGCCAAAACGCATTGTAATAATGCAGAAATGTATAAACTAAAAGATTTTTTATGATGAATCTTGTTGTGTATAGCGCAACTATGTAAATGTAAACAAAAACAAATAATAAATTATGTCATGTATTTTTGAAAGTGCTTATGCACAAATTATTTTATATTAACTAATGTAATGCGATCGCACACGGAAGAACCACCGCAATGCAAGTAGAATATTTGGTCATAGCAAGTATGCAATTGCTATTTGACACTTTTCTTTTCTGTGCTACTATTCTGCACTTGTCGATATGACACACTTGAATGTGTCATAATATTTTCTAAGCATTGACGTGGGTCAACCTTTTTAGTGCCGCCGCAATTAAAATTATTAGGAAAATATTTGTAAATTATTGTAAAACATTTTTGTATAAATAGTTTGGAAAATTGTTAATAAAATTCAGATTTTAAACTGAGCTCGAACAGCTTAAACAAAAGTCTCAAAACTTATTTTGTCTCGGCATTCTTGGATGCCTAATAATGAGCAGATTTCTTCCTGCTAATCCTAATGAGAAGAAACTAATAAATTCGAAAATAAAAATCTTACAAAAATAAAATAAAAATAAAAATAATATATTTTGTATATGAAAACAAAATTTATTATTACATGGCGATCCTGACCACTCGAATCTGATCGAAGTCAAGCCAAAAGAAAAAAAAAAAGGGAAGTTCTAGGATCTAAATTCTCTCAAAAAAATTATTATATTATATTTTCTCCCAAAACAACATACGTCAATTTTGTATGTCTTTACTTGAGGAATCTAAAAATATTTCCCAAGTTTGGGAAAAATTTCTGAATGTATTTGATGACGTTGAAGAGTACATCCCTCAATGTATAAATGGTCTTCCAATAGAAGCTCCAAAATACATACCGGTGGACAAGACAGCTGGACCTAAGCCGTTAACAATCGAGCAGTATAAAGCGAGGCAGCAGAAGCCAAAAGCAACACCAGTACCGAAGACACCAATAAAACCTAAAAGAAAAAGGGGCGGAAAGCAATACAATAAAAGAAAACTAATAGCAGTCCTATATAGAGAATTGAATCTTGCCACATCGTCAGAAGACCAATTGTCAATAAAAAGAAAAATAAGAGAGACAAGGAATGGGCAGTCAACCCACCAAGGAAGAGGTGATAAACAACACCAACAACAACAACAATAACAACAGTAATAACAGCAGCAACGAGTTAGCTGATTCTAAAACAATTTTGTATTTTATATGTATTTTATTGTTGTATTTAGTACTATCCAAAGTAAACAATCATTATAAAAAATATGTCAAAAGACATGTTATTTTAAGCAATAATATGGTTTAAATTTGCAAAGAAAAAAAAAAAAAATTTCTTATTTCAAAAAAAAATATATATGTTTTTAAAAAAAAAAAAAAAAAATTTTTTTATAAATATGAATAACTTTAATTGTTTTGTTTGTGGTAAAAGTTACCAAACAAGTAGAAGATTAAACAGACATTTAGATAGAAAACATATTAAATTAATTAATTATGTTAACCATTTAATAAAAAAATTTTTTTTATAATTTTTTGTAAAAGTACACTAGAACTAATGTATCATAAGAAAATATAACACATATATAACATTTACAATAATAACCATAATAATTATAAGTCTAATTATATTGTATTTAATAATAAGACTAGAAGGTCATAAAAATAAGAGAATGTACTTCAAAAATTTTTACTTTATGAACTATAAATAAATATATATATGGAATTCACTGAAGCTAAACAGATATTAGAGAAGCTTAAGAAAAACCCTAATAGGTTATATTCTAGGGAATTTATAGAAAAAACAAAGGAAGAATTAGAAAATATCTGGTTAAAATATTTACCTCTAATAAAGGAGTCTGACTTAGAAGCTTATAAACAAGCATTTAGTAATTTAAAAAATAATATAGAAAAATATCTCAAACAAAAAGCAGACATGGCTAGTTTTGATATTTCGACAGCTTCGAAAATAATACCCCAATTCAGTGGTGAACAACAATCACTATCTACTTTTCTTGGCATGATTGAATTTTATCATGACACCCTTAAAGAAGGAGTCGATAGAGAATCCTTGATTAAATTTGTCTTAGCAACCCGAATAACTGAGAAAGTTAAAAACAGAATTTTAACTGTTGTAAACCCATCTACACTTATAGCGTTGAAACAAATATTACATGACGCATATAAACCAAAGAAAAATACAGCACATATTCAAGGTGAACTTTCAAGATTATACCAAGGTAATATGAGCATAAACTCATATGCTTCTAAAATAGAATCCCTGATAGCAACTCTAAATGATATTCAGATAACTGAACGAGGAGAACAGAACAGAGCGCTTATATTATCCATAAATGATGAAACTGGATTGAATACTTTTAAAAATGGCTTATCAGAACCATTTAGATCCGTGGTAATTGCAGCTCAACCAACAAAATTAATTGACGCAGTTAAATTAGCATCAAGCATCGATAATCCACAACAACATAGTCTGATGCACTACCGTTCACATAATCAAAACACAAGATGGCAAAATAATCAACGGTCTAACCAGAATAGAAACAATTATAGAAGCAACCAGAACAGGAATCAAAGAAATGGAAATAATCAACAAACCAGTTCATTTAGAACTAGTCAACCCCAAAATAACAATCACCAACAATTTGGACAACAACGATCGAATAATTACCAGCGATCAAATAATTATCAACGATTTAATAATCACCAATGGTCAAATAATGGCAGACAACAGAATAATAGAGGAACAGACACAAGAAATAATAGGATACGTGTCATGAACAGGGAACAGGGAAACGAGTACAACCCCGGTACCAACAGAGAAACTACAGAATAGGCTACGCGGGGACAACAATAAATGATAATGGAGAATCAATACCCAATTATATTATACTACAGACTTTAAATAAAAAATTAAAATTCTTGTTAGATACTGGCGCAGATGTGTCAATATGTAAAAAACATTGTACAAATGACGAAGACATTGCAGGCGAACAATTATGTAAACTCACGGGAATAACTGACAGTTCAATTACAACATTAGGTACTACAAATTTAAATTTTAAAATAGTGAACGATTGCTTAAAGCATAAATTTCAAGTAGTAGGTGACGAATTTCCAATTCCTACTGATGGCATTCTAGGACGTGACTTTTTCAATAAATATTTTTCAAAAATTGATTACGAAACTTACACTTTTTCAATACATACGAATAAAACCGAATACATTTTACCGATATTAAATAAAATCTTTAGAATCACAATACCACCTAGATCAGAGATAATTCATTCGATTAAAATAGAAATTCCAGAAGATAGTATTATTTGCAATAAAGAAATAATAAAAGATGTATTTATCGCAAATACAATAATTCCACAACATGGAATAAAACATATAAGAATCTTAAATATTTCTAATGAAGAAAAAATTATTGAAGAATTTTCAAAATCGGATTTAGAAATAATACCTTTAAGACATTTTAATATAATTTCAAACAATAAACTCAAACATTCCAATGAACGTTGGAATAAACTTAAAAACTTACTTAAATTAGATAATGAAGACAGTAATGCATGCAAATCCATAGAAGAAATTTGCAAGAATTTTCAAGATATATTCCATATTGAAGGAGACAAATTAACGACCAATAATTTCTACAAGCAACATTTACAAACAATTGATAACTCTCCCGTTTATATAAAAAATTACAGACTTCCACAATCTCAACAGCAGGAAATAACCGATCAAGTAAAAGATTTATTAAAAACAAATGTTATTGAACCATCCACAAGTCCATATAACTCTGCACTTTTAGTTGTACCAAAGCATAGTACTGATGATAAAAAACAATGGAGACTTGTAGTAGACTACAGGCAACTCAATAAAAAATTGGTTAGTGATAAATTTCCACTTACACAATTGGAAGACGTACTAGATAGGATAGGAAGAGCTAAATACTTTTCTACATTGGATATGACAAGTTCGTTCCATCAAATAGAATTGGAAAAAGATTCTAGACCATTAACAGCATTTTCCACTAGTAATGGACATTATCAGTTCAAAAGATTACCTTTCGGTTTGAAAATATCCTCCAATAGTTTTCAAAGAATGCTTACAATAGCACTCTCAGGTTTAGACTCTAGTGCATTTTTGTACGTAGATGATATCATTATATTTGGTTGTTCTTTGCAACATCACAACTCCAATCTAATCAAAGTTTTTGAACGTTTAAGAAGCTACAATTTAAAATTAAACCCAAAGAAATGCAATTTTGTGAAACCCGAAGTAATTTACTTAGGACATTTAATCACTAAAGAAGGTGTAACTGCAGATCCAAATAAATGTAAAGTAGTAAATGATTACCCAATACCAGCAAATGCCGATGAAGTTAGACGATTTGTAGCATTTTGCAATTACTGTAGAAGATTTGTAAAAGACTTTGCAAAAATTGCAAAACCATTAAATGAACTTTTGAAAAAAAATATACAATTCATTTGGTCCGAAGATTGTAAATTAGCATTTGATAAATTAAGAATGTCAATAGTAAGTCCTCCAATACTACAGTACCCAGATTTTACTAAAGAATTTATACTCACTACAGACGCATCAAATTATGCGTTAGGAGCAGTTTTATCCCAAGGAGACATTGGAAACGATCTACCAATATCGTATGCCAGCCGTTCTCTTAATAAACACGAGTTAAATAAACCGATTATAGAAAAAGAACTTTTGGCAATACACTGGGGAATTAACCATTTTAGACCATATTTATATGGAAGAAAGTTTACAGTGGTAACAGACCACAGACCTTTAGTATCACTATTTTCACACAAAAACCCTTCGTCGAAGTTAACAAGAATAAGAGTAGATCTAATGGATTATGATTTTAACATAATTTTTAAACAAGGAAAAATGAATACAAATACTGATGCATTATCCAGAATCAGAATGGATTCGGATACACTTAAAGAAATGATTCCGAAAAATATTAATATTGTGACCAGAAGTAAAACGAAAACGAATAATGAAATGAATAAAGAAGAAAACGTAATCAAGCAGAATCAGAGTACAAATTACTCAGGGAATGGCCAACTCTACATGTGGAATTGTATTTCGATTTCTGATATTAGAAGATTACCTATATTAAAATTTGAGCTCAATAAAGAAGAGAATAAGAAAAGTTTGCCAATTATAAAGATTGAGAAAAATATTGTTAAAGTACAGTGTAGCAATAAGCCCAACTTGATTTTAGAATTAGTCTTGGATACGCTCACAAAAGTATTGAACAAAAATAATCTCAATAAAGTAGCATTATCTACTAAAGATATAGTATTCGAATACATTGATGAAAAAGAATTAATGAAAATATTTAATAGCATGCAAAAAGAAATAAAGAATAAAGGTCAGCAAACACCTATACGTATATTATTATATAATCCACCAAGGAATGTCGTGGATAAATCGGAACAAATTGAATTAATAAAGAATTACCATACAAGTATTCACGGAGGTCACACCGGAATAAGAAGAACTATAGCTAAATTAAAACAGAAATACGTATGGAAAGGAATGAATAAAATGATAAAAGATTATATTTTAAAATGTGCATCATGTAATAAGAATAAAATAATAAGACATCATAAAGAAAAATTTGTCGTAACTAACACTCCAACTTCACCGTTTGAAGTAATACAGATGGACACTGTAGGTCCACTAAGAATATCTAATGGGTACAGATACATTCTCACTATACAATGCGAATTAACTAAATATGTAGTCGCATTTCCTATACAGACAAAAGAAGCTCAAGAGATAGCAAAAGTCATGGTAGAAAAATTTATTTTTAGATATGGTAATGTTAAGAAAATAAAAACAGATAGAGGTACAGAATTCCTCAATGAATTAATAAATGATATATGTAAGTTATTAGGTATAGAACATTTAAAATCCACTGCTTATCATCACGAAACATTAGGTTCTATAGAAAGAAACCATAGAGTATTAAACGAATATATGTTATCGTTTACAAACAATTTTGATTGGGATACTTGGATCCCATACTACACATTTTCATATAATATTACACCTCATTGTGTAACAAATTATTCACCTTTCGAATTAGTATATGGTAGAGTCGCGAATCTTCCAAACGAGATAATAGAAGGTAGAAAATTTTATAATTATGATTCTTACGTTACTGAGTTAAAAACAAAACTACAGTATGCGCATAAAGCAGTAAATGAGATATTAATAAAAGAAAAATATTCTCAAAAAATTAAACAAGATGCTAATGCATCAGAAAATTTATTTAATGTAGGAGATTTAGTTTATTTAAGAGTAGAAAATAGAAGGAAACATGAGAATCCATATCATGGTCCATATAAGA
>NC_051847.1:71109900-71115356 GCF_002237135.1 Teleopsis dalmanni | reverse complement strand
ATGATTTTCAAACAAAATGAATAATGGACTGAGCCACAAGAGCCAACTGAGTCACTGCGCGCCTATCGTTGGGTTTTATAACCCAACTCTGTTATTTTATTTAATATGTGCATAGTAGACTCCGTCTATAGTTTTTTTCTAAGTTCTTCGACAAAGAATTAATTAATTTAGCAAATTTATGTGACTTTAAACTTGAAGTTACAAATTTATATAGACTCAACTATTTTAAAACAATTTCCACTATTCTACATCCTGAAATAGCTAAGTTTTTTAAATATCAGGTTTTGAAATTACAAATTGTTATATGAAAACAAATATCCATTTGAATAAAATGTTAAATATAGTCACGTGTACTCTGAAATCTTCTCCACTACACTATACGACAATATGGCTTAATTTTTGAGGAATGAGCTTTAAAATTTGACATGTCTACATGAAACCCATTAACACATAGTTACTAAATATATCATATACAACTATATCTCATACGGGTTTTATCATATACGCTGTATTATTATATAGAGTAAAGTAGGCGAAAAAAGTGCTGACTTCCCTAAATTCGTTGTCAAAATGACGTGACTAATAATTGGATTAGGGGTTTTTTTTTCAAAATTTTAAGTTATATTTCTTTATAAATTGGTATTACTTTATCACATTCTTTCTGTCATTGAGTATTGCGTACCAAATACATTTTTTTATTGTTCGTACTTATTTTATATAAAGATGTGTATATGTTTTATGTGATAAGAAATGGGACAGTGATATTGGGACAGTCCTATTGGGACAAGTTCCCTGTGTCGACTGTAGAGTCATAAATAAATAGAAATAAAATTTTCGTTTTCTATAAATTGACAATCATAGAAGTAAAGCAAGAAAAAATAGAAAAATATAAAATAATAGAGAAAAATAGTTGCACTTTAGCTATGGAACAATCAATCTAGCACAAAATCGCATTTTCTCAATTGCATACTTCTGGCGTTCGTAGCCACATTTTTAAATACTTACACAACAACAAAAATATCATATTAAAATAGGTTTTTACTGGGGACTGTGTTTGTACAAATAACTGGAAAGAAAAACACCGTTGTATATAACAAAGTGGAACCTGCGAAAAGTTTTACTTTTACTTCGAAATCAAGAAAAAATAAAAATTGTCGAAAAAGTCCTTTGTATTTCTATGTTTTGTTTCGGGACTTTTTTTATTTATACATAGTACAAGGACAAATACTTTTATATTTTTTAAAAATACTTAAGCTGTTTTGTTTGTTTTATATTTTATAATGATAAATGTAACAATATAAGTACGTTAGAGTAAAAAATATAAAATAACAAAATAAAATAATAAATGAAAACTAAAATAAAAATCTCAAAACGATTCCAAGAATTCCAAGAAAATTTTATATATAAATAAATACATTTCTTTTTATATTAGATTTTTATATTTAATATTGTTTTAAGTTTTTATTGAAATAAAATAAAGATAAACTAAATAATACCAAAGAATACTATATAAAATCTTGTTTTAAAATTCTTTACGGAATATGAGCTAAGTTAGTTGTGGCATGTATGTGAGTTAATAATATATATTGTATTTGAGTCTATAATTATTTATATTAAAAATTACTTAAAATATTTGAAAGAGTGTTACTCTTATGCATGTGGCAAATGTTAGTTTGTTATATTTTAAAAGGTATATGTAGAGGATACAATATAATTTATACACAATAACTTAGTTTTTCGTATTTTAGTTTATGTTAATTAATAATAAAATTACAGTTAATTATAAATAGAAATTAATAAAATAAAAAATAAAATCATGCAATAATTTTGTTAGTAATTATTTTTACAAATTCTAAACATGTCAATTCATGTTCGTAGTAATTAAAAAAATATCCCTTAAACTAAATTCAGTCAAATTGTTAAATTTTTAATTATATGCAAATATATCTAATAGTTAGTTAAGCAAGCAATAAGTTTTATATTGAAAACTGTTGCTTTAATATAATATTTTTACGCCGTAAATTATTATTCATATCTTTTCTGGAACTTATAGAAATTTCTTTTAACTGCCTATTTATTTATATATTATTATTTTTTTATTTTTTTTAAATAATCACTTTTGCAACTTTATTTTATTGTAAATATAAAAATATTTTTTTTTTCTTATAAAATTTTTTTTTTTAATTTGACCTGTCAATTCAAAACATAATAGCTAAGCCATTACATATATCCGGCCAACTTGCCTTTTTGATTTTCTTTTTCATTATATTTTTTATCTCTTATTCACTTATTCTTTTTAATATTTTTATTCTATTTGGCAACTGTCAGTACTTACTTTCTTCTTCGATATCAACGCGATTTTCGAGCTCAGATGTGCTCTTCTGACGCCTGAGCAATTTTTGCTTTGGCTGACAACGCGGCAATTGGGATGCGCAATCGCCATGTGAATTGAGCTTACAGATGCGGCAACGTAAGCCCTGACGTGTATGTCCTGCAAAAAATAAATACTTCACTCAATAAATATTATTTTTTCATATTAAAGTGTATTCAGTGTCACATCTATTTAAACACTACTGTGAAAGCCATTTATTTGTACTGTGAAAAAATCAATGCAGTAGCAGTGGTTCGTTTCAATTTTTATTGAAATCTTATTTTCATACAACCTATTTTTCATATACATACATATATATATAATATGCAAAAAGTGTTCTATGATTTTAAAAAGGTTTGCAATTGGATGTAAGATTGATTGCATCTTAACTACATATATTTTTCAATCACATAGCAATATTAAGTAAATAACGATGTTAGTTTGTCTGTTTGTCTTTTGGTCTTTTAATATGCAAACTATTCACTATGTGGTCAGAACTGGAAATAGAATTCATCCATTAAATTCATGAAAAGTCAAATATGACTAGAAAAATATATCGAAAAGATATATCATATCCATTATATGAAATGATGAGTTACACCAAAAAAAATTCATTTTCAATTAAAGATATTTTTTGGGTAATTCCACATAGCTATTTGGGAAATACTTTTTGAACGCTAAGCAAACCCTTATATAAAATGTAAACTCTAATATATAGTCGTTAATAACATTAATATTTAACTTTATGTTTATGCTTTTTTTCTACCATTATATATTAAGTGAACTTGATAGTGAAATAATAAGAAACTGACAAAAATTAGTTTCAATAACACAAGCTTAGCACGGTATTGGTGCATGTATCTAAGACATAGACTAATGCTTCAAATGTTGCTTATCAGTACTCAATGGAATTCGCAACATTTTAATGGTTTATCCAATACGGATTCCGAGTAAAATGATAGAGGGAAAAAGTGCAGGTATGGTCAATTGGTCAGATAAGGTACTAATTTGTTCCCGTAGAACACAAAACCGATATTGGAATATCAATTTTCGTCTGTGAATTAGTATTAAAGTTATTTAAAATTGTAGACAACAAATGTGCTCTTGATTTGTTTGACTACTTAGTGATGGATGAGAATGAACATCTCTTCTTGAAAACAGCTTTTAAGTTCTATCCTTAATAGACTGTTTGAATCTTTCGAATATTAAATTTTTATGGATTTTATTATTTCTTAGATATCATGGATTTTTTAGAAATCTTCTCAAAACAATGTTTTGGTAGATCTATGGCATCTATGTTATATTATGTAAACATAAACAAGGCTCGGTCTTATCAGCATTAGGATTTTAGCAGGTTTTTTTTTTTGTTGTTTTTATTTATAACACGAATATCAAATATTATTTAATAAAAAAATATTAATTTTATTTAATTTTTCAATACCTCTTAGAATTTGTGAGCAAACATCGCAGGCGGTTATCTTCTTATAAGTATATTCCTGTAAATGATGGCTGCCATCCTCATTAGGACGCAGCGGTTGTGCTGATGTTCCGGAGGCTCCATTACGCCTATTTAAAATTGATTAAAATATTAAATATATTGAAATAGTTAATTAGAACATACATATATTTTTACGAGTACATTGATAGTGTGGTGTGGTAGTGTGATATTGTCAAGCAATTAAATATTTAAATAAATTATAAATAACAATACATTTAATACAACAAATAATACACAAATTCAATAAGCAGTAAATAATTTATATTACATAGAAATAAATTATTTTACAATAAAAATAAAATGCAAAATTAAGAGTAATAAAATATATTATAAAATAAAATTTTTTTAATAAAAAAAATATTTTTATAAAAATAATTATACTTCTATTTCTTTTGTTTGGATTAGCAAACTATTTTATAATTAAAGTTATCATATGGTTTAAGGGACATTGAAGAAAAAAAAGAGTAATAAGTTTATACACTTAATCTTATAGATTATAGATTTAATAAAATCAAAAAATATATACAAATTTTTTATGGTAAAGGAAAACAGCTCAGTCAGTTCTGCAAGTTTGGTATACTGGTACAGGTCTTGAATAATGAGGGAAAATGCTTCAACTTTACATCAATTTGATAGAAAGAGAATTTGGTGTATAAAATAATAATTGTAGATTTTCACGTCTATTCCATTATTGGTCAATTTAAATGAAAAAGTAAGTTTCATGTATTAAGTTTTTATAATTTATATTAATTATTAATATTCTTTTTATTATTAAATTTAAGAACGTTTAATTTTATTTTATTTCATTTTATTTTCATACCCTTTATGCAGAAGATTTACTAGGTTTGTCACGATTGAAGGAATTGTCATAGATCCCATAAAGTATACAAAATCTTAATTGGTCCAACAAACTAAGTTCATTTGACTCTATTCATCTGTTGGTTTCATCCTAAATTACTTTTTCAGTTTTTAAGAAAATTTGTACATATACTTTTCAGAAGTAAACCTTCGTCATATGACCGATTGGTTAAAATCGGAGCAATATATACTAAAACTACCACCATATTCTGTATAACACACTAATAATGTTTGTTACATTTATAATAAAGATATTCAAATGAAATTTAGAACTAACTGTACTTTCAATCATAATACCCATTATGTAAAATTTTATTAATATCGGTTCAAATTAAGATATGACTTCTACTTCAATGGGAAACAAAATATGTCGATTTAATTTAATTGCAAATATCGTTGTTTCTAATATATTATATATATATAATTATATATTAAAGATAATGGTATGTTATCTTCTTGTTTTATTTATTATTCTCTAAGAATAATCTCATTTAAACTCATTTTATTTTATTTCATTTTATATTATTAAATTTTATTTTATTTTTTGTTTTGTATTTAATTTTGTTTTGTTTTATTTTGATTTTTTTTTTGAATTATTTTATTTTAATTTTTATTTCAATTATTTTATTTTATGTTATTTTATTTTATTGCATTTTATTTAATTTTAATTTATTTTATTTTATTTTAATTTATTTCGTCTTTTTAATGTAATTATTTTATTTATTTATT
>NC_051847.1:71097505-71109800 GCF_002237135.1 Teleopsis dalmanni | reverse complement strand
TATTAAATTAAATTATTTAAATATATATATTAAATGATTTTAAACCATTAACGAAAGGAATGGTTCTCCATAAAAAATTTAATATTTTCATATTAAATAAAAAGAAATGATAATTTAAATTCCAAAATAAAAATTAATCAATAAAATTTTTATATTTTTTGTTTATTTATTTATGTATATAAATTTTAAGAATTTTATATTAAATAAAATTCTTTAAATATATGTATTAAATGATTCTAAACCTTGAACGAAAGGAATGGTTTTCCATAAAAAGTTCAATATTTTTATATTAAATAAAAAGAAATGATAATTTCAATTTTGAAATAAAAATTAATCGATATGACTTTTATATTTTTTTTTTTCCTAGACAAGAAAGTAGTTTTTAACTTCACTGGATATAATTTCCATTGTGGCATTGCACAAAAAAAATAAGCCATATACTTATTGCTATCCTTGTATACATTATCTTGTTTTCTATACCCAAAATAACGACATATATTGCCTTCAGGATTGCAACTTTATCCTTTAAGTTGACTTATCTCTTGTCTGCGTCTAACTTCTTTTATTTTCTCCCCGCTTCACTATCTTCCTTTATCTGTCGTAACAATAAAATTGCTACTAATTATATCCTTTGTGTGCCTTAATCACATCATGTGTATATATGTATATATATATATAAAGAAACGCCGAATATGCGAATAGGAAAATTTACAGCCATGCCTTTATCTAATATCACATTAATTGACTTTGAATGTTTATCTTCAAGAATAATGTGTACATTAAACTTTGAGTAATTTGTTTGCGCACCAAATACGTGCCGACGAAGTCTAAGTCTGCGAAATTCACAATTATTTTCTAATATGAAAATGTAAAGGAGTTAATGTGAAATAATTATATACTTTATACTTAACTATAAATTAAATAAAATAAATATTAAATTTGAATTAAAGACTATTAAGCTTTAATATAAATACACACAATGATGTTAATTATTGCCTGCCTTTTATTAACATTAAATTTTAATTATTTCAACAAAAATTTATTTTTAAACTTTCCATATATGTTATATATAGTATTAAGTTCTAATTAATAAACTTTCTTCAAATTAATACGATTTTGTTTGTCAATTTTCATTAAATTGCTTTTTATTACAGTTTCTGTCTAAATCGCACAATTTGTATCTTGTATCTTTACTTTTTGAATTAGTTTTCTTCCTTTCACAAATAAACCAAACCTCTATTATTTTGTTTTATTTCGAAGCTACGCGATCTCATTGAGGATTACGGCAAATCCTTACTTTCATTAGATTTGTCAATTTGTTGATTTTTGTTTTTGTTCCTTTAAGTAGAGAAGTGCCTTGAATATATGAATACCCATATGAAATGTAAAAGAAGGATTAACTTGACATTAAATTTATACTATCGTATTATATATTAATTCTATATTGTGTGGCATTTAAATGCAAAATAGCTTGACATAAATTAAAGACAATTAAACTCAGATAATCGCAGTGATTTGGTGACTTCAGAAAAGTCATTCGCTCTAAAAGATAATGTCGAATTTATTAAGCATACGTTGAAAGATTGCTAGTAAATTTAAAGTATTCATTTAAAGTTTTAATAACCATTAAAGAACTATAACCAATATTTGAATAAATTTTCTAACAAATAATTTTTAATTACTGATACAAGTGAATTAATTTCAAAAATATATAAACTTCTGCCACTGAGTTCATCCAACACATTAGGAAAATATTTATTAGAATTTGAAACCCGTACTTTTGTTCAAAAATGTTAATGGGCTTTTGCAAAAAATTCATTATGATTCAATATTTAAACTCCTATTAAACTGACACACTGCACTGTTTTTTAATTTAATTTATCACTGATATATATTATTGATTACTTTTTTTTATAAAATTTGAACACATTAACCATATATCACGAGAACTCAAAATGTACAAAAAATTAAGTTCGACGACGTCATGAACGGACCTGCAGTTCGGGTAGTTACTGTGAATAGATATGTTTATATGTAAGGAGTACTATATGCACACGTCTATATCTTGAACATATTAATATAAGTATAACAAGCTACATATATTAAGTATAAGGAACAAGAAAATAGAAAGTCCACGTTATAAATACGAGTAGAGCTACAGTTCATGCCCACATTTATGAGATACAAGAAACTACTTGGCTTATAACTATATTCTGACCAAAGTCAAGCATAGAAAGGTCTTCTTTCCTTTCAAGAGATTTCATGCAGAAGCCTGTTGAGAACTTTGTTACGATGAATACGATGTTAGATTCAAAAAATATACTGATTCAATCTATAATAGAATAAATAGCTTTTACGAATAGTTAAACTCACTCTTATTGTTTACGTTGCGATTATCTAGACTACATATAATCCAGAAACCTGAAAAATAATTTATACTATTCTCAAGACACAGCACAACACATGTGTTTTAAACAGCAGATGTGAAAAAAGTATGCATATCGATATATATATTATGTAAAAAGAACTTAAGATCTTGTCTCAAAAGCTATACAAAAGCGTTTCTTTGAAAGGAATAGAATAAACACCGAAAATCAAATATGGAATATTGGAAATATTAAAAACTCTTGTCCCTTGCTGCTAACACTTAGAATATTGATATTAGTAAAAATTACGGATGAAACTTATACTCAATCCAATATTACTCCTCTGAATAGTAACCTAAATTAATATAGATAGTTAACAAAGCGGAAAAAGCACTCTAATAGAATGGTGCGTTACTATAAGGAAGAACCCATCTATGGCATACATGGATAAAGAGAGTATGTCGAAAATACTAAAGAACTTGATATTCTCTGCTGGAGAAGCAGAGAACAATACTAATAACTACAATATCTTCCTTAAGGACTTGATCAATGCTTATCTATACATTGATGATGTTGAGAGTACTACTCTGGTACGACTGAGTACTACTGGAACGACTGAGACTATGTCCCGGAGCCACTCGTTAATTTCGATGAACAAGAGACGTTTACCACCTCTCAAAGAGATTTTACAAGCAGATTTTCGTGGGCTACCATAACAACAGAGTCTTACTCTTTATATTCTTTTTATATGCAACTATTTATAATACGAACAAAAACTGAAATATTAATAATTACTTAAAATACATTATATAAATATTCAAATATACTATTCTTGTTTTTTTAGTTTAAATATAGTTTTACTTTTAAATTTCATACATTGTTTTTTTGCTGTCCTAACCAATTAATACGCACTTTAAATAAGTAAAACCCCACATATCCTTCAATAAAAAACCCAGAGAGACTTGAATTATGTACACTTTCACTTTTTTCGCTAAAACTTACAAAGTCATTTCTCTACATACTACGAAAACGAAATGTAGTAAAATTTGATATGCCTCTTTAGCATAGTACTATGTATATATCATCAGTGGAATTTATCTCTTACCTAAAACCATAGACAAGTAATGAAAGTGAAAGTACAAGAATAAAGTACACGCACTCATGTTAACTCGATGTGCTGAAGAAATGGAAATGCAAGACAACCTCGGAAATCCAGTTAATCTATAAATGAATGAATAAAGATATCAGTTTGAAGTAGAGTATGCCTACAATAAAAACAAATAAAAAGCTTTAGAGCAATCGTAATACACAAATAAATTGAATGAATAACGCAACTTGAACCTGAATAAGTTGAAAGGATAATAAAAGTCGATAAATACTCCTAAACGTAAGTAAAAATGGCAGGTATTTAAGTGTAACTCGGCAACCCCCAACAAATTTTACTTATTTTGCACTGAATTCGATTATTAGCAATGAAAATGTACTAAACAAAACCGCAGACGAAGTTTCGAATGGAATTGTGTACGATTAGGAGTTGGAGGATGAGGCATATGCCTTTTAGGAAGGCATTTTATTGGTATTTAAATAATTTAGAGTTAAAAATTTTAATCCTTTTTAGACGCGTTTGAAATTACCTTTATATGCTAATCTACATCACCAAGGATGAAACAAATCAACAAATTTTAACCTTTGAGTGTTATGAAGGTATTTTTGTGTAATTTGCCGTAAAAAGTATAAATCGGTGATGTATTAGCTGTCTACCTCTTTCCATAACTTCTTCTATATTTATAGATATTAAGCACAATAAGGAATTTCTGCCTACAGCTATTAATGTATAAAGTGAAATGAAATGTAAGGTAATGAATAAATTTAGTACATCGAAGAAGGTAATGATATTAGACAAATAATTAAGGAAATAAATAATTCTGCTTAGAATAATAAGAATAGAATAAGAATAGAATAAGAATAGAATAAGAATAGAATAAGAATAGAATAAGAATAGAATAAGAATAGAATAAGAATAGAATAGGAATAGAATAAGAATAGAATAAGAATAGAATAAGAATAAAGTAAGAATAGAATAAGAATAGAATAAGAATAGAATAAGAATAGAATAGAATAAGAATAGAATAATTCCACAATTTCGATAATAAAAAATGAATAATAAATAAAAATAATTTTGTGGTTACTTAAGTAACCATTTTGTATTATAAAATAATAATATATTATTAATAATAGTTGTGCACGTTTATATAGGTATGCTGTTTAAAAAGTATCCGAAATGAAACACACAAAGTCATTCATAAATCAATACTGTTTTAGCCACCCACAAAGTAGTCTATATCGATATAATGCAATGCAATAGTACCCGCAGTTAATAATCCAAACATTTAATATATTTATACGGGTATATAGAGTTCAATTTGTGTGATATTTCGTTTGTGACCAAAATCGATTCAAAACTGCTTTCTAGAAGTGATAAGTTTAGCTTCGGATAGGGAAAAAGTCAAATAGAGCTAAATGAAGTGAGAAAATATTGAACAATCAATACTGTTGAGTTTTTGCCAATATGATGGCTTTATACAATCGGAGAACATTCAAAAGTATAATTACAAAATCAGCTAATATTAGTATATTATTGCACAGTATAGTTTTAGCTTCAGTAATGGAAAAAGATTGTTGGAACTATGTAAACTGAGTACGATGCTTTGTCATTCATAGCCGTTGTTTTTTTTTTGCTGAAATTATTTTAGACCATTGGGTTTGTGCTATCGCATACTATTCTAAAGAATAATTTCAAGAGCAGCTGAGGATGACCCGCAATATAACAGATCGCTCACAATGGGCAACCACAGTCCATGGGTCTGAAAAAATTTCACGAATTTCTGAAAGTTGCCACCGCTTTATTGACTCTATTATGAATTTATTAACTTTTTTATGAAAAAATATAATTAAATATATAATATAGTATAGGTATTGGTATATAGTATTGGCAAATAAAAACAAAATTCCAAAAAATAAATGATTTGTTCAGTTTTTTGAGACTGGTCATATTGGTTGTTGGACCTTTCTAATATTATTATGTTTCAAGCAAAATCGGAAATGCAGTATATATATATATATATATATATATATATATATAATATATATATTATATAATATATAAATATTAGTCATTGTTTATGTTTAAAAATTCCAATTTCGTTAAAAGGTTGTACCACACAATCTATATATATAGGTATACCGTAAGTACATATTTTCCCCAAGGCTAATTTATATCTCTTTAAAAGTGTCTTCCTCGTAAATGTTTTCTTTATAATTATTTGTGTTTGTTTTTTTATCATTTCCAAAATTGTATCTCTAGGAAACAAGAAGGAGTATTTTATTATCTTTATTAGCATTTACTTAAGCATGAAATAAACCCATTAAAATAAAAAGTATAACACACATAAATACTCACGGAACGCGCTTCCGAATGGAAAACAAAATTACACTAATTTACCTTTACGGCCTGACAAAAGGAGGTATTAACTCCTTTTTCGGTAATTACATTGGTAAATCCTTTTATAAATACATATTTTGTGGCTTTTCATTTGCATATCGATGAGCGTCTGGTAACTTTTTATGTACTTAAGTACACTGCCAAAAAAAAAATATTGGTAAAGTTTTCATGAGGGTAGTTGGTACTCTGAGGTTTGGAATCGATTTGCCGTGTACGATTTTTGTGCTATAAAAGTTATTCCTGGTTTGATTTTTCTGCAAAAATTTGATTTTTATAAAGCATTTATATAGAGGAGAACTTTGGAAATGGATTATTTACTTTTATAAAAGCCATTTGAAGTGAGTTGAGAAGTCAACAATTTTTCAGTACAATATTTGGCAATTAAGGTTATTTAGTTTACTTTTATTCTGGGGTATCAGAAACAAAATGAATTTTGAGGAATATGTAATTACCTTAATGTAATTACAAATTTCACTTAGTAATACTAAAGTTAGTCATTTAACTAAATAATAATTATTTAAATAGATAGCATATTTATAGATAGACATAGAACACAGAATGATCAATAGATAGACAGATAGATATTAGAATTTAGATAACATATCTGAAAAAATGAATCTGGCTTTTATTATATTAAAAGAATTTATTGTATCATAGAATATGATATGAAGTTCAAACAAAAACTCATAAAGCACATCAGAGTTTTCTTCTTCTAGTCTTCTTCTTCTAGTCTTCTTCTTTGATTACATCGTATCCACTTCAAAGGAACCGTTATGCTATCTGTTCATACCATATTATTTATATGTATATATATATGTTATATATAATAATAATATAGAAATTGTTTGTAAATAATATATAAATAATATGTAATAAATATATATATAAATAAATTCAAAAGGTGCTTATTTACCGTTAACATTGAATTCAAAACCTCTAATTGTAGCATGTAAATCAAATATATAAGATACAAAGTACTGCAAATGAAGCCGCATATCACACCCATCATGGGATGAGCCTTGATATTCAAATCATTACTGTCGAAGGTGAATGCAGTTAAAGTAGTTGCTAGCAAAGCGACAAAAATTAATCCAAGTAATAAATTGTAATCGTATCTATTAGCAATGAAAGGCATATCTGAAAAAGAAACAATATGATTAGGGTTAGTCTTTATTTATATATATGTTAATTATATACTTTTTTTCAATAAATTTAATTATTTTTATATTTTTTAAAATAAACCATACTTTATATAGATTATCCAGTAAGTTCGTGCTTAAGTTAATGCTAATGAAATCAGATCTAATCTAATCAAAAATCACGCTCCACAAGTCTCTTATCATGCCAGTACTGCTGTATGGTGCAGAAGCTTGGACAATTACCAACAATAATGAGAAGATGTTAGGAACATTTGGAACAAAAATTGAAGAAAATGTTCCAACTAGAAAGGTGTTTTGGTAATCACAGGTAGAAAAAGCGGTAGAGGACGTTCGCATCGTAAGGAAGTAGGTTTTAAAATGAGATTCAACAATTGGTGATTTTACCATAAGATTCTATATACCACGAGTGATCTAACTGCGAAGATTTCTGTTGTACCAAACTCTTCTTTCAAAACAGGTTGAAGAAGTAGAGCATATATCCAAACTAATTGCATTGAAAAACAATGATTATTGTAGAGATAACTGGTCACTTAATTCTAAATAGGAATAAAGTAAAGTTAGAACTACCAACATTCGACAAATAAAGGCTATTTATGGAAGACACAAAAATATCCTTAAATAACTTTACAGAACGTAGTGTTCTTATGCAAAAATATTCTCTCAAGAATTAATTTACGAATAAAAGTGGTCTTACTTCGTTATGGAAATTATTTATTTTTTTCTGGATATAGCTAAGTGCAAGAAATTTTTCGGTAATGATAGATAGGACAGGATACAATAGTCCACCAATAGATGCAGTGTCACTAATAACTAATATTCGAGGTCATCAAATAATAATACTTATAATGCTTTTCTAGTATTAAACTATATACATTCAATTTAGAAGTATATTTCTTTCCAATACGATGTCTGGTTTCTATGGATTATTTTAAACAGAAATATTTCGAATCGATCTTGTATGAAGACTAATCTAGAAGATGGTTCAAGTTTGGATTTATGTTGTAAGCAAAAGGTTGCTCTATAAGACCTTCACTTTTATATAGTTAAAAAATTTTTAAAAGAGACATATGTTGCAAATCAAGAAGCCCAAGCAGTGGATCTATTAATGTGAAGAAAAATTGAGATAGAAGCTTGACTCACCGAGGAGTGTGAAAATGTGAAAAAGAAGAATTCTCTAAAATTGATGTATTCCCTTTAAAGCAATATATAATTTATCACCCAGATGTTTTTAAGACTACTGAAATCGTCAAAAAGCGAGTTTCATGTTTACCTGCTTTCACGATTATTAATAAAACTTCCAATTTTAATAGTTATTTACATTATTATTATAATAATTAATATTAACTATTATTTAGCAATTAGTTAATGTTTTATTTATTAAATTAAATTAGTTACTTAATGCAACTGATAAAGGAAGTTATATTGAGAGCAACGGTGAGTGACCCTTTGCAATGAGTAAAAATAGTACTTATGGGACACTTCACGGTATTTATGTTTTATGGAAAACTGTTCCATATCGATGGTGTAACTAATGTAAGTTAATTGAATTCTTTACAGAGTATAATTTTAAACCAAACGGAAAAACTTAGTATTGAAAGCATACAAATTGGTAACTTAAAAGTGCAATTCGTTACTGCAATAATTACGGAACCGCTGTTCCATTGCAAAAGTAAAAAGCAGTGAATATTTATAATCTTTTCAGAAAATCAATCTATCTATTTCAGTTGCTTTGTTGTCAGTAATTGTCACATCGTGTTAGTTCTACTATTGGTAACGATAAGTGTCACAGTTACAGATATTGATATTGAATGGTAGGTAATGCTTTCGATTTGAAACTTAATTTAATTTTTTATTATATAAAAATGAATTATTAGCGAAATTGACATTGACTATACCAACCGCTTTTCACATTCAATGATCAAGTCACATTGAAAAAGACTATAAGAGCTGTAACTAAACTATTGACATGTGACTACTTTCGATTTTAGCATGATTTCACTGTACCGGTTCCTTTAACTAATTTGTGATTTATGATTTCTATTGCTAGTTCTGGTTCACAACTATTGACTTGATTTAAATAATTTATGCTTTTGAAACTTTATATATTAAAAAGAAGAGTATTAACACATTTTCGGAAACATAATATATATATATATATATATTAAAATATATATATTTGGAGATTTTTAAAATTTTATATCTTATATATTACATGATTATATTTTTCCTAAACATACAGGTATACACAGTTATTTTCAGATGTTGACATCTACGTCTAACCCGACTCCATTAAATCGTATGCTGGAGGTTCATTGATATAAAAAACAGATTTTGTAGCCATTAAAACAAAAGAGTTCCGTTGACAATTGTCTACGATGATAAATACTAAAGAAATTGTTTGCTTTTTCTGGACAATTCACTAGCCCTTGCATTTTAAGTAATACTACCTAGAATAGTGTCAATGAGTATATCAAAGTGATATAACTTATTATGCCTAGTTGACTCATCAACTTGTAATGTCACCACACTTCTGATCAATAATAGATTATATGAAGGAATCGAAATGCTGGGAGAGAAATCATTAACCACCTTAAGTCATTTCATCGGCTCTAGTGTTATCACTATTAATCATATAACATAACTTCATACCTCTACTAGACTAAATTAATGTCTTGGTTTGATACGGTTGTCACTTTTGATCAAGTCGTTGGCTTCAGGAAAGTCAACAGCTATGTACAGCTGTCAGCTATGTACAGTTGTCAGTTTATGATATATGTAAATATATGTTTGCACAAATATAAACAGATAATTATTTTTGACCTCCAACTTCACAAGACTCCACATCATCTCTAAGTTACACATACGATTATATATTCAATACATTTAATAGTAAACTATTAGTAACTATTTTAATGACTAAGAAAACTAAATATGCCAATCTAAAATGTAGCATACATTTATAATAAAATCATAACAATATTGCCTTTTTCTATTCAGCCAAAAGCAATCTTTCTACCGTTGTTTGATATACACAAGTAATTATCCATGTGCAGCACTGCCACAAATTGTAGCACATAAATAAATGCTTAGTCTGAGATATAAAGCAGTTAGTACGACGACCAAGGAAAAAAACAAAATATATTTTATATGGACAGCATAAAATTTAATATGAAATACCGCCGTCGCGTAATAAAACGCAACCACTCCCAAATGACCAATTTACCAGATATGGTCTCGAAAAATTTTTTATATTAAAACTTAAAAACTTATTTGCAAATGAAAAAATACAAATAATAAAATCGAAATCACACCTGTGGGGCTTTTATGTAATAATACTCCGAACAATGTAATCAGAGGTTGTCCAAGGTTTTACTCATTTCGAACGATTTTAAAATCATAATTACATTTCAATTATTCATTACAGTAGCAAATAAAAATGCAAATAAAATTATAATTCCAATAAATTTAGAGAAGTAAAAAAAAATATTTTTTCCCCTATAGAATGTGAATAGATTTGTTCTGATTTTGATTTCGAAATCGTGTTTACAGCACACGTGGGTTGGCTAAAGATTATCTATCCTAATTTAGTATTGTAGTTCATGTCAGTTAAATTTGGGGTCAAATATTTGATAGAAGTTTATGCAGTGTACAGGAGACCTACTAACTTTTGTTGTGTATATGCGGAATTGAAAAATAATTATTCGAATACTATTTTGGTTTAAATTAAAAATTATTTTGATTGCCCTGAAGAAATATACCTAAGTACTTAAATAGAGGGAATTACTCACAAATAAGGTTTAACAGTGAGGCCATCTATTGGCAATTACATGCATTGATACTGCAGTTCATTTAGTGATCCACATTTGAAATTGCATCATAAACTGTATATTCAAATTTTTGTACAAAGTTGTCATGTGCTTGTCAGGAAATGGATCCAGTATCTCCATACGGTTTTTATTAAACAGAATGAGGTCTGGAATCTTAACGATTTTTTTGTGTTCTAGTTGTTGTATTAATCTGTAAGTCTTTCGCAATGATGTCAAAACTGCACGTGTTGATATTGTACTGCAGAGAACGACCTCAGATGTTTTACGGTTCATTCTACAGAAGCAGTAAATATTGATATCTAAGTAGTCCATTTTATAGAGACGAGAGACTCAGTGTATATTATAGTATCCTGCAAAATACTGAAACTCATCCCGCCTAATGTAGGATGTCTTGAGACTATCGTGGACCTGTTGATGAATCCTATAATCCGTAGATATAATGTGACTTAGGTACTTTTTCGTATCTTAAAATTCGAGATGTATATTATATGTCAAACCTTTGAGCTCTCTCTTTTTGAAAGCTCTTTCTGTATGAGCTTTCTACTAAATTTTCTTTATTAGAGATATTAATTTTGATTGGCTTTAAAATTAATTTGCTTGTCTTTATAACCTACACGCTAGGTTATAATCGATAATTTTGAGAAGTGTTTTATGAAAAACAATATTGTTCATCTTTAAGTTATTCTGTAACTCTTCTGTCATCATCTTGCCATTGTTCTGAAATTCAAGAAAAAAGCTATACTAAACCCCTCCTTCTAAACTAAGATAATTAGCAGAGCTTTGTGTGTAATGTTATCTAGAGTATCAGTAAGACCAGGTTTTTGAACTCTTACCATTGTTCTCTAGTTAAATAAAGAGACTCCAACAATTACTTGTGAACTTGAATAATAGGTAGAGAGATGTGCCTTTGATATTACCTACAGCAACTGTGAAGCTTGTTTTTTGATCCCTGTAATCATGCCGGGGATAAGTCTATGATGCTTAATGATACTTAATATGGTACCTAAAGTTTCTTGTGATACTTGCGGCTGTTATCAAGTTTTACACCAGTATATATAACTTCGCAAATAGACTCAAAAATTTTATCTCTTACTTTTGGACTTTATAAGTGGAGTTTGTTTTTCCTGATAAATGGTGGTGCTATAATTTAATTTTTAATTATCTGAAATATATAAAGCGGCTACTCAGAAAATAAATTTGTTTCCAGAATAGAGCTAATAAGGTTTTAGGTATACGCTGAGCGCTCAGAATAGGTTCTCTTTTGCTGTTAGTAATGTGTTTATGAATAGTTATGTTAGATAGATAGACAAGAATCTAATTTATATCTTCTGTATTTAATTTACTGATGTCTATCCTTACAACATTTTAACAAATTTTAAAAATTTGTAGTACATATACTTCGAATTAACTGGCAACTTTGCATCAAATCTCATCTTAAAC
>NC_051847.1:71085427-71097405 GCF_002237135.1 Teleopsis dalmanni | reverse complement strand
GTTTATAAAAACTCGAATTTTCATCGTTTAATTTCTGTTTTTGGTACACTGTGTGAGAGGTCTTCCGTCGGCTGATTTTTTACCATTAAGGGAGTTTTAATAGTGTCTCTACTAGTTTTTGGTAGTTTATGTATTTGACGGCCTTGCTCCAAGAGCAGCAAAATTTTTGTATTGCTTGGTTGACTGGAGTGAGGTACATCTTTGATACAAATTCCTTAAAGAAAATCGAGCTAACTACTCTTGGGTTCGGTGCTCATGCAAAGGATGTTCTGCGTAACCTATACAAACTTTTCAGCATGTTTTAGTCACTATTTTTTTTTTATAGTAATAAAGCAGAAAACGAATTATTTCTCCAGATATTTTATTCATTCTTAAATCAATATAATGTTTGACATGAATGACAAATTATACAATGGCTTTCAGAAAAGAAAAGAATAAACATATGTTCCTTTTACATAGTGGGACTAGTTTTACGTAATGCTAATCGTTTATTTAAAGATGGTAGTTATACCATTTAGTAACGAAATAAATTGATATTTATGTATTATCTAATTTGTTTGAAGTATTATATTTGGCACGGTTATTAGTTTGCGACTTCCTACAGATGATAGTTACACCACCTAGTAATAAAAATAATGCGGATATTTATATATGATCTAATATGTTAAAAAAAATTCTGTAAGGCTTATTAGTTTATGACTTCCAAACTGCAGTATTTAAATTCTACCAGTAGATGGCTACTGCAAAGAAAGTGTTCAGTTATTCCTTCTGGTTAGACTTAAGTATGAATGTTTAAGAAGTTCTACATGAACTGCGTATGGATCCCTTGCACTTCTTTCTTAGATCTCCACTTCTAAGGTGTAGCTAACCGTAATGATACTAGGAAAACAAGCAAGTCTATGTTCCCAACATGAATTTGTGTAGAAATAATTTTTTTCCCATTGCAAAATACTTTTTTTCTGAAACCTTGGTTTTAATTTTGTGATGGGAGAGTAGTAACACCCACAATAATTTTCTGATTAAATGAGATATACTGAAAATAATTAAAACCAATTAATATATAACATATATGACCTTCCCAAGTGTTTAGTCAAATAAAAAATGTTTAGAAAAATTTAATTTTAATTATAAATATATTATTTATGTGTTATAGCTGAATAATTAAACCAACACTTAAGCATAAACTAATTGATAGTCTGAAATGAGACACAATCAGTGCATTTGAAGTGCTTAAAAAGCATAAGCAAAAGATAGAAAATGAAAAATGTTTATTGTTGTTAACACGCCTTCAGAATGCCATTAAAAGACGTGACTTTTACACATGCAATTGTTTGTAATTCGCTTTTAAACAAATAAATATGTGAGCAGCACGTAGTGCAGATACAAAAGTATCTGAGTAGAAGTGTAGTACTTGTTTCCCAAGAATGTGCGATTATTTTACTTTATGGTATGTCAATATTGCATACTCGTATATGCAAATAACATTTTAGTTAAAAAGTCTAGGAAGAAGCAGCAAGAAGACTCCGTACATGTTCGACTGAACCACCGTCTGACAATGGCCCTTTCCCATTGTCAGACGTATTTTTCTTGGTAGATACTGCCAAGAAAAATATCGTATGAGCAACGTAAGGAACTTATTTTGACTATTCTTCGTCTTCGTTTTTTTTGGATAAATATTCTTCAAATGCATTTCATAGTAACAAGTAACGTGATTACAATGTATTTAACACACTGACTTGTGGATTATGGTTTATGTCTACCAAAGTGACATGTTGTTTATCAAAAAGGCAAGTCAAGGACTTGTTTGAAAATGTTTTCTTTGTTTGTTACAGTGTATATTGTATTGAAATGTTGTTGTATTGCACAACAAAAACCAAGCGTCAGTAACATCAACAAAACTTCTCCACTCGACATATGCCGTTGAATGATGATCCACAAATGCACAAAAGGGATTTCTCACTCATTTTTGCATTTCAGTTGACAAAATGTTCCCCAACAAAGTGCAGCGATAAATAATAATGAACTTCTTGAAGTTATAGCGCACCAGATAATGACAACTCAATTTTTAAGCGTCAGAGTAGGTTTCATTTTCTTTTGAATTAGTAATTTGCCTAGGAAAACTAAAAAGTGTTGAATAATAGCTCCTGGGACATACTTCTGCTTAATACATATGTGAAGTTTGTTGACAAATTTATACAGAATTCATAAGTAAAAATTTTCAAGAAGTAATGTAAATGAATATCATTTCATAGAATTAAATTTGTTAGGGTGTTTGACAAAACACGACTGAGTGTCTGGAGCACTTTTTAGACCTACCATTGTTCAAAATAGTAGCTTGTTTCAAAAGTTTATCGAGGGCCACTTTTTCGCAAATTGTTGAATTAAGAAAATAGCTAAATTTAATATTGATCTATTAACTTATTTAAAAAACAATACTTGGATCTCAGATCATAAATCTTAATCAAGCTACACTCGTATGTCAAATTATAAATATGAAAAGTTTAGATTATGTGAAAGCAATGTCATATTCAAAAATATCGAAAGTTCAGATTGTGTGGAATATAAGAATAAAAAGCTTTCCATGAACTACTGAACCAAATGCCCAACTAAGTATGTATAACTAGATCATGTGAACCCAAACTTATTTCAAGCATATCCAATAAATTGATCTGATAATAACAACTAACCATGAGTATCGAGAACGGTGTATCAATGTTAGTATGTACTCATATAACCAAACCTAATCCCAAATCTATTTGGGTATCATTGCAATTCGAGATTAATAAGTGAAAAATATTATGTACTTGTGAGATAATTTGATATTCATACCTGAAAAAATTACTGACCTTTTATAAGATTTATCATTGAAATAACTGAAAATACTTACCAGTAAACATCTTGTAACTGGTTAAACACATTAATCTGGAGCTGCAAGACTGTAGTTCTGATACAAGCTCATGCTTTCTGTATATTAGCGTTATATCGTCCACTGGTGGAACTTGCATTCAACATCTCAAGCATCACATGCATATTCTGAGTATGTAAACTCTATCACAGATATCTTGGTATAAAAGTATGAAAGTATGTATATTAAAAAAGAAAGACCGGCCCGTGTAGTCTAAGCAAACCACTCTCTTTCTCTCTCACTTTTTCATCATGGTGTCGCATAGATGACCATGTAGCAAGGAGTAGTAAAGTAATGTTCATAAATCATATTTTTTGACGTCGTGGAAACCTATACCTATATTACTGCTAATATATACTATACATTATATTTATTAATGAATTTTTTATTTTTTTTTATGCAAATAATAGAGGTTAAAGCAAATAAGAGAGACACAAAACTTTGTTAAATGCGGAATATAATATAAAGTTTGTTTGTAATCAGTAAATGTTATGAATTACATTATAATAATTACTTTAAATTAAATTAATGCTATTTTAAAATTTTTATATATATATATATATGTATGTGTATATATATGCACATCATATATAGTTTCAAAACTTAAATACACCATTCATATCTGCTTCTATATAATCATTGCAATTATTGAGGAAAATATGAAACGTCACTCATTTCCATATACTGATATATATATGAGTATCTTTCTTTTATCTCTAATCACATCAAAATGTTTGTATCACTGAAGCATAAAAGAAAATAATTTTATTTAATAAAAATTTGTCATTTGCTTCAAAGTTTCTTTACTCTCATTGTCCTTTCTGCTATTCAATATAATTTCATAGATATGTCCTTTAATTTTACTGTTCGTGAATTTAGTTTAAAATGTTGGTCATGGCTTGGTTTTTTTATATTTATTCCTTCCTTTTCTGTATAATATCTGTGCATCTCAAATGTTTATTGAAGCATCTTACATTTTGCAATTGACGAGTTCAATTCGTTGAGGACAACAATCTACACGCTTCAGGTTTCAATTTAATGATGATCTCTATAATATTTTATATCCTTGATACTGGTTTACATACATGTATAGTTTTTTATGTATGGTTTTCATTATTTGTCACTAGTATTTTTATCATGATCATTTTCTGCTTACTTGATCAGGTATAATTTTTAACTGGTATCATAACATACGCTGGATAGATCTCACTGTAGATATCTATTGTTCCAACTTTTTTTACTAACATTTTTTTATACATGTTTGTTTATTTCATTCTGTTTGTTTTGTCTATTTTTATGGTATTCCCTCTCAGCATCATTATTATCTGTGTCATTGTTTTCTTCAAGTGTTTTGTTCCCTTTTTGTATTTATCGTCCTTTCAATATCAGAAACAAATCACTGATCTTTAGTTTGGCTTTTCTTAAAATTTGTCAATTATATATTTTTTTTGTTCTTTTGTAATACTCTTTAGACTTTACATTACCTTAAGGTCTACTCAGTTGGTTTTAGATCTTTTGTTATTTTAAAATTGTCGCATAAGGAAGCAGATGTTCCCTTGAGATACTTAATGTGCTTGCGTATATGTGCGATACGATATTGCGGCATGTGAAAGAGAAATCACTCAGCGAACACTGATTGCTAACATATGTTACGAAAAATTAAAAAACATATCGGATTAAAAATTTTTAATTAATTTAAAACATGATGACGATGTATTAAGACTTAAAATTTTTTAATGAACATTTCTTAAGTTGACCAAATTAAGAATTACAAAGATATTAAAGTTAATGGTTTACCTTGTTGCCTTAAGATATAGTATATCCGTATTTAAATTAAGTACAACATACTCTTGTTGATTGATTTCACTGCGGCAACTATTCCTCTTTACCACACACAGATGTGATTCCGAGTTTTTAAAACCATTTTTCTTAAGAACGTAGATAAAGTTTACGAAAACTATATTTGATATATTCACCAGGTTCAACAGCTTGTAGACTTTTGTGAACTGTTTTAGACTTACCAGTTCAGCACAGAAAGTGTTATGTTTATCTTCCTCTTCTCCTATTGTTGACTATTTTAGTCTTGTCAGTTCAGCACAGAATATAAACTATTTACATATTCCTTCTTTTTCCTACTACATTTCTAGTTGGGGTTGACATCTATATTTTCAACATGAGTGCTGAGTACTGAGGCCAAGGGCAGTACTGTCTTGATATATAAGCTTCAATTTTAATGCTGCTCTGTTGAATTTTTTTTTTCTTAATAATGTATAGTTTGACCGCGCAAATTTGGAATCTTCGGTCTTAGTCTTGCCATTTAAGATCTATGTTCTCCACAAACTGTAGCTTGACCATAAAAGTTTAAATATTTCGCCGCTCCCAGTAGTTGTCTATTTTTGCTCTATTAATTATTCCTTAAAAATAATTTAGAATATATTGTTGATCTCTCTAAAGATCTAACTATTGATGTATCTGATCTGCATGTTTCTGATCACTTTCCAGCTTGTTTATTTAAATATTTATACCATTGTAGTCCTACACAATATATGTACTCCATGAGTATACTCTTTGGGTTTATCTACGAATATTTCTATATTTTTCATTGTGATGTACACCCAAAAATGATTTTGTAGAAGTTTCTGAGCACTTTTTTAAGCTGTTACTATTGGTTCCTTTGCTGACAATATTTTTTTTATCACTGTCAGCCTTGCTAATCTCCTATGAGCTCTTAAGATTCTTTTACGAGTATTTCTATATTCTTTAGTTGTGATGTGTTTTATACACATACTGGCTACATGCCTAGTTAGGCTAAGTTAGTCAATTTAGTTAGAAATTGACTTTGTGGGGCATTTTAGATCATTTCAGTTATTAAAAACATACCCATTTATAGTGTATATATGTATAGGTATCATTTAAGCTAATTTAATCCCTGCCCAGCTACGTATTTTATGTACTAAATATATGATTTGTCAATTGATTACTTACTTACTTATTATGTGTCCTCTTCTCTTCGTGGAACGTAGGACCTTTACCATAGATCTACACCAATTCCAGTTATAATATGCATTATTGAGTTCTCTGTCTATAGTTCCGTACCAAGTTTGTGTTGGTGCACCAGACCTTCTAGAACCTTGGGTTTTCCGGCTGAGTGCAATATGGTTCGCAGGTCTGCGAAGTGTATAGCCAATTCATCGCAATTGGCACCAACCAATCTGAACTGGGTCGGTATCTTGTTGTCATTTGATAAATTAACTTAATTTCAACTTTTATACATACATATATTAATATGTTGATTTCATTTATTTCAGCTCTTCCCTGGGGGCTACGCGTTTATCAACATATTAATCAACTTTTCTTCCCTTATATTAATATATTAATGTATAGATCTGTATATATTATTATATATTAAGATTATTCAACTATACTTCACTGTTTTAGTCAAACAATTTTAATTAATTCAAATGAAATAAATCACATTTATATTCCCATTCTATTATGAGTATTTAAATTGTGCCAAATTATGCTTAATTACAATTTCCTTTGGTATTTGTTTTCTAATAGAACAACCGAATCAATTGCAATATAAACAAAAAACTCTGAAGGGTACAGATACGCAGCTCAGATTATTACAAGTTGAAGTGCGCACTGGAAATGTAGTAAAAACTGAAGTAGAATAGTTCCTGAGTGCTACTTGAGTTGGTATTTTGATATGCTCCACACTCCCAGTGCAAATAGCATCCAAACAAACTAAACTTTACTTATTTCCTAATGTTAGCAATAGGTGCTCTTACTAGAAGCAGAGGCAGTCGCAAATGGAGTTGAAGTTGGAGTACCGGCGCATACAAACACTCAAACAGTATTTGCAATTGTGTTTATGGTTGTTGTTGTTGTTCTTGCTGCTGCTTCTGCTTCTGCTTCTGTAAGTCGTCTGTCTAGCCCTATGATGGTTCTGACAGTCAATCCATTGCTTACGAGTGATACGATATGCAAATAAAGGGAAAATGTCTGTTGACCATTAAATTCACTTCACTTCATTTAAGTTTGAAGATTTTTGCAGCATAGAAAATGCAAATTTTCTAACGTGATTTTATTTTTCCTTTATGCGCTACTATATGTTTGGGCATACTTACTTGATCAGATAGAAAAATAGTTACGGATAAAGACAACTATGCTTATTTGTTAAGAAAGAAGCTCAGTTGTGATTAAAGCATAATTTTATATAAAATAGAGAGACGTATTGCATATACGATTATATTCGATATTATATAGAGATTATTGTATTATTGTTACAGTGGTAACACTGTAATTTTAATAAGAAAAGCGAGTATTATTATAATTTATCTTCAAATTAATTATTATTTTAAAATCTCTCAACTGTACATTCAAAGTAACTTCAGTCAATGTAAACACTATCGCTTCTGCGCCATCGAAAAATGAAAAGGAGCATTTTCATTCTTGAAAGAAACCTTTTCTTATGGAAAGGATCCTTTTCACTAATAAAAAAAAAAGAGATTTTTCATTATTAAAGGGAGCCTTTTCTTTATTGAGAAGAGCCTTTTCCTTATAGAAAAGGGTCCTTTCATTATGGAAAGAAGCTTTTTCATTACTGAAAAGAGATTTTTCATTATTAAAAGAAGCTTTTTCATGATTAAAAGGAGCCTTTTTACTGTCAAAAAGTGAAGGTGTTACGCAGAATTTTTGCTGATATATTTATCGAAACACTGTTTTTTGAAGACATGAGTTGCAAAATAATATTTGATAATCAGATACTTTATCGGACTATGCTAACAGTTAATTGCTAACGATTGCTCGTGAAGATGCAGAACTTTTGCTTTCAAAAAACTGTAGCACAATCTCATACAGCTTGAGCCAAAATTCATTTCTTGAAACCATTCTTTTCTGGTCGTTTGATATCAAAAAATTGTAATTTTGACAGACCTCCGCGTTCACCCGATTTGACACACTTTTTCCATTTTCTTTCAGTTGCTTAATAACAGAAAATAATAATTGATTCATTTCCGCTTTTATCTGATATAACACATTTAGACTTTTTTCTCTGAAGATACTTAAAGTCAAAGGTTAACTTCAAAAAACCGGGAAGCTAGGCGAAGTTAAGGCAACATCCGTCAGAAAATAGCCATTACCGCTTTGAACTGATAAATACAGTCGAAATGTCAAAATAGAATACCTACATTCAAACCAAAGGTATCTACTTGCGCTTTATGGAATCATATCTCGATATCATTAGTCCCAATAGTACCACATCTGAGCAGTCGCCAGTGCCGGTCAAAATTGTTCGCATAACTAAAATACGACTGAGTTGACGATGATCGATTTTCCTGCACAGACTGCAAATTATATTATACGTTAGCTTATCTAAAGAATACCGGATGATGCTGACTATTGAAATAATATTGTTGACTTAGAAGTCGTACTCGTATTTGTGCTCGCTTATATTTTTTGTCCATGGCAGAATGGTCAATTTGATGATGATGTTTGTGTTCCTGCAATTCAGGCACTTGTGTAAATGTGCTGGTACGAGTATTTGTATGCTTAAATGCACGCTTAACTGTTACTCAGTGTATCTGGCGTGGATGGACAGACATGAACATAGCTAAATACAATACTTATTTAGCTTTTATTGTTGCAACTGCTTTGCTACTGATTAAAATGGTGATTTTGCATAAGTGCCAACACGATTTTTGCTTTGTTACCAAAATTACTGTTGCTGCCTGATTCTGTATTTGCGTTTAGCCAGCAATAAGTTTATGTACTCTGGTTCCGATATGTAACTAGGTAAATATCCCGAATTGTGTAAAGTTTGTGTTGTGCTCTGTTTGTAAATTTGTGTAAACAATCAGTGAAACAACCACAAACAAAATTGATTTTTACCTCATGCAGCAAAAATCTGGTCTCGGTTTAAGATGAGATTTGATGCAAAGTTGCCAGTTAATTCGAAGTATATGTACTACAAATTTTTAAAATTTGTTAAAATGTTGTAAGGATAGACATCAGTAAATTAAATACAGAAGATATAAATTAGATTCTTGTCTATCTATCTAACATAACTATTCATAAACACATTACTAACAGCAAAAGAGAACCTATTCTGAGCGCTCAGCGTATACCTAAAACCTTATTAGCTCTATTCTGGAAACAAATTTATTTTCTGAGTAGCCGCTTTATATATTTCAGATAATTAAAAATTAAATTATAGCACCACCATTTATCAGGAAAAACAAACTCCACTTATAAAGTCCAAAAGTAAGAGATAAAATTTTTGAGTCTATTTGCGAAGTTATATATACTGGTGTA
Organism: Teleopsis dalmanni; assembly: GCF_002237135.1. NCBI lineage: Eukaryota > Metazoa > Arthropoda > Insecta > Diptera > Diopsidae > Teleopsis > Teleopsis dalmanni. The sequence continues at coordinate 71,088,185 of NC_051847.1, read as the reverse complement.
AAACTTGATAACAGCCGCAAGTATCACAAGAAACTTTAGGTACCATATTAAGTATCATTAAGCATCATAGACTTATCCCCGGCATGATTACAGGGATCAAAAAACAAGCTTCACAGTTGCTGTAGGTAATATCAAAGGCACATCTCTCTACCTATTATTCAAGTTCACAAGTAATTGTTGGAGTCTCTTTATTTAACTAGAGAACAATGGTAAGAGTTCAAAAACCTGGTCTTACTGATACTCTAGATAACATTACACACAAAGCTCTGCTAATTATCTTAGTTTAGAAGGAGGGGTTTAGTATAGCTTTTTTCTTGAATTTCAGAACAATGGCAAGATGATGACAGAAGAGTTACAGAATAACTTAAAGATGAACAATATTGTTTTTCATAAAACACTTCTCAAAATTATCGATTATAACCTAGCGTGTAGGTTATAAAGACAAGCAAATTAATTTTAAAGCCAATCAAAATTAATATCTCTAATAAAGAAAATTTAGTAGAAAGCTCATACAGAAAGAGCTTTCAAAAAGAGAGAGCTCAAAGGTTTGACATATAATATACATCTCGAATTTTAAGATACGAAAAAGTACCTAAGTCACATTATATCTACGGATTATAGGATTCATCAACAGGTCCACGATAGTCTCAAGACATCCTACATTAGGCGGGATGAGTTTCAGTATTTTGCAGGATACTATAATATACACTGAGTCTCTCGTCTCTATAAAATGGACTACTTAGATATCAATATTTACTGCTTCTGTAGAATGAACCGTAAAACATCTGAGGTCGTTCTCTGCAGTACAATATCAACACGTGCAGTTTTGACATCATTGCGAAAGACTTACAGATTAATACAACAACTAGAACACAAAAAAATCGTTAAGATTCCAGACCTCATTCTGTTTAATAAAAACCGTATGGAGATACTGGATCCATTTCCTGACAAGCACATGACAACTTTGTACAAAAATTTGAATATACAGTTTATGATGCAATTTCAAATGTGGATCACTAAATGAACTGCAGTATCAATGCATGTAATTGCCAATAGATGGCCTCACTGTTAAACCTTATTTGTGAGTAATTCCCTCTATTTAAGTACTTAGGTATATTTCTTCAGGGCAATCAAAATAATTTTTAATTTAAACCAAAATAGTATTCGAATAATTATTTTTCAATTCCGCATATACACAACAAAAGTTAGTAGGTCTCCTGTACACTGCATAAACTTCTATCAAATATTTGACCCCAAATTTAACTGACATGAACTACAATACTAAATTAGGATAGATAATCTTTAGCCAACCCACGTGTGCTGTAAACACGATTTCGAAATCAAAATCAGAACAAATCTATTCACATTCTATAGGGGAAAAAATATTTTTTTTTACTTCTCTAAATTTATTGGAATTATAATTTTATTTGCATTTTTATTTGCTACTGTAATGAATAATTGAAATGTAATTATGATTTTAAAATCGTTCGAAATGAGTAAAACCTTGGACAACCTCTGATTACATTGTTCGGAGTATTATTACATAAAAGCCCCACAGGTGTGATTTCGATTTTATTATTTGTACTTTTTCATTTGCAAATAAGTTTTTAAGTTTTAATATAAAAAATTTTTCGAGACCATATCTGGTAAATTGGTCATTTGGGAGTGGTTGCGTTTTATTACGCGACGGCGGTATTTCATATTAAATTTTATGCTGTCCATATAAAATATATATTGTTTTTTTTCTTGGTCGTCGTACTAACTGCTTTATATCTCAGACTAAGCATTTATTTATGTGCTACAATTTGTGGCAGTGCTGCACATGGATAATTACTTGTGTATATCAAACAACGGTAGAAAGATTGCTTTTGGCTGAATAGAAAAAGGCAATATTGTTATGATTTTATTATAAATGTATGCTACATTTTAGATTGGCATATTTAGTTTTCTTAGTCATTAAAATAGTTACTAATAGTTTACTATTAAATGTATTGAATATATAATCGTATGTGTAACTTAGAGATGATGTGGAGTCTTGTGAAGTTGGAGGTCAAAAATAATTATCTGTTTATATTTGTGCAAACATATATTTACATATATCATAAACTGACAACTGTACATAGCTGACAGCTGTACATAGCTGTTGACTTTCCTGAAGCCAACGACTTGATCAAAAGTGACAACCGTATCAAACCAAGACATTAATTTAGTCTAGTAGAGGTATGAAGTTATGTTATATGATTAATAGTGATAACACTAGAGCCGATGAAATGACTTAAGGTGGTTAATGATTTCTCTCCCAGCATTTCGATTCCTTCATATAATCTATTATTGATCAGAAGTGTGGTGACATTACAAGTTGATGAGTCAACTAGGCATAATAAGTTATATCACTTTGATATACTCATTGACACTATTCTAGGTAGTATTACTTAAAATGCAAGGGCTAGTGAATTGTCCAGAAAAAGCAAACAATTTCTTTAGTATTTATCATCGTAGACAATTGTCAACGGAACTCTTTTGTTTTAATGGCTACAAAATCTGTTTTTTATATCAATGAACCTCCAGCATACGATTTAATGGAGTCGGGTTAGACGTAGATGTCAACATCTGAAAATAACTGTGTATACCTGTATGTTTAGGAAAAATATAATCATGTAATATATAAGATATAAAATTTTAAAAATCTCCAAATATATATATTTTAATATATATATATATATATATTATGTTTCCGAAAATGTGTTAATACTCTTCT